>NC_035435.2:163720157-164320157 GCF_002127325.2 Helianthus annuus
AGAAGAGGTGATATAATTTGGGAACTTTAACATCAATCAACCATCATGGGACTTTCGTTTCTTTTATTTTTGTTGGATTGGGCCAATTGGAGGTGAATATTGGTGGGGGGCCCAATATATTATTTCTATCACCTACGAGAAGAGGCGAATTTGGGCCGCACATGGGGCTTGGAGAGTTTTTGAAAGACAACATCACGTGAAGCGTTAGATTGGGCCGAAGAGGAAATCGCACAAGATCATCGATAGGGAAGCAGCCATCATCTGGACGGTAGACGGCAGTAGGAGAGAGATCATCTTTTGACGGCAGAGAAGGGATGACCGAAGCTATTGAAGATCAAACAACCTATCATGAGCAGCTAAATCTTCATGGACCACTTCGGGTGAATGATTCTTGTGAGACACTTTTAATTCTAGTTTCTGTTTTGTATTGAGATTTGGATTTGTAGTCGGGTAACAGCGACTATTTACATGATTATATTATTTGTGTGACAGAACGAATCCTGAGTGACAGTCAGAGTTATAATTATATTTTGAATCCAATTATGCTTTTGTTGATTGAAATGATTTCCTATGAATGTTTGTTTTAATATTTCTCTGATCAATTAATATTAAGATTTTGAACTGGCAATAGGTAATTGGTAGATGTGACAGATTTACTATTCAATCATAACATCCAGTAAAATCAGAACTAGGTTATTAGTAACTACAGAATCTGAATCCCGGAGTGACCACGTTTTTTCTATCATTGTTTTTACAATCTCAAAGTTTATTGTTTATAGTTTTCTAGCAAGTTTCTCAAAAGTAATTCAAATATTACAAACAAATAATAATTAGCATTAACCACAGACTCCTCTGGATTCGATACCCTGCTTACCCTGAGTTCCTAGGTTAATTAGGTTTTTGGCATGTCACTTGCACGACAGACATCAACGGTATCCCCTCATGATGAGGAGATACGAGAAAGATTTCCAAGGAAGTCGGAAAGGCCCTTGAAGCTAGCCTACCGGGATTCATGGAAAGGCTATGAAACACAATACTCTCGACTGTTTAAGAGAGAATAAATGAACTTAAGGAGGACTTTACACATGAAAGTGATAAGGTCAAGGAAAAGAAGGGTTGCCCTATAATTAGGGTCGTCAAGGTCGCTCACCGCTCGTCGTCTCGCTCGATACGCTCGTTCAAAAATTGCTTGGAAATGCTCGTTCGATTTGACGCTGCGACTCGGTTGTAAACGACCCGCTCTGCTCGGTTCGGTTTGTAAAACGAGCCATGCATGAGCAAAGGTCCCTGCTCGGCTCGGTCAGGATCGAATTATTATTTTTTAATTAGTACATATATATAAATACATATACACATACATATATAAACATGTATATACACATATAATACACAAATTGAATTGTACATATATACACACACACACCTATATAGTCAACACATACATATATACTTAAATATAAATTAACTTTATAGTTTTATATGTACCACTCTATTATATTTTGGTCCACTATGTTACAAATTTACAGCTACATCTATACGTACTAGCTCAATCACGGCAAATTAAAAAAGTAATATCAAATCTAAAATTTAAACCCTAAAATCGATAAACCACAGTCCTGCTCATCGGCTCAATGTTTCATGTCGTTACCTAAGTCGATCGCTCTACTGGTTTCAATATAATTGTCCGTGCAATATGATCATAGCGCTCGTCGGCCACAACATTGTTATTCATAAAAAAGAAAGACGGATCGATGCGTATGTGCATTGAACTATCGTGAATTGAACAAGGTCACGATTAAAAATTGGTATCCATTACCAAGATCGATGATCTGTTCGATCAATTGCAAGGAGCTCGATTTTTCTCTAAAATTGATTTTGGTCAGGATATCATCAATTAAAGGTACAGGAAGAGGACATTTATAAGACCGATTTAGAACAAGGTACGACATTATGAAATTTATTGTCATGCCAATTTGTTTAACCTGTCACACCCCCAAATACCACCTAGGGCGTGTCCCTAATGGAGTGTAACGATTCAACAGAGAGCCACCAATCATATCAAACACAAGTTATAATAAAATACCAAATTAAAAGAAATGTATCGTTTGAAGGTTAAACCAAAACCAAAGTACTGAGCGGAAGCATAAAAGTATAAATGTGCAAATGTATCGACACCAATCAAAAATAACTGTTGTCATGACCATAACCACCCCAGCAGCATCAGACGGCAAGCTCCCAAGTTCCTTCAGAAATTACCTACAAGCATGTAAACAAGTGTGTCAGACTACGCTGGTGAGTTCAAGGTTTGTGTTTGGTTTACCAAGTTGTGTTACCGATCATGTGAGTAAAACAGTTTACAAGACGATATGTTGTTTGTTGTTATGATGTTTGATGTTTCGATGTTGTTATTACTCGATTACGAATGGCCAGATGATATGTGATTGCAACCCCATGCCTCTATCAAGCATTGGTCATGTTTAAGGTAATTAGTTTCACGCCCGTTTCTCGAACGTCGTGAGGGTGCCAAACCTAATAGCGCTATCAACTAATAACCCCGTTGCCCTACAAGCAACGACCCGGTTAGATCGTCTTCTTACACTGATGAAAACTGAGTATGATAACCAACATCCCGTTACACATGCATTCCCCCGGAACGTTACCCGTTATCCTTCCCTGGGATCCATGCTTGAGAAAAGAGCAATGAACTCACTTGGTTTGCTCGGTTAGATTAAACGTTCGTTAACAATTGATCAATCAAATCCTATCGTGGTTACAAGAGACAGTCATTTCATGAATTCACAATTCACACATCAATTCACACGTATTGCTCAAGTAGCAAACAACGAAACATATATCATCACATATGTCATACAAGCATTTATAGTCATAGTACATTTACGATACAAGTTCAAGTCACACCAAAGTACGCGTTAAATGGTCCATTTCACCTTCAAGAAACTATGTAAATCACCACAAGAAAGCATGCAACATGTCAAGCTGATTATTATCATAAAGTCATCTAATAAGCATGTAGGGTCACATTACAAATCCATTTGACACCATAATTTGGTATGTCCTAAGGTTATTCATATTTTATGATTTTACCACCGATTGAGTCGCATATGCATCATTTTTCATCAACCCCTCCTATTTGCTCAACAAGGTACCTACCCAAGGTCGGCCCAACCCTAATCGGCCCACCTCAATTACATAGCCAGTCATGATTAAACTTTCCCGTTAACAAGTTTTCCGGTGAGTAGGTGTGTGTGTCGGCTGGCAAGTGTAGCCCAATTATATTACCCGGTCCATGTATGGGGTGGCCGGAGTTCCTATGTGTGGCCGGTTGGGCTTGTGGCCCACTACTCATGTTGCGGCTCAATTGCATTCCACATTCAGACCCTTGTGCCACACCAGTCCATCAGATCCCTATTCACGAAATCCAACCCCTCATGTTACCCCATGTAACCGGCCTAATGCAATTAATTTAATGTGTACATCTGATTAACATGCAACCATGAATCCTTTTTGAAGAACCAGGAAGTCAAGTTCAGGCCGAAGCCTGTTAATGAAGATCTGGATCTTGTTAAAGGTTGAGAGAGTTTCCTGCAAAGAGAAAACCGTTAGGCTCGCCGCAGAGATGGGAGGGCCACTCTGCGACCACCCTCCGGCGTGAGGATAAGTATTGTAGAGAGAGAAAATAGAGAGAGAAAATAGGGACGAAGGTTCAGAGAAATCGTACTTGGATTTGTACTTGAGGGGATATTTATAGTAGTCAACTGAGATGACGTCATCCGTCTGGACGCACTTAAACGGGGGCTCGTCCTCGGAGTCTTCTGGTGTGGTGGACATGCTGTGGATGCCCGCTCGAGTGTAGTCCGGTTCGTCTCTGGGATCATGTTCGGCTTCGGACATGTGTCTTCAAGTCCCTATTTGGGAAGTCTTTTATGAAGACTTTGACAAACTATTATTCCAAGCTTTTTTGTCCCGTTCAGATGACGTGTCACGGTTGGAGTAGTTTTAAATTGGTTACGTGGCGTATTTTGTATGGTGTGGGTGACCTTCTCTACTTGGGCCGTCGGTCACCTACATGTGACGGTAACGGAACCCTTGTTGGGAATCGTGGGAAGCGACGGTTGATGTGACTGCCCAACCGACTTACATTTTTCTATAAATTCAATTTTCACCACTTCATTTTTACCGTTTTTTCCTTCTCTTTTTCCTTCTCTTCTGCTGTTACCCTCTCTAGTATTCTTCTTCTCCAAAGAAAAAGGTGCGTCTTTGTTCCTTTTTACTTTTTACAGTTATGGCTCCGGGTAAGGAGAACCTTTGAGAGTGTGAGCGTGCTTACCCAACGTTAGTTGGATAAGTTTATTAGAGAATATAGGATTCCCTTAGATCTACATCCGTCCTCTCTTCTAGTACGGAAGCCATATACCCCTTTCGTCAAGGGAAATTCCCCTTTTACACCCGTGTCTGTAACTTTGCCAACTATAGGGTTCCTTTTTCGCGTTTTCTGATTAGGGTTTTGCAGTTTTTTAGAGTTCACGTCTGTCAGGTTAACCCATTCGGCCTCAGCGTGTTAACCATTTTGAGATTTCTTGTCGAGCCCTCGATAAGAACCGGATTTGAACGTTTTCCGGTACTTTTATGAGTTTATCTCGCCGGGGACTGGTACACTTTTGCACACCGGAAGAATGTCCCATCTCCGTCTTCCAACGAGCGGTCTAGTTTAAAAAACTGGAAAGATAACTTCTTTTGGTTAGACGACCGTTGTCTTCGAGGACATGAGGTGGCGTTTTTAAGGACAGTCTATGTCGTTCGACCTTGAAACGAAAACTTTGTTTTTAACGAAAAGCTTAGTCCGTGCTTTGATTGAGCATCAGTCCCCTATTCGTCCTCTTCCCGAGCATTTCCTTTGGTTAGGTCGAGTCAGTTTTTCGTGGCCCGGGAGGATAAGGATTGGCCGATTATACGCCGAAGAGTGATCGTAAGTTCCGGTTCTTTATACCCCCTCCGGCCTTTTATTTGATGGTTTTGCTAACTCTTTGTTTACTTTGAAATGCAGGTGCTGCGATGTCGCTTCTTGATGCCTTAAAGGTTCGAGCATGGACTCATTCGACTTTGATTTTGAGCAGCAAGAGGACGTTCCGTTCATGAAGCAGGTAGCACCCTCTGCTCATCCCGTTCGTGGTCAGGCGGATACGAACATACCCGTATCGTCTGCTGCTGAAACGACCTCTTCTGTTCCGAAGGATTCTTCTGAACAAGCCATTGCTGAAGAGGTTTCTCATATGCCAGCATCTTCTAAGGAGGCGGGAGTTCGTCCGGATCTCATGCTGGGCAAAAAGTCCATTCTTGACGACGTAGATGATGATCCGGAGATACGCAGTCTAGACGAGGCACTTCTGAATCAGCCTTTATCTCTGAAGAGTAAAAATGTTGGAGCGGACACTGATCTGGTGGTCCGGTCCCCGCAAGAGAAGGGTGAATCGGCTCAGGTACGCTCTTTTGACTCTCTCCCATGCCAAGATTGAAGAAGACGAAGGGGAGTTCCTATTCTGAAGGCACTGTTATGGAGGAGCTTGATGAACATCTTCTGGGGGTAAGAGTTCAAGGGAAAAGAAGCGGCCTTAGCCCGTAGTAGACCGACTTCCGGCTTAATTCATGGTGGTTTTGTCCCTGATAGCGAGGTGAGAGTAATGGGAACGGAGAATCCGGTGGGCGTGGATAAGGAAAGCCCATAGTGAGCCGAAGGTGGCACTTTTTTCAGTACGCACTTGGGCTCTTCTCTGGGTCCGACTTTTTTATGGATGATGAGGAAGATCAATTCTTCGCTTCCCTCATCTTGGTTCGGACCTGAGTTTGATGTCCTTTTTTCGATATGCAGATCTGTTCTCAAGATATGGAGATTGACCATCCCACTGCTGAGGAGAAGTTTATACCCGACAGGGACATTCGGAACAAAGATACGGTCCTAAGATGTTTTGACCGCTAAGATGATGCTCTTCTTCAACAAAATACTCCGATGGACCATGTTCGAAGTCGGAAGATGAAAACCCGGATCTAGGGGCCGCGGTTTAACTAACCAAGCTCAGTCTAACATATTCGTGACAGAAGTTTACCGTAGGTGGGTTGAAGCGGAGTCTGTGCGGGAGAATTTTGGAGAAGGAAGTCCCGTTCCTTGAAGCGTAAAATTCTTTAAGAGCCCGGAGGTGGAAAGAAGGTAGCCCAGCTAACTCAAGACCTTCGACTTAGCAAGAAAAGGCGCATCTTTGATGGCTCAGAATCAATCATCACAGGCGGCTGCCGCGCCTGCTGCTGAGAGACAGGGATAAGATTTCTTCGGAATTCAAGGTATTTTCTGAGTCCATGAAACAGAAAGGACGAAGAGCACAAAGCGGTTTTGGCGAAGATGGAGGAGTCTCTCAGCGGTGCCCGTCTTGCGTATGAGAGTATGATGGCTGGTACGCTCGTATCCGCTTTAAAATTTTTTTCTTCTATTTCTCTAACTTTTTTCCCAGAGCGTGATGCGCTTAAAAACAGGGGAAGCTATTTGAAGGGTCGTCTGGAGGAGATGGAGGGGGAGAATGCTTCTCTAAAAACGGAAGTGACTGATCTCCGCGAGACGAAGTTTGGATGCTTACGGAAGGTGCCCAGCTTCTAGCAAAGATATCATAGCAAGGGAAAGATGACTGCTGCCGTGGCTGGCGTTAAAACGCGATGAGGCGCGGTTGGCATTAACTCGGGCTTGCACTCCGGCTACGTTCATGCTTTGCAGAAAAAGACTTCCTTTCAAAAGAGGGTTCCACCTGCTGAATCGTAAATGCTACGGAGGAGCTTGAAGGGGCGGTTGCTTGTTTTTGATACTCTCAGTCCCAGTAAAGAAGACCTTCCGAAGCTTAGTAATGCGCCCCTTCCTGAATTAAGAAGGCCCTTCGCTTTGCTAGCGATGGTTTTGTCGGATGAATGAGGTGGACATGCCCGGCTTTTGGGGTATGCACCTTAGGTATTTTAGTTAGTCCAGATGAATGTAAACTCGTTCGGTGTTTTGACAGATTCCCTGCTTTTTGGACTTGTAACGATGTTTCTAACTTTGCTTGTTTGTTATCCTTTTGTGAATGGTATCAAAACTTATTCCGGTTATTTATGTCCGGTTTTATTTGATGTAACTATTTTTCTCATGCGTCCATGTTAAATGGTGTACATTTTGAATTTTCTCGAACGTTCTTTTGTTAAATGCGGATCCGATTTTGTCTTTTTAAGGATAACTGGAAGGTCGTACGAACAATGCCAGTTCGTCTTTTCCTTTTAGGGTTAGATCCGGGTTTCGGCCGATGAGTGTTTGTGAGTTGCAACTTTTTAACATTTATTTATTAGGTTGGAATTGAATTTTCCGAATAGATGCAAAGTAAGAAACATTTTAATCAATCCGCGGGTACTACCCTCCGCGGTTCTGTAATTTAACTGGTGCGGGAAAAAACATCCGCTTTACAGGAAAATTAAAATATGACGGAGCTCATAGCTTCCGTTTACAATTATTTGTTTAAAAACCTTCTAAAGATAACACTTTTTTTAAGGTGCACTCCGTTCCAAGTACGCAGAACGGAGGTTCCATCCATCCCTGCTTAACGGTGTAAGCGCCGTCTTTTCCTGCTGTTTTGATCTGATAGGGGCCCTTCCCACTTGGGGGCTAACTTCCCCGTTCCTTTAGCTAAGCTTGCTTCATTGTTCCGCATAACATATTCTCCGATCTTGAACCGGGTTTCCTTAACTTGGAGTTGTAGTGTTTTTCCAACTCTTTTTTATACTTGGCTTCCCGATTGCCGCGAGTCTCTCCTCTCTTCGATAAATCGAGGTTAAACGGATTCTCTTTCGTTGTTCTTGCTGGCTTAATTTGTATGCGGGGCGTGGGGATCCCTACCTCTGCGGGTATGACAGCTTCGGTGCCGTATGTCAAGCTGAAGGATTTTCTTTGTTGCTTGTTTAGCATGGTTCGGTGTGCCCATAGGACATGCGGAAGTTCGTCTGCCCATGAAACGCCTTCCTTCCCCAACGTTTTTTAATTCCTTCCACGATACTTCGGTTGGTTCTTCCACTTTGCCCGTTGGCCTGGGGATGGGCCACCGAAGCGAAGCTCTGTTCGATGTTCATTCTTTGGCACCATGTTTTAAACGGCTTCTCCGCAAACTGTTTACCATTTGTCGCTCACTACTGCAAAGAGGCATTCCGAACTGCACACTATGTTTTCCCATGCGAACCTCAGCACTTGGTCTCCTGTGATCGTTCGGAGGGGCTTACTTCAACCCATTTAGTAAAGTAGTCGATGGCGACAAAGTAGAAATCTTACTCCTCCGGTGGAGACGGGGAAAGGACCTACGATTCAATTCCCCATTTCTGGAATGGCCAAGCCGAGGTTACAGGTACGAGATTGTTTTTGGCACGATGACTCACAGGAGCGTGGCGTTGGCAGTCTCGCATGACTGGAGCTCGTTACTGCGCTGATGCATTCCTGTCACACCCCGATTTCCACGTGTCTCACCAGTGGGCCCGGTGGGGGATTACCGTGACGATGTTGGCAACAATATAGTCAAACCACACAATTATATAATGCACAGCGGAAGCTTAAAGATAAATATATACTTCAACCTCTGGTTGTAATATCAAATGTATTACAGAAGTCGAATATATCCACAGCGGATCAAAATAATAATAAAATATTGTTCCATCAGATACTGCAATCAAGCTTGCGAGACTTATCACGACGCTAGGGAGCTAATACCAGCCAATTTACGTTTAGGTACCTGCACTTAATCTTTTTGGGGAAAATACGTCAGTTTACACTGTAAATACATTCACCGACTCCTTTGAAAAGAGTTGGGAAAATTGATTTGAATGCACAAGGCACAAATATTTGACACGTTGATTAAAATGCCCAAGGCAAAATTTATATCTTTTATACTTGGGACAATTTTGTTAATAAAAAATCTTGTAATCCGATTTAATGGTTGTCCAACATTTAGGGGCCGGTGATTATACAATACAAGCCGACAAGATTAATCGACACCCACAAATATAATCTCACAAGAAGAATACTCTCACGAGTGAAGTATACGTTATAACATATGCAACAGGGAGGTGTTTGCCTACACCTTGTGCTTACGTCGTGGCCATTCACTTTTTAAAATGAGCCAAGGATATCCAGGACACGGTCATTAACCCCCAATGTTATTTGTTATCAATCAATACAGATTAAAACGGGATTATGCAATTTAATCATCTCCGATTAAAAGGTTTCTACACCCGACCAAAGCGGTATATTTAAAATACCGTATCCCAAGCCCGTATAAGGGAAAAATAAGTTAAAAGTATTTACCTTTGCAATGTATATTCCTTAATCAATTAAATCACCGATATCTTTTACTGGGGCTCCTTAATTCTGGAACGAAGATTTTCAAAATAACCTATTAGAATCCTAACGGGTCTTTATATTAGCCGTAGCCTAGACCGGTTGGTTTCAAAAGATTAGATACGGTTTAAATCGCGCGGAAAGGCGAAAACCGTGAATGGAATGTGATTCTGACCCAACAAGTCTGGAGACTTGTTTTATATGGGTTTAATATTCACATTCTGGATTTCGGGGTCGAAATGATATGGTTGACCCGTATCGACTAATTTATGTAAACTAGTTACATAAGCCGAACCGTGCACAGCAATAGGCGTAACGGGTAACCGCGAGAGTCCTACGCTTGCCTCCTAAGTCAATATACCTTAAAGAGGTTGCGGTATCATTAGGATACCTTCCGTGATGCCCGTAACGAGTTTAAGTTAACATTATGCCCCGTAGGGGTTTTTTCGGTCATTTTAAAGACTTTTAAAGAGCTTTTCGAGTTCTACAGGAAATCTGAGTTTCCCGAACAGTTTATAAAGTCTAAAATACTTTATTTATTATTTAAAATTAGTAGCAACTGGAATCGGGTCAAAAGACCTTGTAGAACTCCATTTTATGGCCAAAAAGGGCATATTCGGTATTTACCGAACCATAGCCATAACCGCAGGTTATGAGCGAGGTAAAATTTATTAAAATCTTTAAATTCCAAAATATTATTTTAATACAGTGGGTAGAAGTTTTGGTGACGAAATCTTGGTTTAGATAGGTGTTATGCTAATTGCGCCGTTTATCACAATAGTTTATTTTTATTGCGCTATTTAGCATAAACTCCTATTCTAGACCTCGGATTGACGTGAGACTTTAAGGACATGCTTATAATTTAGTGAGCAAGGTTTTGGTCCGTTCACGTGTCCGAAATACTCGTTTTATTTTAAAAAGGGCGTTACGGTCAACTTTTAGGCGATTAACGGAAATGCGTAAAAGACTCGGACAAACGATGAACCGGTCACAGAGGGTTATACCATCACGTGACCTGGTCCTAAGAGAGTCCTAAGGCATATCTATATCTCACTAAAACGGGTCAGAACTGAAGTCAATGCAAAAGTCAAACTTTTGCGACATTCGGCTCCGAACCGGGTTAATATAGCAAATGGTCGATTCAAACGAGCGCAAACAAGTTTATATACTTAATATCATGTTTTATGATCATCAAAACAGGTTCCATAGTATATACATTACAGATTATGCAAGATTCGCCAAAACGACATTCTGTTGACTTTTTGGGTGCACGTTTGACTCGACATTTGACATAGTTAGAGTGGTGATCAGTGGGAACCCTTTTAGAGGTTTATTACCCACATAATTACCAACAAATAACCATTCTTGATTCGACAATTCACTGAATCATTTGTGAGTTATCGCTAAGTCGACCGTTAGTTACGACGGATCGACTTTTAAGCTAAAACTAAGTTAAAGCTCAAATGGGAAAGGAGTGGAACACTTACTGAGGTCCTATGCACCAAGTGTGACCACTTGAGAGGAAGTTGGAGCTCCAGAAATGACCAAATGATGCAGATGATGGGGTGTGAACTTATGGTTGCAACTTAGGCTTTATATAGTGGTTTCAAGCACCACAATTTATTGACAACAAAGTCTAGCACACACCACAACTGATCAACACTTGTCCTTAGTGTTAGGGGTCGTTTAGGGGTCATTTGGAGGTGTTTTAAATGCAGATCATGGCTCTTGGAAGGCTGAACAGCCAAGTTAAGCATGTTTCTGCATCTGGGGCGCCTGACGCGGCCCGCATGGGGGAATTCATGCTTTTGTACGCGGGCCGCCTGAGTTTTAAAAATCAGGCGAGAAAAAGAGGAGGCTCGCGGCCCGCCTCAACTTACCTTGAAACCTTACGCGGGTCGCGTTAGGTTATGTTTTCAGGATTTTTAAATCCTTTGTAATCATGATCAGAATCTTGCCAAATCTTTCGCAATGATTACCGAATCTTTGTAATTAATAACCTGACCTTTCGGAACCGAAGGGGTAACTTTGAGAATTGGCCCTCGGTTATTTACGATTAAGGGCCTCGCGTTATTTATGTGAATTATTAAGTCCTCTGGTTATTTTCAATATTATCTGAAAGGTCTTAACTTTTATTATTGACGCTTTTAACCCCTCGTACACGGATTTGATCATAACTTTCTCGTTTTAAAACGGAACTTCGCGAGATTTATATATCATATTCTAGTGAGCGTATTTTATTGTTACCAAGCCTCGGGTTCGTTAAATGGTCACTCAGAGGTATAATTAACATGTTGGCACAGTTAACCCCTGTAGCTTGGTAATTTCTCACTTTCTTCTGCGTTCCGCTTCCGTACGATCCGTGATTTATTCGTTTGAAGGTACGAGCATCGTTTAGGGATACTATACAGTATATTTATCTTTGTTTGACATTTATAACCCTCGAATTTATATACTTTCAAGGTTTGTCAACATTAGTCCTTTATTTAATATTAATGCCACGTGTAAACAAATGACACGTGTTAACACATTATTGGACACAAAATTTCGAGGTGTTACATTCTCACCCCCTTAAAATAAATCTCGACCCGAGATTTGCTCAAGTAAATAAGGGTATTTTTTTTTTCATTGTGTCTTCAACTTTCCACGTATATTCGGGACCTCTATGGGCATCCCATTTGACCTTTACAATCGGTACATGCTTTCTTCGAAGCTTTTTCACCTGTCGATCTTCAATTGACAAAGGCTTCTCTAAAAATTTCAAGCTCTCATCTATATGCACATCCGTATGAGGTATCACCAATGATTCATCGGCGAAATACTTCTTTAGATTGCAGATGTGGAACACCTTGTGAATTCCATTGAGCTCTTCTGGTAAGTTCAGCTTGTAGGCAACCAGTCCGATACGTTCGATAATCCTCAAAAGGTCCTATGTATCTCGGGCTTAGCTTGCCTTTCTTACCGAAACGCATCACCCCCTTCCAGGGTGATACTTTAAGCAGCACTTTATCACCTTACTTTGAAGTGAAAAGCTTTACGCTTTTGGGTCCGCGAAATTCTTCTGCCTATTTCGGGAAGCTTTGAGACGGTCACGAATCTGAACAATCTTGTTCGTCGTTTCGAACACTATCTCTGGTCCGGATAAGTGGACCTCTCCCGCTTCCGCCCAACGAACAGGCGATCAACACTTCCTACCGTATAATGCCTTGAAAGGCGCAGCCTTTATGCTGGTATGGTAGCCATTGTTGTGGGAGAATTTGATTAGGGGTAGGTTCTTATCCCAACTACCACCTAAATCTATAGCACACGCGCGTAGCATGTCTTCTAACGTTTGAATGGTACGCTCACTCTGACCGTCCGTCTGTGGATGGTAAACCGTACTGAAGTTCAAACGCGTGCCCAAAGATTTGCTGGAAGCTCTTCCAGAAATGTGACGTGTATCTAGTATCCCTATCGGAGATAATAGACACAGATATGCCGTGTAAGGCTACAATCTTATCAACATATAATTGGGCTATGGTGCCGGAGTTGTAAGTCTCCTTTATGGGTAAGGAATGAGCTGATTTAGTCAGCCTATCGACTATAACCCATATTGTGTCGTTTCCTTTCCTGGTTTTGGGTGACTTGGCAATAAAATCCGTAGTCACCATCTCAGCTATGACTTGCGCATAAGTCGAGCATTTGGTAACATGAGTGGCTACAGACTTTATTAAGCCTGTCCACCAGTAATTTGCCTTTAGATTTTGGCATCTTATGGCAGTTCTTGATTGTTGCTTAATTAGGGTTGCGGTCATTAATATATAGATAATATGAACCGTCTTTCTTATAAAACCTTCAGAATACTGAGTCAGGCTATATGAGACTATATCTTAAAACTTATTTAATCAAGGGTTTCGATTGTTTTATAAGCAATGTGGAGCTTTTCACAATACTCCAGTCCATAGAGGGATGTTAATATTTATTAACTCTACCTGCCTCCCAGGAGGTAAGCAGGGGAACTTATGAGGATGTAGTCAAGATACGAGGAGGTTATAAAGATTTCCATATCTCAGACTCCAGTTCACCCATCATTGCTCGTGTCAATTAAGTGACATATTTATGTTATGAGTCCTCATATTCCGTTACTAGGGAATATTTATTTAGATAACTATATTATGGATATCTTCCTTGAATACTACTAGTCGACTCTAGTACAATATAACCATTGGGATATCTCAGGGGTTCCATGTATTAAACCTCCATACTGATCAGGCATGGAAGTAATCTATGGAACACACTAGAATACGCCAATCCTCATATGGCACTTTTATCAAACATAGTTTGGCATTCGCAGGCGATAGAAGAGAGAAAAATGAAGGAAGAAAATAAAAATAACATATGTTGTTGTACTCTATGCGAAGAAAGAGGACTCTTAGATTTTTCGGAAGGATTCCTTGTCGATACTAGAAGAATAGGTTACTAAGGTTTTCTCGATGATTTATACCTTGTGGCTAATATAAAAGTTCTCTAAGATTACTGTTTATGAAGAATTTACTGGTATCCGAACCAAAATAAACTCTTAGTATTTAAATTACTGATAAAATGCCAAGTAATATACCTGTTGCCATTATTTATGGACTAGCTCAGGCATTTTAGGCGTCTTCAATTTTAGGCTTTAATTCCTCCGCCGCATTTCCTTTGACATTTTTTAGGGCACGTAGTCTTGATGTGACCTTTCTCATTACAGCCGAAACAGACAGCATTCTTCATGTCCTTGCAGTCCAACGTTTTATGTCCCTTAGACTTGCAGATTCCACAAGTCCTGGGCTGTGATTTAGATTTTGGTTCGAACCTGCATTTCCCATAATGGCACTTCTTGCAGGTCTCACATTCTGGTTTCTGGTCGGACTTTTGTTTGTTCTTTTTCTTGGAACTCTGGGAGTTGTCTACGTCCCTTTTCCTTTTTAGTTCATCCTTTGCATCAGAGGCATGAACAAGATCCTCCTTAGGAGTAAGGAAAGGTGGTCCTAGGTAAAACTTGGACCGAGCCACAAGGGGCTCCTTTAACTTTTTCACAGCCTTCTTTACAGCTTTTCTAACGGCTGCGTCTATCATGGTCTGAAGAACATCCTTGGAAATTCTAAGGCTTACAATTTCAGCATCATTAGCATGCGTCGCGTCATCAATGGCGCGATTGACTGTTGTCTTATCCGAGTTTGCCATACTCGATGTGGGTTCCTAATACCAATAAAACAATTTCTTAGTCGCAATCCAACAACTGCTATTCTTCATCCTGATGGCCTTAACATATACTAACCATGGCATTTATAGACCATATTGGTTAATATAGTACTAACATTCTCAATGAATGTTATTAAATATATATTCATTATGTTTAGCCTAGGTCACGAGGGACCATCAACGGCATTTAAGGTTTGGGCCTAATTCATCATCTTGTTGACAGGGGATCAAAATGTCACATCCGTCTTTGTTATATTGATGAATTTTGGATAGCTCGAAAGCTTGCCATAAGGATATTAGAAAAGAGCGATTCCTAATAGATACAGACATCAATCTAGGATTCGTTGGAGTGTTTTCTTAAGTATTAACGACAAATTTTTCACCTCGGATTAAACGATAGGAGTCCTATCAGACGGAGACAATAATTCTCAACAATCATTATTCATTATAGAGTTATATGTGCCAGTGGTAATTAATTTCTGCATACTGTTTGATAAGGAAGGTACCTGCTATATATATATCATACTGCATTATCCCCTGGGCGTTCATCCTGAAGATTCATGCGTTTATTTTCCTGGCCTCTCCCGGCTTCTTTATAAGCTCTGGGCAGCTGGTTTTGATGTGCCCTTCCTCGTTGCAATTGTAACATGTGGCGTTCTTTAACCCCTTGCAATCTAAGGTTTTGTGACCCTTGGTCTTGCAAATTCCACACAATTTAGCACGTGGGTTGATTGTACATTTTCCAAAATGTTGCTTTTTGCAGTTACTGCATTTGGGTTTGTTATCAGGCGGACTCGAGTTCTTTCCAAACTCAGAATCTTTCCCACGCTCCGAGCTTCCCTTCTTCTTCTTGTTAGTTTGATGAGAGTTCTCCTCCTCTCTTTCTCTTCTTCTCTCGTTAGAAGCCTTAACAGACTTAAATCTGATTGCATCTAAGGTGAGAGATAGGGATAAGTCCACCGCGGACCTATATGTGGTTGGCCTAGATGCTTTAACATTTCCTTTTATCTCTGGTGCTAGGCCTCCAATGAAACGCGCTATGCGTTTAGGTTCAGGGGTGACTAAATAAGGGACTAGGCGGGACATAGTGTTGAAACTTGTCACGTATGCCTGACAGTTCAAATTTTCCATGACCAACGTCAGGAAGTCCGATTCTATCCTTTCTACCTCATGCTGAGGGCAATAGTTTTCTTTGACTAATGCAACAATTTGCCCCCAAGATAAGTTGTAGAGTAGAACCTTCCCCGTGGCTTGGAGTAATGACCTCCACCATGCCAACGCTTCTCCTTTAAATGATTGTGAAACAAATTTCACAACATCTTGCTCCGCACAACCGCTGATGTCAACAACAGCGTCCATTTCATCAAGCCATGTCATGCAATCGATGGCCCCATTTTCTCCTGTAAAGTCTCTGGGCTTGCAGGAGACAAAATATTTATATGAACAGGTCTTAACTGATGCCTCTTGATGAAACACAACTTGTCTAGACGGAATACTCCCTTGATTTGACAAGTCATGGACATCGTCCTCCCTTGACTCATGCGTTTTAGGAGTGGGCTTATTACAAGCCATAGATAGAGTCTTGGAGTGGGTATCATTTGGTTCATCATACTGTCGATCAAGAGCTCGAGTAACAGCATAATCTATTATTGCCTGCAGTTCTGCTCCAGTTACATTAATTCTGGTAGCATCATTGTTGCCCTTTAAGTGACTGTTAGCTTCATCTAATCCAGCCATGTAGCTTGATTGCTACATAAATATTAACAATGATTTATTCAGAGATTATTATGGAATCATCATCTTTGCCGATTTATCAACCATGGTAATATAAACCATATTGGTTAACTTGTTAGTTATATTTAATTAGTATTTTCCATTTTAATTTATCCTAGTTATAAAACATTAAGGATATTGAAGTGGCGCATAAGGCCTAGTCACAAGGACAATTCTAAATTTTTGTAAGCCATGATTTCAGAGAATCGAGGCATTTAAGGTTTGAATCACGTTCATTACCTTCTCTTGACAGGGAGTTGTAGACTTCAACTGTCTTTTGTCTTTTTAGGACAATAGGTATAGCCCGTGGGCATTTCCCTTCTGAGGGATGGTTATAATATGATCATCTTCTCAGATGCTATTAGTCGAGATCGTATGGATCCTACCGACCATTATGCTTGGACCTGGTCCAACACTTTCAGACAGGAGGTCACAGACCACCACTGTCGTTGTCTTATCGGACAACAAGTTTAGCCCGTAGGCACTTCATCACTATTGGATGTTTATAACGTGATCATTCTATAGGATGACACAAGCCATGATCTCAAGATCACTAGACTAGATAAGAAAATTGGAAGAATCCAATATAAGGATGACTGCTGTGATTTTATCGAATCACATTTGTCAGGAGTGCTAACACGTTTTTAGGTGTTAACAAGGATTTGAATCCCTTGGGTAGGTTTCACCCTCTTGGCCGCGTAGGCTAGATTTCACCTTTTAAGATTCCTTTTAAAAATGCCTACTGGCAGGGAAGGAAGGATATTTATTTTTATTTAGGATTTTATCATAAATCCTAATTTACAATTTAATATTATCACAAATGGTCTAGTCGCGTAGACAAGTTTTATAAGCCATGATTGTCTGGGATCGAGGCATTTAGTAGTAGCACAAAAGGCTTAGTCACACGGACAAGTTTAATTTATAAGCCATGATCGTCTGGGATCGAGGCATTTAGTAATAGCACAAAAGGCTTAGTCTCGTGGACAAGTTTAATTTATAAGCCATGATCGTCTGGGATCGAGGCATTTAATAATAGCACAAAAGGCTTAGTCTCGTGGACAAGTTTAATTTATAAGCCATGATCGTCTGGGATCGAGGCATTTAATAATAGCACAAAAGGCTTAGTCTCGTGGACAAGTTTAATTTATAAGCCATGATCGTCTGGGATCGAGGCATTTAATAATAGCACAAAAGGCTTAGTCACACGGACATATATAATTTATATGTTATGATTTCAGAGAATCAAAGTATTTGAGGTTTGAACCTAGTTCATTACCTTTTTCTGACAGGGAGTCATAGACCACCACTGCCTTTTGTCTTATATGAAAATTTGCATGGCCCATAAGGACTGAAGGATAATTATGTCCTTATAGGGACTAATAAGAAAACGATTTTCAGTAAGAGGAGTTTCTTCTTCATTATTATTTTTGACTGCATTCTCCTTGGGTGTTCGTTTCATTTTTGTCGCGGTACGAAGCTCAGCATCTCAGGACCCCGAGTGTGGAGAACTCCTATTACGGCTTCTTCTCTTGGCGACGTATCCAATATATATAAAAATAATTGGAAGCAATAAATTTCAGATTAGAGTCGGGAGTAATCCTATGTTAAGTCTAGACTCAAGTATGTGCAATTGTGTCACTGAGATTAAACACATTAGGATAGTGTTTAATTCACTCAATGTTGGCTCTGATACCAACCTGTCACACCCCGATTTCCACGTGTCTCACCAGTGGGCCCGGTGGGGGATTACCGTGACGATGTTGGCAACAATATAGTCAAACCACACAATTATATAATGCACAGCGGAAACTTAAAGATAAATATATACTTCAACCTCTGGTTGTAATATCAAATGTATTACAGAAGTCGAATATATCCACAGCGGATCAAAATAATAATAATGAAATATTGTTCATTCAGATACGGCATCGAGTCTGCGAGACTATTCGTGATGCTTTGGAAGCTAATACCAGCACATTTCGTATAGTACCTGCACTTAATCTTTTTGGGGAAAATACGTCAGTTTGCACTGGTAAATACATTCAACCGACTCTTTTGAAAAGAGTTTAGGAAAATTAATTTAGATGCACCAGGCACAAAATATCTTGACACATTGATTAAAATGCACAGAGGCAAAATTAATCTTTTATACTTGGGACAATTTTGTTAATAAAAATCTTGTATCCGATTTACATGGTTGTCCAACATTTAGGGCCGGTGATTATACAATACAAGCCGGACAAGATTAATCGACACACCACAAATATAATCTCACAAGAAGAATACTCTCACGAGTGAGTATACGTTATACATATGCAACAGGAGGTGTTTTGCCTACACCTTGTGCTTACGTCGTGGCCATTCACTTTTTAAAATGAGCCAAGGATATCCAGGACACGGTCATTAACCCCCAATGTTATTTGTTATCAATCAATACAGATTAAAACGGGATTATGCAATTTAATCATCTCCGATTAAAAGGTTTCTACACCCGACCAAGCGGTATATTTAAAATACCGTATCCCAAGCCCGTATAAGGGAAAATAAGTTAAAAGTATTTACCTTTGCAATGTATATTCCTTAATCAATTAAATCACCGATATCTTTTACTGGGGCTCCTTATTCTGGAACGAAGATTTTCAAAATAACCTATTAGAATCCTAACGGGTCTTTATATTAGCCGTAGCCTAGACCGGTTGGTTTCAAAAGATAGATACGGTTAAATCGCGCGGAAAGGCGAAAACCGTGAATGGAATGTGATTCTGACCCAACAAGTCTGGAGACTTGTTTTATATGGTTTTAATATTCACATTCTGGATTTCGGGGTCGAAATGATATGGTTTGACCCGTATCGACTAATTTATGTAAACTAGTTACATAAGCCGAACCGTGCACGCAATAGGCGTAACGGGTAACCGCGAGAGTCCTACGCTTGCCTCCTAAGTCAATATACCTTAAAGAGGTTGCGGTATCATTAGGATACCTTCCGTGATGCCCGTAACGAGTTTAAGTTAACATTATGCCCCGTAGGGGTTTTTCGGTCATTTTAAAGACTTTTAAAGAGCTTTTCGAGTTCTACAGGAAATCTGAGTTTCCCGAACAGTTTATAAAGTCTAAAATACTTTATTTATTATTTAAAATTAGTAGCAACTGGAATCGGGTCAAAAGGCCTTGTAGAACTCATTTTATGGCCAAAAAGGGCATATTCGGTATTTACCGAACCATAGCCATAACCGCAGGTTATGAGCGAGGTAAAATTTATTAAAAATCTTTAAAATTCCCAAAATATTATTTTAATACAGTGGGTAGAAGTTTTGGTGACGAAATCTTGGTTTAGATAGGTGTTATGCTAATTGCGCCGTTTATCACAATAGTTTATTTTTATTGCGCTATTTAGCATAACTCCTATTCTAGACCTCGGATTGACGTGAGACTTTAAGGACATGCTTATAATTTAGTGAGCAAGGTTATGGTCCGTTCACGTGTCCGAAATACTCGTTTTATTTTAAAAAGGGCGTTACGGTCAACTTTTAGGCGATTAACGGAAATGCGTAAAAGACTCGGACAAACGATGAACCGGTCACAGAGGGTTATACCATCACGT
This sequence comes from Helianthus annuus, assembly GCF_002127325.2. Classification (NCBI taxonomy): domain Eukaryota; kingdom Viridiplantae; phylum Streptophyta; class Magnoliopsida; order Asterales; family Asteraceae; genus Helianthus; species Helianthus annuus. Next base: position 163,740,161 of record NC_035435.2, read on the forward strand.
GACCTGGTCCTAAGAGAGTCCTAAGGCATATCTATATCTCACTAAAACGGGTCAGAACTGAAGTCAATGCAAAAGTCAAACTTTTGCGACATTCGGCTCCGAACCGGGTTAATATAGCAAATGGTCGATTCAAACGAGCGCAAACAAGTTTATATACTTAATATCATGTTTTATGATCATCAAAACAGGTTCCATAGTATATACATTACAGATTATGCAAGATTCGCCAAAACGACATTCTGTTGACTTTTTGGGTGCACGTTTGACTCGACATTTGACATAGTTAGAGTGGTGATCAGTGGGAACCCTTTTAGAGGTTTATTACCCACATAATTACCAACAAATAACCATTCTTGATTCGACAATTCACTGAATCATTTGTGAGTTATCGCTAAGTCGACCGTTAGTTACGACGGATCGACTTTTAAGCTAAAACTAAGTTAAAGCTCAAATGGGAAAGGAGTGGAACACTTACTGAGGTCCTATGCACCAAGTGTGACCACTTGAGAGGAAGTTGGAGCTCCAGAAATGACCAAATGATGCAGATGATGGGGTGTGAACTTATGGTTGCAACTTAGGCTTTATATAGTGGTTTCAAGCACCACAATTTATTGACAACAAAGTCTAGCACACACCACAACTGATCAACACTTGTCCTTAGTGTTAGGGGTCGTTTAGGGGTCATTTGGAGGTGTTTAAATGCAGATCATGGCTCTTGGAAGGCTGAACAGCTAAGTTAAGCATGTTTCTGCATCTGGGCGCCTGACGCGGCCCGCATGGGGGAATTCATGCTTTTGTACGCGGGCCGCCTGAGTTTTAAAAATCAGGCGAGAAAAAGAGGAGGCTCGCGGCCCGCCTCAACTTACCTTGAAACCTTACGCGGGTCGCGTTAGGTTATGTTTTCAGGATTTTTAAATCCTTTGTAATCATGATCAGAATCTTGCCAAATCTTTCGCAATGATTACCGAATCTTTGTAATTAATAACCTGACCTTTCGGAACCGAAGGGGTAACTTTGCGAATTGGCCCTCGGTTATTTACGATTAAGGGCCTCGCGTTATTTATGTGAATTATTAAGTCCTCTGGTTATTTTCAATATTATCTGAAAGGTCTTAACTTTTATTATTGACGCTTTTAACCCCTCGTACACGGATTTGATCATAACTTTCTCGTTTTAAAACGGAACTTCGCGAGATTTATATATCATATTCTAGTGAGCGTATTTTATTGTTACCAAGCCTCGGGTTCGTTAAATGGTCACTCAGAGGTATAATTAAACATGTTGGCACAGTTAACCCCTGTAGCTTGTAATTTCTCACTTTCTTCTGCGTTCCGCTTCCGTACGATCCGTGATTTATTCGTTTGAAGGTACGAGCATCGTTTAGGGATACTATACAGTATATTTATCTTTGTTTGACATTTATAACCCTCGAATTTATATACTTTCAAGGTTTGTCAACATTAGTCCTTTATTTAATATTAATGCCACGTGTAAACAAATGACACGTGTTAACACATCATTGGACACAAAATTTCGAGGTGTTACATGATTTAATTTCTTCATAGATGACATACTTAACAAGTACATAACTAAAGTGATTGTCTCAATTTCTGTCCAAAGCTGATTTGTTACAACCACTTTGCACATATGCTTAAATGATTACACTTCTGGCCAAAGCTGTTTTGTCTTCGTTTAAGTAGAATTTTAACTAAGTCTATTATTTTGATGTTAGTAATAGACAATATCACAGCTTCATAATGTAAAATGGTCATTATTTATGCCTGCCTCAGTTTAACGTGCCCTTAGATCACATTAGGACTTCTTCCTTAGTATCATAACTTGCTCATCTTATTTCCACTATCAGCGCCCAATTGCGGGATTCCACCTTTGACCGGTGATAACTATGCTGCATGGAAGGATGCTCTCATGGTTACACTTGGATTGCTGGATTTTGATTATGCTCTAAGAGAGAATAAGCCAACGGACCTTACCACTCAAATTACTGCTGCTGAGCAGTTAACTCATGAAAAGTGGACTAGGTGTAACCGCATGTCTCTCATGTTTATGAAGCAGTCCATAAGCAATGCAATCAGGGGAGCCATTCCTGATTCTGAAGATGCTAAAACCTACTTGGAACATGTGGAGGCGCAGTTCAAAGGGACATCTAAAGCACACTCTAGTACCCTTATCCTCAAGCTGGTGACAACTAAGTATGATGGGAGGAACGGCATTCGCGAGCACATCATGATGATGAATGATATGGCGAATAAGCTGAAGGGGCTGGAAATGGATATCAGTGATGGTTTCCTTGTTCATTTTATCATTACTTCGCTTCCTTCGTCCTTTGAAGCATTTAAGATCAACTACAACACTCAGAAGGAAAAATGGACGATGAGTGAGCTGGTCGCCATGTGCGTACAGGAGGAAGAGCGCATGAGGATGGATCGCACTACTGATGTTGCCAACTTCACCACCTCTAACTCTAAGAAAAGGAAGAACAATCATCAGAGGAAGGATGCTTCAAAAGTCCAAAGGCCTAATCCTAATACAAGTGCACCTTCCAGCTCTAAGAACTCCTTAGGCAGTATCCGCTGCAAGTTCTGTAAAAAGACAGGACACATGCAGAAGGAATGCCCTGACTTTAAGGAGTGGCTGGCTAAGAAAGGTAACGATTATTTTATGATACTTGAGTCCTATAATTTAAGTGTTCTTGCTAATTCTTGGTGGTTTGATTCTGGTTCTATGGTTCATGTTACCAATTCAACTCAGGGATTCCTTTCAATCCGGAAGCTGGAAAGAAACCAAAGAACGCTTAAGGTTGGGGATGATCGAGAATTAGAAGTGAAGGCCATTGGAACATTACAATTAGTTATGAAAACTGGTTTATGTATTAAACTTTATGATACCTTATATGTTCCTGAGGTAACTCGGAACCTTGTATCAGGACCAAAGTTAGACATGGACGGTTTTATTGTTTCCCATGGTCATCGCAAACTCTCTATCCTCTATGATTCTTTTCTTTATGGTACTGGTGTTCTGGATGGTGGTCTCTATAGATTAGAACTAGATGATGGCTTTTCCAAATCTTTGTTGTCATATAACATTAATGAATCACTCACAAAGATGGAAGAGAAACGAGACTTAGAGACTTCATCCATGTTGTGGCATCAGTGTTTAGGCCACATTTCAAAAGAACGATTAAATCGTCTAGTAAAGGATGAAGTCTTACCTCCTCTTGATTTCTCTGATTTTGGAACATGTGTCAAATGTCTTAAAGGTAAAATGACATTAGCGAATAAGAAAGGTGCCACTAGGAGCTCTAATTTATTAGAACTCATTCACACTGACATTAGTGGTCCCTACCAAATCGCTGGCATAACAGGACATACTTCATTTATCACTTTCATTGATGATTATTCTCGTTACATGTACTTGTATCTTATTAAGGAGAAATCTGAATCTCTTACAACTTTTAAAGATTATAAGGCTGAAGTTGAAAAGCAATTAGATCGTCAGATTAAAGTTGTGAGATCAGATAGAGGCGGTGAATATTATGGAAGACATACTGATGTGGGTCAAGCTCCTGGTCCATTTTATGAGTTTTGTAAAGGCCATGGGATTGTAAACCAATACACCATGCCTGGTACACCTCAGTAGAACGGTGTCGCTGAAAGAAGAAACCGTACCCTCATGAACATGGTGCGCAGTATGTTAGCCAACACTAATTTACCATTATTCCTCTGGACTGAAGCGTTAAAAGCAGCTGTTGTAACACCCCGAAAACGGGTTTGGTAATCAAACCCCGTTAGTACTAAAAGACGGGTAAAGTACCATTAGTAGTAAAATTTACCCGGTGAATATTAGGAATTTTAAGTAAGTAAACCTAATATTTAATAAAAGATAAATAAAGGTCCATGGATAAATAGAGTTTACAAAAGGTCTGAGCTAACGGGACCTAAAATAAACTTAGTCGTAAATATCCCCGAAACCCGCTAAGTTAACTAGAAATGTTTAGTTTAGTTAATAAGAGGGAATGTGTATTTTCAGGGAAATCGATAACCCAGTTAGTTAAAAATCTTGAGGTGATATATAATAAGGTTAAAACACCTAAACTATAAGTTAAATAGAGTAAAGGGACTAAATTAGCAAAAACTTGAAACATGGAAGTTTTATTAGTAAATAAAACACCAAACACACACATGAGTGTGTGTTTGGGTCGTACAGAAGAAAGGGGCGACCAGGGAGTGTCCTCCAAACCCTAGATTTCACATAAAACTCACAAATTGAAGCCCTTAATTTGCTCTAAATCGAGTTTCAAACACGGATTAGTGATCACCTTGTTGCGGGGATCAAAAGGTATGTAAAATTTTGGTATTTTGATTCATGTTCAGTTTTAGGTTAATTGAGAAAATCAAAAATTGAGCATGCATGATTGTTGTATTGATGAAATTTGAAGCAAAGTGATGTCTAGAGACAACCCCTAGATGCAAACTTTTAGAATTGTGCCACAAACTAGTGGTTAGCCAATTACCCAAGTATGAGCCAAGTGGGTTTTGTATATTATGATGAACACTTGAATTAGAGTGTTAAATTGATGAATAATTGATGTTATGGTACTAGTACTAGGTGTAATTCACGAACACTAGACATGAAGGGTTGATTTGATGTAAATCTTGGTGAAAATAACTAGTTATGAACTAGTTAGTAAATATGTAAAACTATGCACTTTAGGTGTTTGATAAAATGCCAAGGAGAAAGCCAAATGTTGAAATTTAGAACGAAACGCTTATTTGAATAGTGTGGCTAGTTAAATGAAATACGAAACAATAAGAGTTCTAATCATCATGTTGATTTAGACTTAATATTGTAAACCATGTGATTGAAAGTAGTTAACCTTGATAAACTAAGTTAACTAATCATGAAGTCGAATAATAGCTTCGACATAGAAAATAAGTGAGGGGGAATAGTCGTGATTGTTAATGACTAACTTAACCGCCTTGTAAATGATGACAATAGTTTAACGCTTGACAAGCTAGGTGGGAGCTTGTGGATGAAGCGGGTCAAACGAATCAAGAACGGAAGGAAAAGCATGGCATGGATGCGAGGTAAGTATAGCTTACACTAGTCTTAAATTGTGGAATATTTTCTCATCATATAAAAATTTCGAATGAAATATCTAAACAATTGGAATATGATGTTCCGTCGTATAGTCGAACGGAACAAGATAATCAAAGATGAAAGAAACCGTAATAATGGTTAAAAAGAAGTAAATTGATAAATGGTCAATTCGGCCAAACGGGTCAAAGGGTGTAGACAACACCTTTTGACTATATAAACTGATGATTCTTTTGTCGAGTTATATGCTTACAGGAATAGATATCAAATGGATATTCGCATCGTTCTTAATTAGCGAATATAAAGCAAGGTATTAAAACCGGGTTAATAAGTTGATCCGAGCCAGGTATGTAAAATTGATCAACTCATCATTTAGAACTTGGAGTTCTATGGGAGTTAGGCAAAGAAAAATGGGACATTCGGTTATCTTAAAAGGTAAACCGAAGGATTTAGATTATAGACAGAGTGTTTTGAAAACTAGATTTGGTAGCCCTTCATTGTAAAAGAAGGGTTAAAAACGACCAAAACGCCCTCATAAGCAAAATTAAGCAAACAACCCTTAGAAGTCGCTTGAAAACGAGTTTTATAATCAAGTTAATACTTAGAACAAGTATAAAAGTGAAAGATGTAAATTCTTGGCCAAAAGACTTTATATGAGTCTTTGTCGTAAAATAATAATCCGAGGGGTAAAACTCGGATTATATAGATCGCCACATTTAATCCATCACAATTATAGTTGTGATGGAAGATCATTGATAAATAATGTGGAAATAAGATGCTAGGAATAATCGAGTGTGAATTATGCGTAAAAGTGTTTAAAATGCCCTTAACGGGTCAATTAAACATCTAAGTAAAAACGGGTTTAAGAATGTATATAAACCCGTGATTTGAATCTAATATGATAACAACATGGAAATGATGAGAATTTAGAATCAAACAACATGTTTGTTTGATAAAATCACGAACGGGTCAAAGTTTGGTAAAAAGGGTATTAAGCCGAAAACTTAAAAGACTTAGATTTTGTTAATCCGGATGTTGGATTTTAACCCCATATGATGGAGAATCAAATTACAAACACGTAGGAAGAAACGGTAGGCCAAACGGAAAAGCGGATTAAAAGTTATGAAGGTTTCCGTTTTAGAAAACGGCAAACTTGGAAAATCCTGCAGAGGCCACCGTAAGTTACGGTGGCTACCGTAACTTACGGTAGCCTATATATCTTTACGCCATGAACCCCCTGTTTTACGGTGGAAGAATCAACATTCAGGGGCTACCGTAAATTACGGTAGCCACCGTAATTTACGGTGGACCCTGAACAAAAATATATTTTTAATTAGTTTCGCTTCGTGGACTCGTTTAGACATGTTTTTAAACCCCTAATGATTAAAGCATTTCATGTTTATGAAATGTAGGTACTTTTGGATGCCGGAAGACGATCAAGCTCAACGAGGAACCGAACACGATAAAGATACACGCTTCCGCACTTTGCATCGTCATTAATTTTAAACGACGAATCTGATCACGTTATGTCAAATGACTTTTAATTTGTAAAAGTTTTCTTTAATCCCGTATTTCCAATGTATGTAATCATTAATTACATGAATGTTTTCGCAAAATATACGTTAAACCTTGATTTATAAGAACTGGTGTTACAGCTGTTCATTTACTCAATAGAGTTCCTTCTAAGTCTGTCCCTAAAACTCCTTATGAACTTTGGACAGGAAGGAAACCGAGTCTTAAATATATGAAAGTATGGGGCTGCATTGCTAAAGCAAAACTTTACAATCCTTTCCTAAGGAAACTTGACCCTAAAACAGTTACCTGTTTCTTTATCGGGTATCCTGAGAACTCAAAGGGTTATCGTTTTTATTGTCCTTCCCATGTCACCCGTATTGTTGAAACCAAGCGTGCTGCGTTCCTGGAGGATTTCAAGGTCACTGGGAGCAGTACCAACCCTTACTGTAACACCCCGAAAACGGGTTTGGTAATTAAACCCCGTTAATACTAGGAACGGGTAAAGTACCGTTAGTGGTAAAACTAACCCGGTGAAAAATTAGGATTTTAATAAATAATTTTATGTTAATAAAATTAGAAAGAGAATAAACGCTTTGAGAAAACAAAGCGTATATAAAGCCCGACGGGTTAACGGGACTTAGAAATACTACGGGTTATGACTTCCCCAAACCCATTAAGTAACTAGGGATATCAACCTAGTTGGTTAAGTGTTGTTAAAACAATAAAAGAAACAAGAAATAGATAACCCTTTAAATAACTTGGGTAAATTGAGGGACTAAACCTGGGCAAATGAGATAAGCTTTTATCAAAACAAAATAAATAAATAAAACACACACATACGTGTGTGTATGTCTGCGATTTTAACCAGAGCCAGGAAGGCTCTCTTGCTCAAAACCCTAAAGTGCCAAGAATCACCAAATTGAAGGGCAGAACTAGCTCAAATCAGATGCATGAACACGAATTCATGATCACCTAGTCATGGGGATTACAAGGTATGTCGAATTTTACGATTTGGTGACACTTTGAGATTATGATGAATAATCAAAATCGAAATTCTGGAATGAATGTTGAATCCATGAGTGTTGTTGTGATTATATCTTAGTCTAGAAACAAACCCTAGTAGAAAGCTTGATGAATTGTTGTCAAAACTAGGGATTTGATAATTAACCTATTTTGTGCTAAGTGGGTTTTAATTATGTAGTGAAGATGATGGTTTACACATGTTTAAAATCATCATAGTTGCTAGTAGAAACAAGATACTTGAACAATTTGTAAGTTTGAGTGTTTAACATACATGACTTGAGATGGGTTTTTATGATATGATGATGTTAGTGTCAAACTTGTGATTAGAATCATCATATTAGTTAGTAAGACAAAGTACTTGAACCATTTAGGTGTTTGGGTACATAAATCATATTTACCATGAAATGGGTTGTTATATGATATAGAGGAATTGATGTTAAGATCGTGATATAGATACTTGAAATCATGTTACCTAGTTGTAAAATGTGTAAAAACTATGTATGCACATTAGGTGTTTGTTAAAATGCCTAAATGAAAACTAAGGTGTTTGAAATTAGAGTGAAAATGTGCAATGAATAGGTTGATAAGTCGACTGACTTTAAAAAGTCAAATCGACCAAGTGTATGATCGGATGGTAAATTCGATATAAGAAGAGTAGGATGGAATAGTCGTAAATGATTATGACTAACCTAACCATCTTACAATTACAATGATAGTTTGACGATCAACAAGCTAGGTGAGAGCTTGGGAACAAAGCGGGTCAAACGAAGCAAGAATGACGGGAAAAGCACAATTCGGATGCAAGGTAAGTATAGCTTACACTAGTCATATAGTTTAGAATGTCCTTATGTTGTTTTGATTTCGAACAAGACAAATGGGAAATTGAGATATGGTGTTTCTGGCGTGTAGTCGTACGGAACAAGATAACCAATAAGGGTAAAAAAATTGAAATTTGGACACTTGTTGACAATAATTATCGGTTTTGAAAGATACATATTTCGTAAGCCTTTATAGGCCAAAAAGCGTTATGAGGTGAATTATAGTAAAAACGACCGTGCGGTGTAAATTGGAACGAGTCGTGTAGATGAGATGGCAATAAGCGTTATCTCGCCAATATCATCGGTCATTTAGACCAACGGGTCAAAAGGTGAAAATATCACTTTTTGACAATATCGACTAATGGTTTGATGAGTTGTTTGATTTCAGAAATAAATATCGAGTGGATATTTACATCACAATTACTTAGTAGATATCGAGGCAAGGTACTTAAATGGGTCAATGTAATGATCCGAGCCAGGTACGCATAATAAGATAACTCTCATTTAAATGTAAGATTAATGAGAGTTAAACGAAGTCTAGAATAAGTTTTGATTACCTTAACAGGTAAACCAAATGTTACGGACGATGGTCATTATATTTGAAAGGCCTAGTGCCCTTTCAAATAAAATCATAGTTAAAAGATCGGAGTTTGGGTTAAACAAGTAACTAAAAGTCATTCGTCGTAAATGAAGGACTAATGTTGACCAAAACGCCCTTGTAGGCTAAATTGAACAAGCAACCCTTAAAGGTTGTTTGGAAACGATTTTTTTACAATTAGATAATTACTTAGGATGAGTATAGAAGTTGAAGGATGTAAAACGTTAGTCAAATGGTTCTATTTGAGTCTTTGCCGTAAAATAACGATTTGAAGGGTAAATTTGGATAAATATAAATCACCACACTGAATCCACCACAAATATAGTTGTGGTGGAAGATCCTTGATAAGAAATGTGGACATATATATTTGGAAATGAATGAAAGCAATTGGTGCTTAAAATATGCTTAAATACCTCAAACGGGTCAAAATAAGCATATGGGTGAAAATGGGTTAAAGAAGTTATATAACTCTATAATTGGAACCTAATATGTTAGACATCATTGGATTTGATAGATTTATGAGAATTAAGGGTCAAACAAACTTGTATGTTTGATAAAATCACGAACGGGTCAAATTTTGGTAAAAGAGTAATAAGCCGAAGACTTAAAAGTCTTAAATTTTATTCAAGCCGGATGTCGGATTTAACTCCATATGATGGAGAATTAAATTACAATCATGTAGGAAGAAACGGTAGGTCAAACGGATAAGCGATTTGAAAGATACGAAAGATTTCGTGCCAAATACGGTAAAATGGGAAGCTGGATGCAGAGACCACCGTAACTTACGGTGCCACCGTAAGTTACGGTGGAGATGAAAAAGCTACGGTAGATTCCCCCTGTTTTACGGTGGGAGAATTAACATTCAGAGGCCACCTTAACTTACGGTGCCACCGTAAGTTACGGTGGAGGCCAGGTTGAAATTTTTGTTTTTCTTGTCAATTGTTTCTCGGACTCGTTTAGACACGTTTTAAACCCTGTATGACTAAAGCATTTCATGTTTATGAAATGTAGGTACACCTTGAATGCCGGAAGACGATCAAGCTCAATGAAGAACCGAACACGATAAAGACACATGCTTCCGCACATTGCCTCGTTGTAAATTTTTAACGACGAACCCGATCACGTTATGTAGAATAACTTATGATTTGTAAAAGTTTTAATAAACTCGTATTTTTGTAGTATGTGTAGTCTTAACTACACATCTAATTGTTGGTATTACATATAAAATCGCTTAATAGTAACTAGGGTGTTACAAGTTGGTTATCAGAGCTCATGGTTAAAGAGTAAGGTGTGTTCGGTTCGAGGCTTGATCGCAAATCCGGTAAGTGCATGTATGCTAATGGTCTAGCGTATTAAAGTGTTGTAGACAACACATAGGGTTACCGTGTAAAACACGTTACCCCAATTAAATGATTGATATAGTTGACAAAAATACGCGCGTTGACGTGTATAGTAAAAAAAAAAAAAGCCTTGTACTATAATACAGGCGATTATTGAAGTTGATATTACTAACTTTTGTGAATATCTTGATTGAAGGACACTTGCATTTAAAGATGACAAGAGGTGAACAAATTAAGGATATGATAGAGGAACGGTCCGAAGTATGACGATAGGAGCATGCTCACTAAGGACTAAATCGCGTAACGACCGCGAACAAGGTTAATGGCAAGAAACGCCCGTCGGGGCAAGCATTACCAGGTGCGTGTTTTTAAATATAATCGCACAAATAGCAATATGCAACAAACGAGTAGAAATTGAAAGTTGCATATGTAGATTAAAAACTTGGAAAAACCCGAATAGAAAATGTATTCGGGATATTGTTTCCAAGAGAAACAAATAGAGGTGTTACTTACATAGGGCGTGATGTGAAAAACTATAAAAAGGTCATGTGTGTCATATGTTAATCGCTTACTCTGGCCAAGTAAGTAGTGGCATATGATACCATGAACTTCTTATGGCGGACACGTTTACATCCGATGTAGTAAGGGCAGGGTGAATGGGACTAATTAAAAAGTACCCAAATGAATCAGATAAGCAAAATATTTGATAATAATGTAAACGCACAACCAAGTGACGGGAGCGTATTACATTAGGATAATGAGCCCGGGTGAAGGGACAAAGAAGCATGTAAAATGATTTAGACGAGTATTGGGAAGGAGTGTACTTACACTCGAACCCAGAAAACGCAAGCATGTAAAATGATTTAGACAAGTATTGGGAAGGAGTGTACTTACACTCGAACCCAGAAAACGCAAGCATGTAAAATGATTTAGACGAGTATTGGGAAGGAGTGTACTTACACTCGAACCCAGAAAACGCAAGCATGTAAAATGATTTAGACAAGTATTGGGAAGGAGTGTACTTACACTCGAACCCAGAAAACGCAAGCATGTAAAATGATTTAGACGAGTATTGGGAAGGAGTGTACTTACACTCGAACCCAGAAAACGCAAGCATATAAAATGATTTAGACAAGTATTGGGAGGGAGTGTACTTACACTCGAACCCGGAGAATGTAAACATGTAAAATGATTTAGATATGCATTGGGAGGGGGTGTACTTACACTCGAACCCGGAAAATGCAAATATGTCCCTTAACGGGTCGTTTTTGTAAAACGTCAAACTTAAGGACAAAGTCGGAATATAAAAATGAAACCTTAGACTACGGTCAAGGTCAATTGAAGTTCAAGAGCGAAAATTAACGATTCCAAACATAATAAGAGATGCCTTGAAGCTATATATGTATATATACATTTGAATATAGACAAGAATAAAAGATGATCTACGGGATCATCATAACCTACGGGATTAAACACAGTGTTAAGGTCTACGGGACCAAAAAGAACCTACGGGTCAATAGTGTAAAGCAAGGGAACAAGTTATGATTTCCCGCGTAAAATGAGAACGGAAAAGAATAAATTATGGATTGTCAATTTCCTTAATATGAGTAATTGACATAGTTAAAAAGGAAAAACGTTAAACTAAAATTCAGTTTTAGTAAGAAACAACGTTTTAACAAACATGAATACTATAAGACGAATTTGGAAATAACAAATATCAAAGAGTATGGGTCTTAACATCGATAGGTGCAAGACGATATATTCGAAAAAGTGGTATTTTCGAAAATGAAAGGTTGATATAAGTTAAACATGACGTGACACGATCACGGTCAAGAAATGCAATGTGAAGTGTAATCACATTATCACCAAGCGAGCGGCAAAAAAAAACAAAAAAAAAGAAGCCGGATTAATAAGTCTAGTTAATGAAACCGGTTAAGGTCAGCAATTTAAGTTAAGAAATTTGATTTACTTGTAAGCAGTAAATTCGGTATAACTAAACCGAATAAATAAATTTAAAAATAAAAGGAATTGTTGCTAAAAGTGAAAGATTTCACTAAAGACCTTTAAACGGGTTAAAGTAACGAATTCATAAAGAATTCAATGATATATGAAAGAGATGAATATCGCTAAGTTGATTAAACTAGTGGAAATAACGAGATTACGTTATTCAAGTCGCATTATGTCATGTAAGATACGTAGACAATTATTAGCCAAAAAGATGTTACCATACTTTTCTGGTAATACTAACAATTGGTTAAAAGTATAAGTAATGTTTAAAGGAATTCTCGGCTCAAATACATTGAGTGCAAACTCAATGAATTATGTCATAAAAGGTTTCGAGGACGAAACCTCTTTAAGGGGGGTAGACTTGTAACACCCCGAAAACGGGTTTGGTAATTAAACCCCGTTAATACTAGGAACGGGTAAAATACCGTTAGTGGTAAAACTAACCCGGTGAAAAATTAGGATTTTAATAAATAATTTTATGTTAATAAAATTAGAAAGAGAATAAACGCTTTGAGAAAACAAAGCGTATATAAAGCCCGACGGGTTAACGGGACTTAGAAATACTATGGGTTATGACTTCCCCAAACCCATTAAGTAACTAGGGATATCAACCTAGTTGGTTAAGTGTTGTTAAAACAATAAAAGAAACAAGAAATAGATAACCCTTTAAATAACTTGGGTAAATTGAGGGACTAAACCTGGGCAAATGAGATAAGCTTTTATCAAAACAAAATAAATAAATAAAACACACACATACGTGTGTGTATGTCTGCGATTTTAACCAGAGCCAGGAAGGCTCTCTTGCTCAAAACCCTAAAGTGCCAAGAATCACCAAATTGAAGGGCAGAACTAGCTCAAATCAGATGCATGAACACGAATTCATGATCACCTAGTCATGGGGATTACAAGGTATGTCGAATTTTACGATTTGGTGACACTTTGAGATTATGATGAATAATCAAAATCGAAATTCTGGAATGAATGTTGAATCCATGAGTGTTGTTGTGATTATATCTTAGTCTAGAAACAAACCCTAGTAGAAAGCTTGATGAATTGTTGTCAAAACTAGGGATTTGATAATTAACCTATTTTGTGCTAAGTGGGTTTTAATTATGTAGTGAAGATGATGGTTTACACATGTTTAAAATCATCATAGTTGCTAGTAGAAACAAGATACTTGAACAATTTGTAAGTTTGAGTGTTTAACATACATGACTTGAGATGGGTTTTTATGATATGATGATGTTAGTGTCAAACTTGTGATTAGAATCATCATATTAGTTAGTAAGACAAAGTACTTGAACCATTTAGGTGTTTGGGTACATAAATCATATTTACCATGAAATGGGTTGTTATATGATATAGAGGAATTGATGTTAAGATCGTGATATAGATACTTGAAATCATGTTACCTAGTTGTAAAATGTGTAAAAACTATGTATGCACATTAGGTGTTTGTTAAAATGCCTAAATGAAAACTAAGGTGTTTGAAATTAGAGTGAAAATGTGCAATGAATAGGTTGATAAGTCGACTGACTTTAAAAAGTCAAATCGACCAAGTGTATGATCGGATGGTAAATTCGATATAAGAAGAGTAGGATGGAATAGTCGTAAATGATTATGACTAACCTAACCATCTTACAATTACAATGATAGTTTGACGATCAACAAGCTAGGTGAGAGCTTGGGAACAAAGCGGGTCAAACGAAGCAAGAATGACGGGAAAAGCACAATTCGGATGCAAGGTAAGTATAGCTTACACTAGTCATATAGTTTAGAATGTCCTTATGTTGTTTTGATTTCGAACAAGACAATTGGGAAGGAGTGTACTTACACTCGAACCCAGAAAACGCAAGCATATAAAATGATTTAGACAAGTATTGGGAGGGAGTGTACTTACACTCGAACCCGGAGAATGTAAACATGTAAAATGATTTAGATATGCATTGGGAGGGGGTGTACTTACACTCGAACCCGGAAAATGCAAATATGTCCCTTAACGGGTCGTTTTTGTAAAACGTCAAACTTAAGGACAAAGTCGGAATATAAAAATGAAACCTTAGACTACGGTCAAGGTCAATAGAAGTTCAAGAGCGAAAATAAACGATTCCAAACATAATAAGAGATGCCTTGAAGTTCACCTGTCTCTCGTAAAGATTCATTAAGGATCGTCATGGCCCTAGTAGCTCATTTCGATTTTGAGCTGCATCAGATGGACGTTAAAACCGTTTTCCTTAACGGAGACTTGGACGAAGATGTTTACATGAAACAACCTGAAGGCTTTAAACCTGAAGGTCAGGAGCATCTAGTCTGTAAGTTGAAGAAATCCATTTACGGGTTGAAACAAGCATCACGTCAGTGGTACCTCAAGTTTGATGAAGTCATGAAGAAGCAAGGTTTTATGAAGAATCAAGTGGGTCAATGCACCTACCTCAAGATGAGTGGGAGCAACTTTACTATACTTGTCCTTTACGTAGATGATATTCTATTGGCAAGTAATAGTTTAGACATGTTGCATGAGTCGAAGCGGTTACTTTCGCATAACTTCGACATGAAGGATCTCGGAGATGCTTCTTACGTCATTGGCATCGAAATTCACCGAGATAGACACAAAGGGATCTTAGGATTGTCCCAAAGGGCTTACATAGATCGTGTCCTTACACGTTACAACATGCAACAGTGCAAACCCTCCGTCGCTCCAGTAGTTAAAGGAGATGTTTTCGGTTCATTCCAGTGTCCGACAACAGAGGTTGAGAAGGAGCAAATGAGCCAGATGCCTTATGCGTTAGTAGTCGGGAGCTTGATGTATGCTCAAGTCTGTACTTGCCCAGATATCACTTATATTGCTGGAATGCTAGGCCGTTATCAGACTAATCCTGGCCTAGATCACTGGAAAGCAGCTAAGAGGTACTTCGATATCTGCAAGGGACGAAAGACTATAAACTGACTTATAGAAGAAGTGATCATTTAGAAGTGGTGGGCTATTCTGATTCTGACTTTGCCAAATGCAAAGATGACAAGAAATCCACTTCGGGCTATATCTTTATGTTAGCAGGCGGCCCTATCTCCTGGAAGAGTCATAAACAACAGTTGACCACAACTTCCACAATGATGGCAAAGTACATTGCTATTTATAACGCAACCTGTCATGGAATGTTGCTTAGAAATCTGGTCACTGGACTCAAAATTGTTAATTCCATTTCTAGACCATTGAAGCTTTACTGTGATAATTCAGTTGCCGTTAGTTTCTCAAACAGTAACAGTTCGACTGGAGCTGGTTTATATCTCGATACAAAATATTTGTTCGTACGTGAACGAGTTGAGGAAAATAATCTTTGTATCGAGTATATTACTACTAAAGATATGCTTGCGGATCCGGTGACTAAAGGTCTCCCTCCTAAGGTTTACGAAGAACATGTTCGGAATATGGGATTTAGTAAAGACCTTATTTGAGCATATTGTACTAGCTTATGTTTTATGTTAATGAAATTTCCTCAGTTTGATTTTGTATGTCTCTTAGAATATGTTCAACCGGTATAATGGCATATAGACAAATAAAGTTACAAATCAAACAAATGGCTTATGCGTATTTTGATCATAACGATTAGGTTTTAAATTAAGGATATAGTATGATTAATGGGGGTCCTGAGTCGCACAATGATTCAACGGCTGTATTTCTCTGCTATAGTACTTGTTTAAGGCTAAAATGAGTGTTAACTCCTGATCAGACTTATCTAATACTCATAGTAAATGATTACTCGGCTAAGTGGGAGAATGTAAGATTAAATATATTATGTATTAATATTTAATCTATAGCCATTATAATCATTTACATAATATAGATCAAAATATATAATAACCTATTAAGATAATTAGTTGGTAATTGTTGATGGACCATATTACCCTTATTAACTAATTAGGTTTCCTCCTAGGTGCTTATATAAGGAGACTTATGTGGAGGTTAAGGGGTTAGACAGTTACACAATTAGAGATACCCCATAAGCATAACATCATCACGTTCGACCTCCCTCTCCTACGGTCGATACCCTTTTCGGTTTAATCAGTCACCATCATTAGTCAGCACCCTAAGGAGGAACCAGATCGCACTGACAACTATGTCGAACTCCATGTCGTCTTCTCTCACTGGATTCTCCACTGCACTGTCTGCGGTGACAGGTATGTTTTCATTTTTCCATTATGTTTAAAACAGAACTGAACCAACACGATTTGCTCTACATTTTAATCGAATTACAACACATCTATAGGTTACATTGAGTTTAGTCGGATACTTTGAACGCACATTATTATATGATTAACACATCACATAACGCTTGGACTAATCCGTTCGACGTTTGCGATATACCCGCGCCGCAATGCGCGCGAGTCTTATTACTATTACTAGTTAATAATTATTATAGGTTCGTTAATAGTCTTATAGCGGAAAATGAATTTTGGCCCTACCACTAAAACTAAACAACTTTCCCCGCCACTTCATTTGGATAAATTATAATAAATAATAACATTTGTTTTGTTTTATTTCATTTCTAACTAAAATATTGTGTCCAAGATTAATAAGAGTCACATTGGTATGTTCATGTGTCTAAGTCCTTAAGATCTGATTTACATACAAACTCTGCTAATACAATAGTTTATCTAAAGGTACATATAAAATATGAAATTAGTTAGGCTAGAGGGTGTGGGGATCATGGTTGAGACATGATTTGCCATCTAGAAACATGAATAGAAGGCTACACCACCCCCTTGATTGATCCACCATGGTTTGCATGGATTAAACCATGGCAACCATGGTTCTCCTTTCCATTTTTCAACAAATCATTTCCTTTTTCTTAAGACAAAAATAATAAATAAGGGGCTAATGGTTTGGGTCATGACCACACCCTTAGGGTAGTGGTTTTGGATGGTGGATTAGAGGTGAGTTACATGACACTAACATGGAGGGTCATGGTGGTCATGAGGGTCATGACCACACCCTATAGCCTTTATAATCTTAAAAAAACGTATATATCTCCTTCCTAAAATACACAACTTTTGTAAAAAATATATATGGTGAGAATCCTGTAAAAATGGCAAGTATGTGAGAAGTGTAAGAAATAATATGGTAAGAACATATGTCTTTAATTAAAATTAGAGATTAAGGGTAATAGAGTAATTTCAATAACAATCATTTTAATTAACAAAATCTTCCCATAACTGTTTTGAAAAATTTTAGGAAACAATATATATGGTATCATTCTATTATTCGAATTCTGATCTCAACTATTGTTTAATCCATAAAATTCATATCAACATTTTTGTTAATTCACATGTATAAAACACCATACATATTCCAGAAAACACCACAGCTTGAATCCAATACAGTCATAGTGTTTTAACATCTAGAATGATTTTGATTATTTCGGAAGTATAAAATACTATTCAGATTCCAAAAACACCACAACTTGAATCGTAATACAGTCATGTTGTTTTAACATCTGGAATGATTGCACTGCACATTATGTGTGGTGTTTTAAACCTGCGTTCATGATGTTTTAAACCTGCGTTCATGATGTTTTAAACTTGCATTCATGGTGTTTTAAACCTGCAGTCCGGTATGTGTTCTCCGTATGGTGTTTTAAACCTGCATTAAGGGTGTTTTAAACCTGCAGTCCAGTATGTGTTCTTCGTAAGTTTTTCGCATGGTGTTTTAAACCTGTATTCCAGTATATGTTCTTCGTATGATATTTTAAATTTGCATTCCAGTTAGCTTCATATCATCCTATACACAAATTTTTTATCTATATAAATATAACAGTATGATACTCATATTAAAGATAAAAAAACTCATTATAATGTAGTTAAAAAAAACGTTACGTATAAAAAGTTAGTGGCGTTCAAAAAAGACGGGTGAAACATGCATGTGCATTAAAGTTGATAGCAATTTCTTTATTTAAACAATACAATATAAAACGACACTATTACCCTAATCTAGCCAAATTAGTCAAAAAATAAAACTTAATTACATTTTAAGCTCTCTTCTTGATCTCAACAATTAACTAAAAAATCTAAAGACTTAAAACACTTCTTACATTTCTCACAAAATCACTAATTTTTACACTAACCCCACCCTCTATATAATATATATATCACTTTGAGGCATTTAGAGAAAGTATAAAGTTAAAGAATCTGATAATTATTATATGTTCGTTAGTGAGCAAAACGAATTTTGGCCAAACTAAGCAACTTCCCCCACCACTTCACTTGGATAATAAATTATAATAATAAAGAATAACATATAATTTTATTTTATTTCTAATTTGATTAATTGCATTTAGAAATGGAGCAAATAGCTACTTATATATTTTTAAATAATAAGTTAGAACCAAGTTTAAAAGCCTTTAATTTTGTCACCCTATATTACATATTTTATGTTCAAACTTATATATTTTAAATTATAATTTAAAACCAGTTAACATAGTTTAAGCCTTTATTTTTGTCATCAAATTACATATTTTATGTTCAAACTTATACGAATAGTTAAAATTGAAAAATATAGTTGCTTATTAAAAACATATTGAAGTGAAACTATATTGCTATATAATATAATCATTTTTAATATGATAGCAAGTTTTATTGTAGTTCATATATTTCTTATTTTTCATACAAACTATATACTTTGGTCATGTTTAATCGAGAAAACTGCATAAAAGAGTCATCTTTAATTATGTTAGGTAAATTTTACCTTTATAGTTATAAAACACGTTAACAAGTTCTACGCACCTTCTTTATTCGCATGCATTCACATTCCATACAAAAGTAAAATATTTGAAAAACTATTAGGCAGCGTTTGATATGAAGGAATGGAAAGTGGAATGGAATGGATCATTCTGATGTAATGAAAAGAAACATGTTTGGTTATCATGTGGTAATGGAATGGAGCATTCCAAAGGAATGTAACTCCTTCCAAATATAATAATTTCCATTCCTTGGTATGTAGGTGTTTTTTTTCCATTCCTTCAAGGAATAGAAAGAAATATGTTCATATTCATATTCATATTCGTATTCATATTATTATTATTATTATTATTATTATTATTATTATTATTATTATTATTTAAACTTATACTTTTGTTTGTTTTTATATTTATATTTATTAATATTCATACTAATATTAATATATATCAAAAATCTATTATTAATTTTTTACCATTAATATATTATTATTATTATTATTATTATTATTATTATTATTAAGGCAATTATATTTTTGTCGTTTTTAATACAACTGTGTTTCGTTACTTCATCTTTTTTTGTTTATCAAATTGTACAAAGTAATGATTCATTCTATTCACATATGAGTAACTAAACATCACAATGGAATGAAATGATCCATTTCATTCCGTTGTCCATTCCATTACCTCCTCCATTTCATTCTCTCATCTATTCCATTACCCCATACCAAACAGACCCTTAGTTTATTTTTTAAATCTACTTTTAGCATCTTTTGTGGAGGTGCTTTCATGTATATATCTATTTTCATGTATCTGCTTTATTTATTTTTTAACTTTTTCTTCTTAACAATGTAATACATATATAATGACATGATAAATGAATCAGATATGTAATAAGTATGAAGTTATAACTTTAGAAGTTAGAAAGCATGTAAGTCATAGTTAAAAGTGGTATGTTTATTTTTCTTTACCTAACAAATAAAATATAGCAAGGTTATCAAGTTGTGGACTATATAAGATTATAAGCTGCTTCTTTCATAAAGTTCATTAGAAGTTTCATTATATTTCTTATTACAAAGACATTTTCCCTAGATTTACGGAATGTGTTGGTTTCTACTTTCATATGATATCTATCTATACATATAATAAAAGAAACCATATTAGGACACTTGTCTTATAGATAATTATTAGGCATTCTCTTATAGATAATTATTATTTTAATTTAATCTCTTTTAATTAAAAATTAATTATAGATAATCATCCTATTAAATATTATTTAGTTTAATATCTTATGGATAATTACTATTAATTTAATCTCTTCTAAATAATTATAGATAACTCTCATACTAAATATTATTTAGTTTAATCTCTTCTAATATCTCTTCTATTTAACTATAGATAATTACTAGGTTATTATCCGGGAATGCTTCCCGGGCTTGAGAAAGTTATACATGTCACTTATTATTTATAAGCAATAAATACTTAAATAAAATATATGAAATCAAAAACTAACAGTTTACATTATAAGCTACCAAAGACTTCTTTATGCTTCGGGCCCCAAAGACATAAACGGAGAACCACTGGAAGAGGCCCGCGGGCTTATTAGTACCGTGTTTGATTCTGTGCCATTGTAGCCTGAAGATGAAAGATGACTCATTAGTTATTAAAACATTCACTTATATGAAACTGATGAAAGATTCACTCACAATTAGAAGCTTTCCAGCCCAAAATATTCTTCTCGCGATCATACACTACTCGATAACCCATCATGAAGTTTTCTGAAGAAAAAAATTGCCAACACGAGTTACTTTTTTCCGAAAAGTAACTTTATAAGATAAAGAAAACGAAAGCAATGTCGAATACTTACGCCCGATGATGTTTACATCCTCACTTTTATCGATACCCAAACAGAACACGGTTCCACCATCCTATGTAATCATAATAATTACAAACTTAGAATTAGAATGAGCTAAAATCAAATATAAAATAAACAAAAATAGCAAAACTTTTGCTTACTTCAAGAGGAACAAAGACAAAGGGATTTTTGACCGAATACTTGTCTCCTCCTTCCATGGTTAGATTCATCAAAGGCGCTTCGAAAGTCTACTGATTTGGACTGCACATGATCAAATCCCCATGTCAAACTGCACACCGTTTGAGGTAAAACACAAGCCATTTTTCATAAGTAATACTCGAACGGAATGGCGGAACTTGGTTGACTCTGGGTCTCTTCCGTCTGTGAAGCAAACTGCAACGACATATAATCAAATAAATAATGCCAGTTTAATAAATAAAAATACAAGAAACAAAAATAACATTTTCCAAGTTCGCACTTCTGCCCCAAAGGTTTGACCTGAAAAGTCAATGTTCATATTTCTAATGTGTACAGTTTGATTTCTAGAATCAAATAGACTAAACTTCGAAATTCATTAGCTGTATAGAAAGTTAGTTAAAACAATTAAAATAAAGAGATAACTCACATACCAACTTGAATGAAGACTTGTAACCCAAAATCAGTTGTGTTGTTGGTTCCTGAAAAAAAACACACGATGGAAAATCATAATCAAGTCCATGTCTACACTATTTCAAATCATCATAATCATTTGAAAAGTAAATGAATAACACTATAAAGTCCTAATTTAAAACAAAATTAGCTATTCAGAAGTTACTCGGTTTCAAGTTTTTGCTTGTCTACAAACTTCGTCGGAATGTTTTCCATGTTCAAGAGTCCACAAGGTAGTAGCTAGCATCTTTTTCAGTTTTTGAACCCTTCCTAAACTTCTTCTTCGATCTACCGTGTTTGCCACCCAATCCATGGTCTCGCTTTACAAATACAATGTATTTCTTGATCATAAAGTATACATTAATGTTGAAATTTTTCTCAATTCTGGCTATTTTCTGTTACCCGGCCTGGTAACCAATTCTGAATCCGGCACTGCACTAACACACATACAAAAAAATGTCCTATACATACCACATTTCTTGCAATGGAAGTAGTACTCACGGTCAGCAACTCTGAACACAATAGAAATTAAATCAATAGAAAAAGAATGAATCGGAATATATCAATATGTAACACAATAAAAAGAAATTAATAAGTAGCAAACATAATCTTCATGTACAAACCTATAGATTCCACAATTGTCACAATGGAACAGACCCTTGTCAATCTGCAATAAGATAACCAAAACCCTGAACAACCCAAAATTCGAAAGCCGAATACTTAATGCCTTTTTATAGACGTGTTTTGTTTTAAAGACTTTGGTATTTGAAACATTAAGTTTTAGAACTTTGAACATTATCATATCTAATTGTCAAATAATGTTTGAATTTTGATGATATTTTTAGTAGAATGATTATATTTTGGAAAATATATATATTTTTATTTTACATCTAAACCCGAAACCCGACCAACCTGGCACGAACTAACCCGAATACCCAAACCCGACCGACCCAAACTTTAAATGGGTCGGTTATTGGGTCACTTTTCCCCAGCCAAAAACCTGAACTACACGACCCGAAAAAATCCAAAACCCGGAAAACAATGGGTCGATGTCGGGTTTGTTTTATTTCTAACTGTTCAACTAATTAAAATAAAAAAATAGATAAAAGGGGCAGATGGGTCAAGAACAACACAATAATGTAAGTTGAACCATAAACCTCCTAGATCTTTGACTCCAATTTTTGCCAGTTTAGTTGCGTCCACTTTGATCTATTTTGAGTCCACTAAAGAGAAGTTTCTTTCATGTCCTTCATCAAGTTTTGTTGAGTTTGTGAAAATTATCATATATATATAGATATATGCCGAGCATACATAATAATATTAATTAATAATACTTCATTGTAAATTGGATACATGGACTTTGCTTTAAAATTAATGATGTTTTAGTTCTGATATGACCCAATCTATAAATAAATTAAGAATATGATGCATACGAAAGACTTTTTAATTGATTTTGAAGCTATTTTCAAACAATTAAATATAGGGTTGTCAATCTTCCTCAACCTCACATATATACATGCATATTGAAAAAGGATGTCAAATTGTCAAGCCCACTGTACATCAAAGGGCAATAGTTGTTTCTAAGAAGAAATGTTTCTTTTAATTTATTTGTAATGCAACATGCAACAACTCATTTTAGAAAATTGGCAAACCCACTATGCATCAAAGGTAAATAAAATTAATCTGAAGGTAAAAAGAAAAAAAAAACTTACGGGGATATTGTTGAGGAGATGAAAAGTAAACACACTTTAGCCGATACCCAGAGTCCGTCTCCAAGCCTACAAGAAATCTGAAAATAAAAGCGCGTAACTAAAATCAGAGGCCTAAGTCGTAATTTATATTCGATTTTTTTAATGTTCGGTTGAAATCAAAGAGAAGCGCAGAAATAAGAATCTGACCAAGGCTGTATTTTGGGAAAAAAATCTGACTAACTTCATGATGCGCGCATCCAACCACATCATGTGAGGGACCACATTATGCGATATTCGGTGCATCACTCTCGCATCATGTAACCATGGTCTTTTTTTAAGTATATATAGATTCAAGCTTACTGCAGATGCTCTTCCACTTTGAAACTATTGTTTTCCAATAACTTTCTTTTCTTTGGTCGTTACAAGTGCCGGTAAAATCCTGGTTTTAATAAAACCCAAGAATATATTTATAGTACAAAGAAAAAACAAAAAAGATAAAAAGTGTTTAAAATAACCTGCAACATTTGTGTTGACTCTAGTTTTATGTTTTCTTCTAGCTTCGGAAGCGAGCACCTAAACAAAAAATAATGATAATAGACGAATGTTATACAATATAACTATATAGTTCTTTTACGCATAAAAAACTTTAATTAATGAATGTATTAGCTTTAGCCTTTGTTTAAGGCTCATTAATTACACGTAAATAGCAAGTACACGCACATACATAATTAACATGTATTAAGCTTTAATTAGAAATCCATAGAGAAATAAAAGTACACTATGGCGGAAAATCCCCAAATCTAATTTTTAGTCCAGAATTAAGAAAAAAAAAACCTACTTGTTCATCTACGAATTCAGGTTCATTTATTGGAAGTGTAACTTACATAAAAAAAACTGATTAATGAAGCCTCGTGCCACCCACATCTCTTCTCCTTCATAAAAATCCGGAAGTTGAGGATCGTTAATGGACTCTCTTCCTGAACCAATGAAACAGAAAATCAACCATTTCGACCAATCCATCTACTTGTACGGAGGCTCCAGCAACTTAAGTTCAGTTATATTTGAGCTCTAACTATCAAACCAAAAATGACACAATAAAACGACTAATATAACAACTACAACCTCTAACTTCTTTTCTAGTAACTTGTAACTAATCTGTAATCAATTAGGAAGGCAGGTTGTTAGGGTTTTAGTTACCTGGTAGTATCGAATAAAGTACCGCCAGAGAGCACGACGGAGAAGGAACCCATTGATTTGGCAGACAGATCGGCGATGTACTTAGCAATAGCAACGACGACCACTTCTTCTCTACTTAATGATTGCGTATCCTTCTTGCAGAAAATCAAGGATCCAATATAGAATAAAAATATGAAAAGGAAAAGGATTAAGATTAGCACTTACAATTGATCGATAAATATTATTCAAGGATTCCTTTGCATCTTGCCTTGCATCTTCAGATATGTCATTAACATCAAACCCTAACATCCATGGCACCAATTTTTAGTATTATTATTACTTAAAGGTTTATAATACATAATGATCTGTGTTGAATCTGAATTAGAATCGAATAAATGATGCGTCTAACAGAGAAAATTAGATTAACAATAAAAATCATAGAGGAATGAAGCTAAAAACATACCTTCTATTAGATGATTGTAGAGTCTAAATCATTGAACAATGAAGACGAAGAAGAGCAGAGCATCGAGAAATCTACAAGAAAAACCTAAATCCAAGTTAGCCAGCACCTAATTTGTTATTTATATAAGAAATCTACAATAAAAACCTAAATCCAACATATAACATGTTAAGACCATTATTAAAAACATTAGAACTTAAACTTACAACACTAATGATAGAAGGAAGCCATCCTTTGTATAATGCATGCAAGCCTTCTTCACGGAGTACTGTAGCAAGAGCATGTGCAATTCATCCATACTGGCTAGTGGCTAGGAGATTTATAAGTCTGCAAGTAAAAAAAATATAGTGAAAAAACTTAATCTAACCTATGTTGTCAAAGGCGCAAGGCGGACTCAAGGCGAATAGGCCTTGCCTGGAGCCTAGACACAAGCTGCAAAAAAAGCGCATGCCCGAGATAAGTAAGGCGCAATAATATATGTGTATATATATATATATATTACGTATATAAAACTGTTATGACTCCCTAAACATATTTAAAAAAACTAATATAATTAGAAATTATAATCATCTAACCTATATCAAAAACTTTAGAACCCGTTTAAAATATCTGATTCGAAGAACCACCTTGCATTACATTTCAATTTATATTCGTCATATCTCTAGTCTTAAATCCATTGTCCATATTCAAACCAACATCTTCAATCCAACTAAAGTTTGCAATGTAATTAATAAAAAACATACAAAATATGTAAATTAAAATAAAATCTTTAATCGGAAAAACTGATTTACTAACAAAAAGGGTATATAACTGATACAAACGATGGTTTTAGCAAAAGGTATATAACAACAATTCAACCTAATAACCTAAAAAAGAGGAAACAGGAGCATACATCGTAAAGAAAAATAGAAGACTCAACGACAACCATAATGGAGAATCAACATATACTCTTTATTAAAAAAAAACACAGACCTGTTAATAGAGCTGGCTCCAGATCAACTTGTTGGAACCCTAGCCGTGAATGCTGGGGGTGGCGGCTAGCGCATTCTGTCGTCGAACCAATTAACCAAAGCATGGATACAGTAGATAAAGAAAAGGATTAACAATCCGAAAAAGAAATTCTTACCTGATGCTTGAATCCGTGGATGTTTTCGTAAAGTTGGATGTTTAAACGGCATGCGACATCTGTTAGCAAGCAAGAGTAAATGCATATAATTCAAATCAGTTTTCGTAATGAAATTTAATTTGAAATGTATTGGCATTTGTACATAATGTACCTTCACTTCATCCATCTTCAAGTTAGATTTCATGGCATTGTGCAATATCCTAGTTTTAGGGGATCGTTATAATTAGTTTCCCCTTTGTACAACATACCAATTCCACATCCAGATCATCAATCAGCTATTCTGCACAAATTTTCTATAAATTTCAGGCCATATTTTCTTTAATTTCATAACATTGTTCTAAAATTGAAAGTTGAATCTTTGGATAAACATTTTTAATTCTTCAATTTAAGCGCTTAGGTAGAATAATGGTGAAACATGATTACCATTATGTGACATTTGACCCACTTGAAATGAACTACAAAATTTGAAATGAAAAAAAAAGAAAGCTAAACGTGGGAGCCAAGGAGCCATATACCTTTTTTGGAACTTTCTCATAAACTCAATAAGAAACTTCCAACAAACCTTCTCTGTTGCTCGCTCTTACGCTGCAAGAACTCATGGATCAGTAATTTAAAGAAAATCATGTATATTTTTTCTCACGGCAATAAAAAGGTTTAGAGAGTAAATGATCAGTCATTATCTTTCCATCATTCCAAAATCAAATGATATACCAGCCTTCCACCATCATGTCATCAACAACTATATTACCAGGATGCTAAATCAAAAAGGGAGATTATTTTAATCATTTTCTACATGTGAACTGTATGTACACATAGAATTTAATATATGTAACTTTAAAATAGATTTATTTTGAGTTCTTATGATTTCACACAATCAGGGTTCAAAGACTATGAAGTATCTAGTATTAAGAAGCACGTAAAATTGATCCATAATCAAAGAAAGAGACAGAGAGAATAATAAAACATTTTACTGGTGGCTCCATTATTTCACCCTGAATCGTAAAAAATTATTGCAGCACTGAATCACCGATGCCTCCATAGCAGTTCCAACATTTTGACCCATCTAATGACCTGCATAAAAATATATATGATGCAAAGACAATTCCGCCAAAACAAAAACATGACTCCACCAATCAAACACTTATAATAAATCGATTAGACCGGAAACATCGACTTAAATGAAACACGAATGATAATTATCTAGAAAAATTCACAATCGATTACGACCAAACTCTAGAAAGCGTCGATGTTGATGAACAAAAACCCTCAAGCGACTCATGTTGGGGATTTTGACCATTACATACAAGAGTATTAGGAATGAATATGAAGAGTTTAAAAATCCAGTACCTGTTTGATTTAATATAATGAATATTAACGATGCTTGACAAGAAGGTTATGATGAAAATAAACGAAGATCGCACGACTGAAATTGAGGAGCACCAGATGAACATCACATGTTGAACTTGGCAACATCGATTGTGATTTGTGAGAGAAGATGGATATTCGGTTAGTAGCTTCTCAAGGAAAAATGAAAAGGAATTAGGGTTACATATATATATATGACCCGAAATCAATGGGTCGGGTTAGAAAAAAGAAAGATCCGCGTGATTTTTTTGGCTGCGTATTGAGTTTCCCGCCAAAACCCAATCCTAGAGGCTCTAATCTAATGCCACATCAGCCCAAATCTTCTTGTTTATTATATATAATAGATTATTTATTTTAAATTTAATGCATACTTCTCATTTATAATATAAACTAGGTTAGAACCCTGTGTATTACATGGGTTGAATAAAATAAATATACTTAGTAACTACATACGTTTTTTGCAATAAGATCTTATTAATTTATTTAATTAAAATTTTAAATTTGAATCCGGAAGTAATGTATGTCACACCCCCAAAATACCACCTAGGGAATGTCCCTGTTAGGCGTGTGACGTACCAATAACGAGCCACTGAATTACATTGAACGCGTACAAGTTTCAAAATAAAATCCTTAACTATTAATGTAAAATACCATCAACGAGTTACATGAAAACCAACATGTTCAGCGGAAGCAAATAGTAAACCAAAGTTAAATTGTTCAAAACCAATGTATACTGTCAATAATCAATCACATGAATCCTTCCAGTCGACCCATGACCACTCCAGCTACTCCAGACAGCAAGTTCCAATGCAAGACATCTAACGATCTACAAGCATGCAAACAAGTGTGTCAGACGACGCTGGTGAGTTCAAAGTTTTGTTAACGCGTTTCGTTACCAGATATGTGTATAAAACAGTTAAACGATTTGATTTGATGTTGTTATTAACTCGATTACCGAAATGGCTACAAGATGTGTTTGCCCAACCCCAATGTCTCTATCAAAACATTGGTCATGCTTTAAGGAAATTAGTTCACGCCCGTCCTCCCCGGTACGGTGTGAGGGTGCCAAACCTAATAGCGCTATCAACTAATAACCTCGTTGCCTCCCCGAAAACTGTCGGTAGATGTAAGGGGTCTTATGTGATAGAAACTGAGTATAATAACAAACATCCCAATAAACAAGCGTTCCTCCCCGGAACGTCACCCCATATCCCTCCCCGGGATGCATGCTTGGAAAAAGAGCAGTGAACTCACCTTTGATTTGCTCGGTAAGATTATTTAATTGTTAATAATTGCTCAAACGCGTCCTATCATGATTTACCAACCACAATCAGTTTTACATTCCCGTTGTACCACATATTTTATCACACAATACACATGCTACGTTCATGAAATATTCACATCTTTTATGCAAGATATAACAGTTAACCATATCACACACGATCCAAGTTAACACAGTTGATCCCGTCCCTATTGTTATTACCACTAATAACTAGAATCCCATTCTATCCGATTACACAAGAGGTGGGCTTGGCTGGTGACCCGAGGTCACGCAGCCCAGCCAGAAATCAAATGGGTTACACAGTCCCCCTTCAGCCCCTCGACCCATTATATACAATCAATTACCCGCCGGCCCACTAACCGAAAGCTCCTCACGTGTTTTACATTATTATTCAGCAGCCCATTAACCATGTGTTTACCCTAAAGTGTGGCCCAATAACATGCCCCTCCCAATACCTCACCAAGGCCATACTCACATGGTATGATCACAGTTCCGTAATGGTCAAAACAACTTGTATAATGTATATTACTGTTTTAAATTCTCACTAGTGACCTTATTTGTTTTACTCAATCTCAGGTTAATCAGGAATGCATATGCCACGATCAAATATAACCTATCATAGAATATAGATCATACCTCTACAAAGTCATCACATCATATAAAAAAAACATGGCACCTTGGTTCGGTTATCATATATCATCAACATCACTTATTTAACATTCAATTACAAGTACCCTTCTAACGTATCAATTTCGTGTCACGTAATTATCATTCACATAACATAAAACTATCAGACCGTTTCCTAAAGCAACACTATCAAGACATAGTTCATGTGGAAACAAGATCATGGATTGATGACAACAACACTACATAATCAACATAATAATCGATACACTAATCATATCATATTTTCACTACCCAAACCTAGTACGCATACTACCCTAATCATTCATGTACATCACATTCATGCAATCAAGATCACACACACAAACACGATTATTAATACAAATCAAACTTGAGAAATCACTAACCCAACAAACTTGATCCACTAGAATGATGTCACGAGAGAGGGGGGGGTATCCACTGTCGTGCATAGAAGATATAAGAGAGTAGGAGATTGTTTGAGTTTTATGATAATAAGAATATAATACATATACATAAAAGGTACTAGTTTGGGGATGTTGCTCCTGTTGACCGAACTGGGCCTAAGCCTTTAGAAAATTTGTGAAAGATGCTCTCAAACTTCGTCCAATATGCTTCTGATCGACCCAGCCTCCCTTTAAATATAATTGGTTGCTTGTTGCCTACTGTTTGAAAAATAATAGCCTGCCTCCCTAATTGCTTGCGTGAAAGTTAATTGGGCCTAAGCCCACACACTTGGAATTCCACAACCAAAGGTAAAAGTGATGGGTTGGGCTCTAATCTAGTTGGGTTCTCTTTGTGCTTCAAAGATTTGGGATGCGACCCAATTAAAACCACCATTTTAAATGAAAACACGATGACGTAGCCCAATTATATACACGGCACAGGATTCGGGCCCAATTTACACACTTACACTGTAACACCTTGAAAATTCATGTCCAATAATCTATAAACACGTGTCATAAGCTCTGAACGTGAGAAAGAATACTTAGAGGGACTAAAGTTGACAAACGGGGGAAACTATGCGAATATAAGGGTCCAAAGTGTCAACAATGGATAAATATATTCAAAAATAGCACTACATAATGCTTATACCTTCAAACGAATAAATCATAGATCATACGAAGCTAAATACGAAAGAAAGTGAGGAATTACAAACCATAGGGGCTAAAAGTGTCAACATGTGCAAAGTATACCTCTGAGTGACCTTTTGGCGGACCCGAAGCTTTGTAACGATAAAATATACTCACTAGAATATGTGGCTAAAATTTCATAAAGTTTTGTTATCGTATGAGAAAGTTATGATCAAATTCGTATACGAAGGATTAAAAGCGTCAACGTTGAATTTTAAGGCCTTATGAGTAGTTACAAAGTTAGTCAAGGACTTAACTAAGTTAGTAAGAGTCCCAAGACCCTTAAAAATAAGGTTAGAGGGCTGAAAATGCAATTTAGGGACTTAAAACCACGTTACAAAGGATCAGGGACCAAAAGTGCAAAGTTTAAACTTGTTTGGTAGGTTCTGACAGGCCAGGCGGCCCGCGTAAGAGCCCCTTATGGGCTTACGCGGCCCGCGTCAGAGTTCCAGCGACAGAAACTTTTGCACAGCTGCCTGTTAAGGCTGTTAACCGACTTAAAACGTTTGTTTTACATACCAGGGGCTGCCCCAATGGTATTTCATGCATAGGGGGCACCGGTAATGATCTTGTATCAGTTGTAGACCATGGTGGCACCATCTTGTGAGATCAAATTTAGTATATAAGGAGCATAAGTTGTGAACAATTTGTTCATTCACTTGCATAAGTTCATAACTCAACTTCTGGAGCTCTCTGATCAGCAAGCCAACTTCCTAGTGGTCCCTAATCCTAATTAGGACTCTTGTAAGTGTCCTTAACCCTTCTAAATTCGTTTTAGCTTAGTTAATTAGCTAAAAGTCAAACCGTCGTAATTAAGGTTTGACTTCGAGATTAGTCAATAATTACTCAGTAATATCTCGAATTAAAAATACCTTTGAGTAGGTAATTATGTGGGTAACAAACCCTTAAAAGGGTATTTCCAGATTCCCACTCTAACTATGTTAATTGTCGAATCAAAGCTTACTTTAAAAAGTCAACAGAATGCTTATTTTCAAATTAATGCATAATTAGCAATGTAGTATACATGCAACCTGTTTGATCATTAAAATAACTTGGTAATTAATGTAAGAACATGTTCCAACATGTTCAACTCGACAATTTTCAGTTTAGGCTCGGTTCGGAGCCGAAAGTCGCATAGTTTGACTATTGCTTTGACTATCAGTTCTGACCCGTTTAAGCCAAGTTTAGGATTCCCTTAAAGCTTATTTTGGACCTATTTACATGTTAGTATAACTCTCTGAGATTATACAACTTGGTTCATTAAATATCCTATTCACATGCATGTTTCCGTTAATCGCTTATATGTTGACCATTATGCCTAAATGACCTTAAAAAGTGATTTTTGAAAATGTAAAAGGGTAGACACCTTAGCTACTGATTTATAAACTTGCACCCAAAATTTGAGATCAGTTTGAGGTCTAGATTAAGAGTTATGCTCATTAGCGTAATTAAGAGCTTTTTTATTAATTAAAAAGCATAAATTGCATATAGCCTATATACCAAAATTTTTATACAAAACCTTATACCTACTATTATAAAATAATATTTTGGGATTTTTGGAGATTTTTATTTTTTTTTTAGGCTGAGCATAACTTAGTGTTCTAAGCTTAATTCGGTTTATGTCGGTTTTGCCCCTTTTGGCTATAAAATGAGTTTTATAAACTCTATTGACCCCAAACCTTTTTTTACTAATCTAATATGTTAAATAAAGTATTTTGAGCCTTCTGGAATTTTAAAAATATCATCTTTTTATACAAAACCCGGAAATGGCTCCAAATCGCCTTTTTAAGCGTTTTTAACGCATAAGTATGTACTAGAACCTCTTTAAGCATATAGGGTTGAAACCTACTGATGTACTTAGCAAGATTTTTATATTTTACCTGTAGGCAAATATTTCAAACTCAGAATTACAGTTTTGACATTTTAGACCTATGTGAAATTACCAAAATGCCCCTACGGTGCATAGTATGGTTATAAGTTATAAATTTCACATATATTTGATACCCTACTGTTATAACTTAGTAAATTAAGTATAATTGCTGATTTAATCAGACCTGTACCTCAGGTTATCATTTAAATTTTTATACACCCTTTAAAATAACCAAAATGCCCTTATGAGGCATAGTTTTGGTTTAAAACCATTTGGGGCATGATGGAAGGTATCATTCTGATATCGCAACATATTTTAGGCATATTAACTTCAGAAACATGTATATGACTCTTATGGTTACTCGTTACGCACTTTACGCGTTCGGATCGGCTTATGTAACTAGTTTACCCATTTTAGCCGAAACGGGTCAAACCATATTATTTCGGTCTCAAAATCCAGAATGTGATTATGTTACCCATATTAAACAAGCATGCAAGCTTGTCGGGTCAAAGCCACATTCTAAAACGGTCTTCGCTTTATCGTGCGTTTAAAACCGTAATCTTTATATAAAACTAACCGGTCTAAGCTTAAGACCCGTTAGGATTCTAATAGGTTATTAAAACCTTAATTCCAGATATAGGAGCCTAGTAAAAGCTATGTGCACTTGCTGTATTTGATTTATACTTTGCTCAGGTAAATACTTTTAACTTATTTTCCCTTATACGGGCTTGGGGTACGGTATATAAAATACCGCTTGGTCGGGTAATTGACCTTAACCGGTCGGTGGTTAATTGTTGTCAAAAGAATCCGTTTAAAAATGTTGTTTTGTTTGTTTAACGCCTTTGGGGGTTTAATGACCATGTCCCGGATATCCTTGGCATCATTCAAAGAACGGCCACGACCTTAGCACACGAGTGTAGGCGTACACCCGTAGTGCATTTCAATAAAGTATAATCGTCAGTCGAGAGAAGTCTCGCGGCGGAATTATATTAAGTAGTGTGTCTATTAATCTTTAACCCGGTACGACCCGGGCAACTGAACGCATAACAGACATGTAATTCTTTTACAAGATTATAAGCAAATAATTATCCCAAGTTATAAAAAGTTTTGTGCCGCGGGCATACAAATCAATTTTAAACATTTTTCAAAATGAGTCAGTTAAATTGTATTTACCAGTGTAAACTGACGTATTTTCCAAAAAGGCTAAGTGCAAGTACTACGCGTAATAGGCTGGCCACTCCTTAGCATCAGTATAAGTCTCGCAAGCTTAGGATGCATGAAGTCTGTTGAATAAAAGTCTCATCTTTGTTTCGGATCCGCCTGTGGATCTATTTCGACTATTTTGTGATACTTGGATATTACAATATTATTAAGTTGAAATAAATCTTTCTTTTGCTTCCGCTGTGCATTTATATATTGTATGTTTGACTATGACGATATCAACTACGTCACGAAACCCCCACCGGTGACACGTGGAAAATAGGGGTGTGACATACACACATTTACTCAAATACATAATACATTTAGCAATTATATTGCAGTCACAAGCGTTTACCAATTTTATCGTCGCAGGGAAAATACGAAAGAGAAATAACGAGAAACAAGATCACGTGACTAAGAGATACTGACCTTGAAAGTTAGGGTTGTCACATCATCCCCAACTTGAAAGAAATTTCGTCCCGAAATTTGACAAGTAAGCACAGAGAAATGAAGTGAGAAATCAAAATTGTTGTGGATTTTCCTCAGGTGCCACATCATCCCCAACTTGAAGAGGAATTTCGTCCCGAAATTCACCAGTTTTACCAGTATTAGATTGGTCGTCAGGAAAAAAAATTGAGGATACTTGAGTTTCATCTGATCTTCACGCTCCCACGTGAACTCCGGTCCATGTCTTGAGTTCCAACAACTCTCACAATTGAAATTCGACTGTATTAACAATGTGTTCCTCACAACGGTGTCACGAGTGTTGCGTCGAACAGACGCTCCTTTAGGTTCGAGACATAATTGACATCGTGTACATTACCAAATTCGTCAGGTAACTCGAGTTCGCGAGCCATATCGTCAATCCGTTCCAAAATCCAAATGTCCTAGTGTACCGCAAACTAAGTTGGCCAAATTTTCCATAGTGTACCGCACCCTCCCAGGGTGAGACTTCCGCTACGTTCGTCTTCAGTTAACTCCCAGTGTTCCCTAAGCTTATCAGCTTCCATGATGGTCACATGTTGCCGCCAAACGATTTCCGATCTGGACAATCTTCTCATGAGGTTCGAGTACAAACTTTGAATCGGTGATTAGGTTGTCACCCACCTTAGTCTAATAAGGAGGTTGGCATTGCCATCCATGAAATGCCTCAAACAGAGCTTGTATGCATACTAAAACGGTAACGGCTGCAATAGAGCTTACCCAAAGATAAGTGTCCTTCCCAATTTTTTACTATAGTCAATCACGCGCATGCTCGCAGCATGTCTTCGCGTGTCAGGATGGTCCGTTACTCTGCCCGGTTGCCCTACAGTGATAAGTAATGCTCATGTCCAGGTGTGAGCCAAGGGTGTTGCGTATTGCCGGTCATAAATCAGGTATAGCTCGAAATCAAAAGGTAACAGAAGCTGGCACCTCGTGTCTAAAAGTCGCCTCTCTCAGAGGATCATTCACAGCTATGAAGTCTCGTCAGTTTCCTTAATTGAAAGAAAATGTGCTGATAACGTGAGACAATCAACGATCACCCTGGTGACACTGTTTCCATTTTGAGTTGTAAGTAGACTAGTGCTAGATTCCACGACAATCTGTTCTCATTTCCATAAGGGTGTTTCTGGTTGCTGATACTGTACCTTGACTTTCCGACCAGTCAAACATCATTCCCATGCATAGCTAGGTGGGCCTTCATGCCCGATTACCAATACAAGGCTTATAAATTCTAATGTCTCGCATCAAAACCCAGACGATTAGAATATCAAGGCCGGGGTGCTTTGCGTAATACAAATTCTCTACAGTTACTGAATAATGAGATCCACATTCGTTCGATGAGATAGCGAATATCGTCCGGCCTGCCAAGGTTGCTTCTCCATGCCCCGCATGGGTTCAACTTGAAAATTTTCTCCCTTCAGCTCTCCAGCTTGAACAGAGCGAATCTGATCAGGTAAGTTAGAGTCGATAGTGAGCTACAAAGCTCATACACGTTCAAGTTCCACTGTCGTAATCCTCTCAAATGTTCCATCCAGCGATTTCATTTACTGATTTAGCTCTTTCGAAACCTGGGTACACGGGAGGCCCTTGTGATTGGTCTAAGTAACGCATTCGGTACCGTCCCAATAATGTCTCCAAGTAAACCCAAAAAAAACCATGGTTTCCACCACTGGTTGTGTGTCGTGCAATTACCCTTTGGAACTCCATTACGTAAGTCTGTCGACGTGTAACTGGGACTCTGATTCGAACCATAATGATATACCATCGAATCACCCGCACCCTCGGGTAGGGACGATGCTTCAGCGCCTTGCAGAGTTGGGATTCGGAAGCTGAAAAGACGTCCTCTTGTCCTGTCTTTCACGAACACAGCACCCGGCTGTGGTAAAGAGATTTAAGCTGCACGACTTCCAAAAATCCTGCGATTATCTGGGATAGCATCAAGCGAGACCAAGAAATTGTTGTATCCTCAAACGGGTCTTAGCGAGATCCACGTGCATTCCCACTTCGTTGATTATATGACCCAAAAAGGTTACCTCTCGAATTCAGAAGTTACATTTATTAAGACTTCGCGCGGTGTGGCTCCTCCCTCAGGAGCTCTCAAATAAGATACAAAGCTGTCCATGATGCTCTTTTATCCTGGAAAGGATTCAAAACGTCACCCAATATGTAACACCTTGAAAATTTATGTCCAATAATGTATAAACACGTGTCATAAGTTCTGAACGTGTGAAAGAATACTTTGGAGGGACTAAAGTTGGCAAACGGGGAAACTATGTGAATATAAGGATCCAAAGTGTCAACAATGGATAAATATATTCTAAAATAGCCCTACATAATGTTTATACCTTCCAACGAATAAATCATGGATCATACGAAGCTAAAATAAATGAAAGAAAGTAAGGAATTACAAACTACAGGGGCTAAAAGTGTCAACATGTGCAAAGTATACCTCTGAGTGACCTTTTGGCAGACCCGAAGCTTGTAACGATAAAATATACTCACTAGAATATGTGGTTAAAATTTCATAAAGTTTCGTTATCGTATGAGAAAGTTATGATCAAATTCGTATTCGAGGGGTTAAAAGCGTCAACATTGAATTCTATGGCCTTATGAGTGGTTACAAGGTTAGTCAAGGACTTAACCAAGTTAGTAAAAGTCCCAAGACCCTTAAAAATCAAGTTAGAAGGCTGAAAATGCAAATTAGGGACTTAAAACCACGCTACAAAGGACCAGGGACTGAAAATGCAAACTTTGAAACTTGTTTGGCAGGTTTTGCCGGTCCAGGCGGCCCGCATTAGAATCCCCTATAACCTCAAGCGGGCCGCGTCAGGGTGCCAGCGACAGAAAACACCTGCAGGTGTCTGTCCAGCCTGTTTAACCGACTTAAATGGGTTGTTTTCTTATACCAGAGGTTCCTCCAATGGTTTTTCATGCATAGGGGCACCTGTAAACATCTGGTAACAAGTGTAGACTTGTTTGGCATCATCTAAGGGACTTGAAATTGTTATAAAAGGAGCCTAATGTTGTAACCATTTGTGCATTCATTTGCAAAGTGTTGACAACTCAACTTCTGGAGCTCTCTGGATAGCAAGCACTCTTCCTTAGCATCCCTAAGCATAATTAGGACTCTTGTAAGTGTCCTTAACCTTTCTAAATTCGTTTTAGCTTAGTTAATTAGCTAAAAGTCAAACCTTCGTAATCAAGGTTTGACTTCGGGATTAGTCTATAATTACTCACTAATATCCCGAATTAAAAATACCTTTAAGTAGGTAATTATGTGGGTAACAAACCCTTAAAAGGGTATTTCCAGATTCCCACTCTAACTATGTTAATTGTCGAGTCAAAGCTTGTTATAAAAAGTCAACAGAAAGGTTATTTGCGAATTAATGCATAATTAGCAATGTAGGATACATGCAACCTTTTTCATCATTAAAATAACTTGGTAATTAATGTAAGATCATGTTCCAACATGTTCAACTCGACAATTTTCAGTTTAGGCTCGGTTTGGAACCGAAAGTCGCAAAGTTTGACTATTGCTTTGACTATCAGTTCTGACCCGTTTAAGCCAAGATTAGGATTACCTTAGAGCTTCTTTTGGACCTATTTGCATGTTAGTATAACTCTCTGAGATTATACAACTTGGTTCATTAGATATCCTATTCACATGCATGTTTCCGTTAATCGCTTATATGTTGACCATTATGCCCATTTGACCTTAAAATGTGATTTTTTGAAAATGTAAAAGAGTAGACACCTTAGCTACTGATTTATAAACTTGCACCCAAAATTTGAGGTCAGTTTGAGGTCTAGATTAAGAGTTATGCTCAATAGCGTAATTAAGAGCTTCTTTACTAATTAAATGGCGTAAATTGCATATAGCCTATCAAAACCCAAATTTTTATACCAAACTTTTTACCCACTGTTATAAAATAATATTTTGGGATTTTTGGAGATTTTTATTTATTTTTAGGCTGAGCATAACTTAGTGTTCTAAGATTAATTCGGTTTATGCCGGTTTTGCCCTTTTTAGCCATAAAATGAGTTTTACAAATCCTTTTGACCTCAAACCAATTTCTACTGATTTGTTATGATAAATAAATTATTTTGAGCCTTCTGGAATATT
Source organism: Helianthus annuus (assembly GCF_002127325.2). Classification (NCBI taxonomy): domain Eukaryota; kingdom Viridiplantae; phylum Streptophyta; class Magnoliopsida; order Asterales; family Asteraceae; genus Helianthus; species Helianthus annuus. The sequence continues at coordinate 163,778,359 of NC_035435.2, forward strand.
AAAAATATCAGCTTTTTACTGAAAACCCGGAAATGGCTCCAAATCGCCTTTTTAAGCGTTTTTAACGCATAAGTGTGCACTAGAACCTTATTAAGCTTAAGGGATTGAACCTACTGATGTAATCAGTGAATTTTTATATTTTTAAACAGTAGGTAAATGTTTTGAACTCAGAATTCCAGAATTGACCTTTTAGGCACATGTGAAATTACCAAAATACCCCTACGGTGCATAGTAAGGTTAAAGATAATAAATTTCACATAGATTTGCCACCCTACTGTTATAACTTAGTAAATTAAGTATATTTACTAATTTAACCAGACCTGTAACTCATGTTATTATTTTAACCTTTTTACACCTTGTAAAATGACCAAAACGCCCTTAGGAGGCATAGTTTTGGTTTAAAACCATTTGGGGCATAATGGAAGGTATCATTCTGATATCACAACATATTTTAGGCATATTAACTTCAGAAACTTGTATTTGACTCTTATGGTTACTCGTTACGCACTATACGCGTTCGGATCGGCTTACGTGACTAGTTTGGCCATTTTTAGCCGAAACGGGTCAAACCATATCTTTTGGTCTCAAAATCCAGAATGTGATTATGTTACCCATATTAAACAAGCATGCAAGCTTGTTGGGTCAAAACCCCACATTCTAAAACGGTCTTCGCCTTATTGTGCGTTTAAAACTGTAATCTTCCTTTATAACTAACCGGTCTAAGCTTAAGACCCGTTAGAATTCTGATAGGTTATTAAAACCTTAATTTCCAGATCTAGGAGCCCAGTAAAAGATACGTGCACTCGCTATATTTGGTTTATACTTTGCTCAGGTAAATAGTTTAACTTATTTTCCCTATACGGGCTTGGGGTACGGTATATAAAATACCGCTTGGTCGGGGAATTGACCTTAACCAGTTGATGGCTAAGTGTTGTCAAATTAACCCGTTTAAAAATGCTGTTTTGTTTGTTTAACGCCTTTGGGGGTTTAATGACCATGTCCCGGATATCCTTGGCATCATTCAAAGAATGGCCACGACCTTAGCACACGGGTGTAGGCGTACACCCGTTGTGCATTTCTTTAAAGTATAATCGTCGGTCGAGAGAAGTCTTGCGGCGGAATTATATTAAGTGGTGTGTCTATTAATCTTTAACCCGGCACGACCCGGGCCACTGAACGCATAACGAACATGTAATTCTTTTACAAGATTATTAAGCAAATAATTATCCCAAGTTATAAAAAGTTTTATGCCACAAGCATTTAAATCAATTTTAAACATTCTCAAAATGAGTCAGTTAAATTGTATTTACCAGTGTAAACTGACGTATTTTCCAAAAAGGCTAAGTGCAGGTACTACGTGTAATAGGCTGGTCACTCCTTAAGCATTCATAGAAGTCTCGCAAGCTTAGGATGCATAAAGTCTGTTGAAATGAAGTTTCCTTTTCGACTATTTTGTGATACTTGAATATTACAATATTTAAAGTTGAAATAAATCTTTCTTTGCTTCCGCTGTGCATTTATATTTTTGTATGTTTGACTATGACGATATCAACTACGTCACGGAATCCCCCACCGGTGACACGTGGAAAATTTGGGGTGTGACACAATAGCATGGTCGGTTCACATGGTCTATAAAGCTGCTGGTGTGATAATTACCCCAATGGTCATGGAATACAAAGTCGTATGGCCGAATTGCGTCTGAGAAGCCACTTTAAGAACATTCCCCCCTTGGACTTGCATCTGCTAATAGTTTGTTCGTATATCAATCCTTGAATGAAAGTTCGTCCCTTGCAACTAGTTGACATGTTGTCAATACATGGTCGAGGCAAACAGTTCCCAACTGTCGCCTTGATGAGTTCTCGATAGTCAGTACCCGCACAAAAAGGCTTATTTTCACGAATGAAACTGGGGCTCCCCAAAGCGAAAACTAGATTCCTGTCCAACAGTTCTCGTAGTAGCTTATACAGTTCTTGCAACCCTCTCGGTGCAAGACGGTAAGAGTGTGAGTACTCGGAGCTGCCTCTGGCGTGAGATCAACTGAGATTCCGACTAACAGTTGTGGTAGTAAACCTGAAAGTTCCTCGAATAACACACTGAGATGAGTCACAACAATTGGTGGATCCTCGATCCTATTTTCCTTAGACTTATCATCAGAAACGGTTGCTAATATAACAGGGTCATCCCTCTGTAGACGCTTCTGGGCCCTCATAGCCAAAATGGTGCTAGCCCTTGCACCAGTCTAACGCTTTAGAACAAATAACAATTCACCACGCAAAATTTTCTCCCCACTGGGTACATTCACGCGAGTTCTGGATAACCAATCCACACTAACTACTGCATTGTAGCCATCAAGGTTAGTAGAAAGAAGATCGGTGTCGAATACCTGTCCCACAAGGTCGAGTTTGCATTCCAACTAACATATGCGGTTTCATCTAACTTGCCATCAGTCGATTCCACAGCAGGTTCGGTTTCAAGAAGCATCAGGGTTAAGCAAAGCAGTGACGAAGCGATTAGTTACTAAGAATGTGTAGGCCACCATGTTGCTATAATCCTGGCGTCGCCCTCGCCAATCCTAAATGTCCTTCGCGAGTACCATATCCAGTGTTGTTGCTACTGCTACTAGAATTCCCGAAACTGTCACTGCTCCTTGGGTTGTTGGCATCTTGCCTTAACATCGGCCATTCCCTGTTGAAGCCACCATCATTTCCATACCGAAAGTCATGATTTGCGAGTACCTTGATGTCATCGTGACTGTTGCTTCTAATGCTGTTGCTCGAAATGGAGTCCTGCGATCTTTCACCAGCAATGTCCATCTCTTCACATTCCGTGCCACGTTCCAAGGCGCTACTCATTGTGCTGGCAGTTACACATTCCACATCATGGTCAATTGTCATCATTTATGTCCTGATTGATTCGTAAAAGTCGGCTCCCATAAGTTGTTGACTAGGGCTTAGGATTCGTTTGGAGTCAAATCGTTGATGTTCGTTGTTAGTAACTAGAGTCGTTCAAATGCTGAAGTCGGTAGAGTACTACATTTACCCTCTTGTCCATCGTTCTTCCAAGTTGATTAAATACTACACGGTTTGCTGCGAGAGTGTTGCAAAAGTGATCGCACCTCTGGATCTAATGCGCCAAATCTTTGAGTTCCACCATACGATGAGAAGTGAGAAAGGTTAATCATGGACGTTGCAACACCCAACTCAGGGACGTTTGTACCAGCATCTAACATTCTACACGGTTCGCTAGGCATTCAGATGGGTGTTCGGGGAATACTCGATAGCATCGAGATTCGAAAGGATTCAGAGAGAGGTGAAAAGGTCACATTCTAGTAGGAGACGATCACTGTTATGACTCCTATAAATATATTACGTTTCACACTGATCAAATAACAGAGGGGAACCCCTTCTTCACTTGTTAAGCCTCACTGGGACTCACTTACACCCCACATTATTATTATGTGTGCACCCACAATAATATTGTGATTTGCATGTTCATCTCAGTTCCTCCTAACTCATGTCGAATGGTTCCTCAAACTCGAGTAGCAACAAAGAGCATCATAAAACGTGAGTCATGAATGTTTAGGGAAATACCACCCTATCAGTCATATAACACGTGCAAGTCATACGTAAATTCATACTGTTGTGTTAAACGTGCAATCACATGTAATATCATATGTAAGTGTTCACTAGTTACACAGTACAATGAGTACACAAAAGGCAAACCTTGCAATCTGGAGCTGAGTGTCATGGTCGTATTCTTTGTTGTAAAAAATGTTCGGTTATAGTCTGGTTTTATAAAAACATTTTAAAACCAAGTTCACTATAACCAGTGGCTCTGATGCCAAACTGTCACACCTCCAAAATACCACCTAGGGAATGTCCCTGTTAGGCGTGTGACGTACCAATAACGAGCCACTGAATTACATTGAACGCGTACAAGTTTCAAAATAAAATCCTTAACTATTAATGTAAAATACCATCAACGAGTTACATGAAAACCAACATGTTCAGCAGAAGCAAATAGTAAACCAAAGTTAAATTGTTCAAAACCAATGTATACTGTCAATAATCAATCACATGAATCCTTCCAGTCGACCCATGACCACTCTAGCTACTCCAGACAGTAAGTTCCAATGCAAGACATCTAACGATCTACAAGCATGCAAACAAGTGTGTCAGACGACGCTGGTGAGTTCAAAGTTTTGTTAACGCGTTTCGTTACCAGATATGTGTATAAAACAGTTAAACGATTTGATTTGATGTTGTTATTAACTCGATTACCGAAATGGCTACAAGATGTGTTTGCCCAACCCCAATGTCTCTATCAAAACATTGGTCATGCTTTAAGGAAATTAGTTCACGCCTGTCCTCCCTGGTACGGTGTGAGGGTGCCAAACCTAATAGCGCTATCAACTAATAACCTCGTTGCCTCACCGGCAACTGTCGGTAGATGTAAGGGGTCTTATGTGAAAGAAACTGAGTATAATAACAAACATCCCAATAAACAAGCGTTCCTCCCCGGAACATTACCCGATATCCCTCCCCGGGATGCATGCTTGGAAAAAGAGCAGTGAACTCACCTTTGATTTGCTCGGTAAGATTATTTAATTGTTTAATAATTGCTCAAACACGTCCTATCATGATTTACCAACCACAATCAGTTTTACATTCCCGTTGTACCACATATTTTATCACACAATACACATGCTATGTTCATGAAATATTCACATCTTTTATGCAAGATATAACAGTTAACCATATCACACACGATCCAAGTTAACACAGTTGATCCCGTCCCTATTGTTATTACCACTAATAACTAGAATCCCATTCTATCCGATTACACAAGAGGTGGGCTTGGCTGGTGACCCGAGGTCACGCAGCCCAGCCAGAAATCAAATGGGTTACACAGTCCCCCTTCAACCCCTCGGCCCATTATATACAATCAATTACCCACCAGCCCACTAACCGAAAGCTCCTCACGTGTTTCACATTATTATTCAGCAGCCCATTAACCATGTGTTTACCCTAAAGTGTGGCCCAATAACATGCCCCTCCCAATACCTCACCAAGGCCACACTCACATGGTATGATCACAGTTCCGTAATGGTCAAAACAACTTGTATATTACTGCTTTAAATTCTCACTAGTGACCTTATTTTTTTTACTCAATCTCAGGTTAATCAGGAATGCATATGCCACGATCAAATATAACCTATCATAGAATATAGATCATACCTCTACAAAGTCATCACATCATATAAAAAAAACATGGCACCTTGGTTCGGTTATCATATATCATCAACATCACTTATTTAACATTCAATTACAAGTACCCTTCTAACGTATCAATTTCGTGTCACATAATTATCATTCACATAACATAAAACTATCAGACCGTTTCCTAAAGCAACACTATCAAGACATAGTTCATGTGGAAACAAGATCATGGATCGATGACAACAACACTACATAATCAACATAATAATCGATACACTAATCATATCATATTTTCACTACCCGAACCTAGTACGCATACTACCCTAATCATTCATGTACATCACATTCATGCGATCAAGATCACACACACAAACACGATTATTAATACAAATCAAACTTGAGAAATCACTAACCCAACAAACTTGATCCACTAGAATGATGTCATGAGAAGGGGGGGTATCCATTGCCGTGCATAGAAGATATAAGAGAGTAGGAGTTTGTTTGAGTTTTATGATAATAAGAATATAATACATATACATAAAAGGTACTAGTTTGGGGCGGTTGCTCCTGTTGACCGAACTGGGCCTAAGCCTTTAGAAAATTTGTGAAAGATGCTCTCAAACTTCGTCCAATATGCTTCTGATCGACCCAGCCTCCCTTTAAATATAATTGGTTGCTTGTTGCCTACTGTTTGAAAAATAATAGCCTGCCTCCCTAATTGCTTGCGTGAAAGTTAATTGGGCCTAAGCCCACACACGTGGCCTTCCACAACCAATGGTAAAAGTGATGGGTTGGGCTCTAATCTAGTTGGGTTCTCTTTGTGCTTCAAATATTTGGGATGCGGCCCAATTAAAACCACAATTTTAAATGAAAACACGATGACGTAGCCCAATTATATACACGACACAGGATTCGGGCCCAATTTACACACTTACACACATTTACTAAAACACATAATACATTTAGCAATTATATTGCAGTCACAAGCGTTTACCAATTTTATCGTCGCAGGGAAAATACGAAAGAGAAATAACGAGAAACAAGATCACGTGACTAAGAGATACTGACCTTGAAAGTTAGGGTTGTCACAATATATTAGTAAACTTAATACATAAATCAAAAGTTAATAACAAACTCGACCGTGAAATGAAATCGATGACCATTTTGAACGGTTTTCACGATTTTAAATTGAATTGTGAACATCCTTAGTAATAACTAATAAGGTTAATTTCTGTTTTTTTTATAATAAGTTATTAAAATAACTTTTGAAAATATTGTAAAACCACAAAGTTTGAAATATATATATATATTTTTTGTTTGATGAAGATATAACTTAATTAGTTTTATTATATATTTAGAGTTTGAACCTGGGTTATAAACCTGGTTAAATCAGTATTTAGAGAGAACAAGTATACTTTATATACTTTAATATTTCATTTCTTAACTATTTCTTTTATTTTCTCTTCTTATTACTAACTATTTAATATTTCATTGATTTAACTACGTGTCCCCATAGTATATAATCTGAAAGAGAGTGAAATAAGAGGGGAAATAAATCTTTGACTCACTAAATTATTTTATTATTTAGTATATAAAATTTATTTATTCAACCCGTATAATACACGGAGTTATAACCTAGTATTTATATATTTAATTCAACAATTTGTGGCCTAACCTTTTCTTTTCTTAACATAAAAAGCCATCGTTATAAGATTTTTTTTTTTCAATTAAAATTATAATAATTTAAATAAAATGTAGAAGAAAATCATTGTATGTTTTTAAAACACTTTTTGTGTGCATGAGTCCCTTGCGTAAAAAATAAACCTTAAAAATCAATTTGTAAGTTTAATCCTCAAAATTCAAGGTGAAAATTTCAAAAATAAATAGGTAAGTTATCGTGTTTTTAGATTTTTTGTTACTTGAGAAAATAATATATAATTTGCAATATTAAAAAAATAAATTAATCAATGTCGATAGTGTTAATTGTTATACCACCCTTAATGCTAGCTCTTGAGAAAATAATATATCATTTACAATATTAAAAAAATAAATTAATCAATGTCGATAGTGTTAATTGTTAAACCACCCTTAATGCTAGTTCGTAGATTAAGATTAGTGATCGTTAATCAGACCTGTAATTTTCCGTATTTCAAAAGTGTTTGAGCCCGTCAAACATTTTTTATTTTTTAAACAAAGTATATAACTTTAAACATTAAGTGACTGGCCAATGATAAATTTAATAATCTTAAATTAATCTTGTCAAATATTTAATAATGACTACAACTACCACCACTAACAATTCACGTGTTAACCTTTTAATTTTATAACCCTCAAAATTTGAGAATGCTAATTGTTATTGGAAAATGAAGCCCAACACTTAAATGGACCTTACTAAACAAGTCAATGGGCCGGACAAAGGGAAAACAAAATCTCCTTTTTTTTTTTTTAACGCAAACACCGGCTAGCCCCTTGCTAGCAAGAAACCATCAAGCAGCAGCACAACAAACAAACAACAGAGGAAACAAAATCTCCCAGTTAGTCATTTAGAATTTAGAAACATACTAAACAAATAAACCTATACATTGATGTGAATATTTATAATGGTAACAAGCTCTTATATGATTATAATTCTTTAATCGTGAGATTTTGATATAAATTACAAATTTATTTTAACAAAATTCGTTTATATGTTAACGTGACAATAAATAGTATAATGTGACAACTGATTTTATGAAGAAATCATTAAGCAAAGAGCATAATAACGAAATTTCTATGACTCTATACACCCATGAGGCTAATGTCTTTTAGTCGGGTAGATGGTACCGCATAGAAATGAAAGATACCTACAAAATGAAAGTTTTATTGGATTTTTTGTTCTTCTATTTAGGCCCATCGATTTCATCCATACCCGATTTCTGATTTAGGCTTGTCTATGATAGAGTTACAACATCAAAGGACGGTATCGTTGATCTCAAATGGATGGTTTGGAGGACTAAAAGTATTAATTCAGTTTAAACTTGTAAATTAAGTTTCATGTTTAAAGTTCGAGTTAGATTAGCCAAGTTGCATTCATATTATAGTAGGATTGATATAATGAGAAAGAGTCGAACAAATTTGTTCAATCTTGTGGGTAAAGTTGTTAGCCTATATAGTGCATTGTGACAATTTTATTAATGAGGAAGGGCCGGACAAATTTGTTCAACCATGTGCGTGTTCATAGTGTTGCGATTGTTAGTTGTGATAATTGCTTGGTAGTTCAACAGTCTATAGGTATGCACCCGTGTATCAAGAGGCCAACTATGTTTCTAACATAAGAATAACCTTATATCGGGATTCAAGAATTTCAACCAAGCGTAGGGCTAGGTTTCTCCTCTTCTCTTCCCTTGCTTTTAGTGGACTTGTTAATGAATTTGTGTGTTCTGAATTGAGGCATAAGAACCATGTTAATATGAATAAGATTTATTGTGCAATACGTAAACATTTATTAATGTTCACAACAATAAACAACTCCTAGCAAACATATTGTAACCCAACATTCCAAGAAATGCTTACTTGCCTGCCTAACATCATCGAATAAATCATGTTTGTATCATCATTATGTTTGTAAATATATATGCATGTAAGGTAAAGGCATAGATGATATGTACGTCAAATATTGAAGACGGGGGTAGGCCCACCACCAACCTCCCGGTCCGGAAAAGATAAAAAGTCATATCCTGGGTAAGGAACTCTAAATGCAACATCACTCAACAGAAGCATTCAAGGGAAGGATTACACGACCTTTCCCTAAAGACTTTGGGACCAATGACTAACAAGACAGCCAGGGTGATTCAGAAATCGCAACCTAAAAGGTGTCATATACATGCGGACAAAAGGCGAAGTCCAAGGTGTTATTGTGCGGCAATCACATCAGAGTCAAATGTCAAACCTTAACCCGATTAGGAAAGGATGGAGGTTCCTAGGCCTGAAATGATGGAAAGGCAAAAGCAACATATCGGATATGGATATATACATTCAAACCCGTTACACAAAAGAAGAGCGGAAACTGGCTATATAAAGGAGGCAAAGGGTTCATTGGTAGACACACTGATCGAATAGATCTCCACTTTTTTCACTTCATTACTCTCTCGTTAATTTTATTTTGCTTATCCCTATCCCTATAAGGGGAAGCATTTTACACGTTTCCTTGTTATTGGGCAACCAACAACAAGCCTTTGATCAATTAATATCAATCATAGTCTTTCTCATTATTTTTTGGATCAACAAGTGGCACCCACCGTGGATTTCAATCAACCATCACCAAGAAGTGTGCTCTTTGATGATCTATTTTCTTGTTTTGTTGCCACCTTTTTTTACAAAAAAAAAAAAAAAAAAAAAAAAGAACCATGTCTGTTGATGATCCACTGACAACGGAATAAGGGTTGGGACCTGAATCTCCCGATGATGTGGTGGAAGTCTTGGATATGAGGGAACTCACTCTTGATGGAGTTCGAGAGAACTTCTTGAAGCTTCAACAGCTGATGAGTAACCATGTAAGGGAAGAAATAATAAAATGGGTAGCAGTCAGGTAGTCCTACAAAGAGGAGATAGCGGGCGGACCCTGGACTACTGTTCCTCGGCTAAGGGGCCGTCGCATCTCTGTGCTAATTACAAGCTGAGAGACTCATATAACCACCAGACCAGTGTCACACCCAGACCCGCAACGAAATAGGTGATCAAGGTATGATCCGATTGTTCAGGCTTATGACACAGTATTAAAAGTTGAATACTATTAATAATCAATTTGTCACAATACATACAATTCAAATAACGATGGAAGTACAACACAAAATCCGGTTTATGTCTCTAAGGCATCATCCCTAAATGTTATCATCAAGTCTTCAAACCTTGTAACCTGTATCATGTGGAAAAATGGTTTCTGGGTCAATATAAGTTTGTGAGTAAATCTAAAAGATTTTTTAGTAAAAATATTTTGTTTATTTGTTTTTAAGAAATTATTACATGTGAATACAATGGTAATCAAATGATAAGTTGAACAATAGGTAACAACCAACAACAATAATGTTTTGTAATGTCATGAACGTAACTAAATCTGTAATGTAAATGAATGTAACTGTAATGTAAATGAATGTACTATATCTGCAATGTAATGTACTATATCTGTGATGCCTTGTACTGCATCTGCAATGTGAGACTCAAGCCCCGAAGAGCGAGTCTTATGTGCGGTGGGGTACTAGTTACTAGTCAGCTTATGGATCCATGTGTAATGTATATCTGTATCCTAACTTGAAATGCAACCAGTGAAACAAACAAACCAATGCATAATTAGAAATGTAAACAATGAACCAATCAACACATATCACGTGATCACACATTGACTTGCATGTAATTGTAATGAAATTTAGATCGCAAAATGTTGTAAATAATGCACATGATATACCCCAAAACTTGTAAATGTAAAAAGGGGAATTAGGAAAGATCTACTCACCTCAATGATGCTCGAGCAAGCTAGCATGATGGAAAAGAATCAAGATCAACAACTATATCAAGTTAGATGCCATAGGTTTGAATGTATGTGATTAGACATCAGTTCAAATGAACAAGTGAACGATCCGAATAACAAGCGTGATTCAACCTAGACAAACTATAACCTTTTAATAAAAATAAATTACCTAACAAAAACGAACATTTTATTCTCTTAATTTTATTATGGTATTACTATAGTTTTTTTTAAATTGTATAAGAAACTTAACATGTTACGTGATTACCCGCTTTACCAGTGTATGTGTCACACCCCAACTGATGACGGAATCATCGGGGCGCGGCACTGAGCGAAACAGATTGTCCAGAAGTTTCCATAACAACTCAAATTACCAATTATTTAAAGCATCATGTCCCAAACCATGACATAAAAGATAACATAAATATTACAGACAAGATCCAGTCAAATTGTTCTATTCCGACAACTCAGATTTTCAAATACAGACAATTGTTTATTGGTTTCTAGATCTTTCCTAGCCTCGATTTCACAGCAAGCCAAGCATATAAACATCCTATGCACCTGTCACATACGTTAAAGTAAAAGTCAATACACATAGTGTAAAGGTGAGCATACAAGTTTAATAGATATAATAGAGTTCGAAATCGTTACGCATAACCAGCACGTACACAGTGTAAAATGAGGCATGTTAGTTATCGCCATGAACCTATCGATACCAATGACTGCGGGTTGACTGCCCAAGGCAGTTCGTAATACACACTCACCACTGTGAGCCATGTAACAAATTGTCCTTAACAACCCCTGAGTGAACAGGTGCTGACTCCAAACTATAGTACTATCGTTGCTAAGACAGGTAGACAACATTCCATGTGTAAACATAACAAACAAGCATTCATTAAGTCACGTATATCATGCGGTAACGGTTAGCGTTTAAAGTATTGCGTAGTGTGTTCGATGTGATTCAGAATAAGTAACGTATGTAACACCCAAAAGTGCGTAAAGCAAAAAGGGTTCGAGTATACTCACATCGATTGATGGATTGAAGGGAGCGCTAGAGAGTAAGATAGCCTGATCAGAACGATAGCATAAACGATGAGCGGCGCGTAAAACGATACAAGTGTCAGAGGATCGAACAGCAATCCGATCGGTTGGTAATCCGATCGGGTGGCCAGTCGATCGGATGACAATCCGTTCGGGTGGTCGCTCGATCGGGTGGCCACTCGATTGGATGGTCATCTCATTTGGTATGGATGTGTTTGTGTATGATGGCTTGTCTTTTGAAGTTTTCGTTGTAGCATTTTGAAAACAGAGAAGTATCTCTACCCTTCAGGTCGGTCGATCGAACGGCCGTTCGATCAGACAGAAATCCGATTGGCGAGGCTTCTCAAGTTGAGAACAAGTGCACCGCAGGACGGTCACTCGATCGGTTGGCAATCCGATCGGCTGGTAATCCGTATGCATGGAACATGTTGAAAATTGTTTAAGTGTTGAAGCCAGAACATCACATGGTCGGGTGGTAATCCGATCGGGTGGGAAATCGATCAGACGGCAATCCGTTCAATGTTCACAACCTCAAAATATTGAAATACAAGTTAAGTGTGGAGTGTAGGTCCCACACTGCAAGTCGATCGGGTAGCAGTCCGGTTGGGTGGCAATCCGATCGGACGGCAATCCGTCCCAGATGACCTGGTCGTCTTTTTCCTTGGTTGTTTTGATAGTTTGTCGTTCTCTCGAGATGATTTAATGACGTACAAAACAACAGAAACCTCGTCAAGACTTAGTAACCCGATTGGACAGGAATCACCCTAGTCCGACCAGTTAACTGTTCGAGGCGGTGTTTCGTGTTTAACCCGAAATCAGTATTCTCATGGATAGAATCCAGATCTTGAACCAACACATCGACAAGATGGAGTAGAAGATCGGAACAAGCTCCGATTCTATCGGTTTTGAGTGCATTGAGTGTAAAAGAGTTTGAAAGAAAGTTGGAAAACCATCTTTCAATCCTTTTCACCATGAATATGTTCAGATCTATGAAAGATCTTTGTTTATTCATGTGGAAATCGTTCAGATCTAAGTTGTTCTTAGTGGATTGAAGCCAAGACATGAAGTTCATAAGAACACCATGATGACATCATCCTAGAACACCTCAAATCTAGTGATTTCACGGTTAAAAGTTAAGATTCAAAAGATAGAAAGGTGTAGGAGTGCGTGTAGATCAAGAAAGTACAAGATTTAGGTGGAAAACTTGCAAGAATCGCGAGAAATCTGAAGAAAAGCGAGCTGGAACGAGTAGGGCAGAGAGAGCTGTCAACATCAAATGATGTTGACATAGGGGGTATTTATAGGGTTTCTATAAAAGGAAAGGGGCATAAGTGGCTGGTCGATCGGGTGGCAATCCGATCGGGTAGCAGCTCGATCGAGTGGCACCTCGATCGAGTGGCAACTCGATCGGGTGGCAGCTCGATCGGCTGGCCACTCGATTGGAGGGCACGGCGCGATGAGTTTTGTGATTTCGATTCGCGTGCTGAGCGCTGCGATGCGATAAGGTTTCCTATTCAAATTACTTTTAATCTTAACTACTATATCAACATACAATCATCCTAATTTAACTTGCGTTTAGCGTTTGCGATTCGATTGCGATTGAGTTTGATTGCGTTTCGATTAATCACCACAACATAAACACAAATAAACATGCAAAAGTAACACATAATGCACACACACACGTAAAACAATATCCAGAACGTGTAATTCGAGTTGCGAGTGCGATTGCGGTAAGCGATAAGACATGCGATAAATATCGATTAAACTTCGATTATTAATAAGTACTCCACATAATACAACTAACGTAAAGCATAAAATAGACTATCTACAAGTTAAAGAAGTCAAAACAGGAATTGAGCAGGGAGTGACAGATCGCAATTAGCAATCTTGTTTCCCTTTGACTTCAATCTTGACTTTGACTTTGACTTTCGAAACACGGGGTGTTACAGCCCCCCTATTTGAGGGAATTTCGTCCCGAAATTAGGCCGAAGCCGTAACAAATAACTGTGGGCACTTCGCCTTCATGTCGCTTTCGAGTTCCCAAGTGAACTTTGCGCCTCGTTTGCCTTCCCATCGAACCTTCACAATGGGAATGCGCGAGCGTCTGAGCTGCTTGGTTTGGCGATCCATGATCTCGACAGGCTTCTCCACGAAGTGTAGTGTTTCGTTTATTTGAAGATCATCAAGAGGTACAATTAAAACATGCTCAGCCAGGCACTTTCGGAGGTTCGAAACATGGAAAGTCGGGTGAACGTTGCAAAGTTCCTCCGGTAGTTCGAGTCTGTAGGCGACTTTTCCGATCCTTTCCAGAATCTTAAAAGGTCCAACATATCGAGGCGCTAGTTTCTCTTTCTTGCCGAATCTGACCACACCCTTCCAAGGTGATACCTTTAGGAGTACGTAGTCGCCAATGTCAAATTCAAGGGGCTTGCGTCGTCTATCGGCGTCACTTTTCTGACGACTCCGAGCTTTCAGCAGATTGTCTCGAATTTGGAGGACTTTGTCAGTCGTTTCTTGCAATAGCTCAGGACCGGTTAATTGCGAGTGCCCGATCTCGTGCCATACAATATGCGATCGACATTTTCTTCCGTATAGAGCCTCAAACGGTGCCATTTGAATGTTGGAATGATAACTGTTATTATACGAGAATTCGACTAGAGGCAGGTAAGCATCCCAATTACCACCGAAATCTATGACACACGAACGGAGCATGTCTTCAAGGGTACGAATCATTCTCTCAGTCTGACCGTCCGTTTGAGGGTGGAATGCGGTACTTAGATTAAGCGTAGTACCGAGAGCCGTTTGAAACGTTTCCCATACACGCGAGGTAAACCGAGCATCACGGTTAGAGATGATGTCGCGAGGCGTCCCATGTCGACAAATGATCTCATCGGTGTAGATTCGGGCTAATCGTTCTACCTTGTAGTCTTCTCGTATTGGCAGAAAGTGAGCAGATTTGGTCAAACGGTCAACGACAACCCAGATGCTGTCGTGACTGCGTGCGCAGAAGTTTCGTTATGAAGTCCATAGCTATACTCTCCCACTTTCACATAGGGACCGGGGGTTGTTTGAGTAAGCTAGAGGGTCTTTGATGTTCAGCCTTAACTTTCGAGCAAGTCAGACATTTTCCGACGTAGAGAGTGATATCCCTCTTCATGCCCGGCCACCAGTACTTGTAGCGAAGGTCCTGGTACATCTTATCGGCACCGGGATGAATAGAATACCGGGATTTGTGGGCTTTGTCCATCAAAATCTGTCGTAAATCGGTCCGCTTGGGGATCCAAATTCGGTCCAGATAATGGAATATCCCATTCGACTTATTAATAAGATGGGCTCCATCGTGGTAGATTCTTTCCTTCTTCAAAGTTCGTTAAGTAAAACACGCATGCTGGGCTTCGCGGATGAGGGTTTCGAGATGATGCTGGGCTGGAACATTACGAGCGCTATGCAAATAGCTTCGTCGGCTTAAGGCATCGGCAACGACATTTGCTTTGCCTGAGTGATAACAGATCTCACAGTCATAATCGTTGAGAAGTTCTACCCATCGGCGTTGACGCATATTAAGTTCCTTTTGGTCAAAGATATGTTGTAGGCTCCTATGATCGGTGAAGATCGTACACTTGGTACCATAAAGGTAGTGTCGCCAAATTTTTAACGCAAAAACAACTGCGCCTAGCTCGAGGTCGTGGGTTGTATAGTTCTTCTCGTGGATCTTGAGCTGACGAGATGCGTAGGCGATAACCTTGTCTCGTTGCATGAGAACACAACCAAGACCAAGGTTTGAGGCATCGCAATAGACGATAAAGTCGTCGTTTCCGTCGGGTAAAGTGAGGATAGGAGCATTGCAAAGCATATTCTTGAGGGTTTGGAAAACAAACTCTTGTTCAGTTACCCAAACAAAAGGCTTGTCATTATGCGTGAGAGCGGTAAGCGGCACAACGATTTTAGAGAACCCTTTGATAAATCGACGATAATAGCCCGCTAGTCCGAGAAAAGAACGGACTTCAGACGGGTTCTTCGGTGTAACCCAACTCTTAACTGCTTCAATATTCGCGGGATCGACATGAATACATTGACTATTGACAATGTGACCGAGGAATTGAACCTCCTCCAGCCAAAATTCGCACTTGGAGAACTTGGCATAGAGTCGATTCCCTTGGAGTAGTTCGAGAACCAAACGTAGATGTTGCGCGTGTTCGGTTTTCGACTTAGAATAGATCAGGATATCATCGATGAACATGATGACGAAGCGGTCAAGAAAAGGTTTACACACCCGATTCATCAGATCCATGAAAACCGCGGGTGCGTTGGTTAAACCAAAAGGCATAAAAACGAACTCATAATGGCCGTATCGAGTGCGAAAAGCGGTTTTGGGTATATCCTCCTCTTGGATGCGTAATTGGTGATAGCCTGAGCGTAGATCGAAAGTCGATATCACGTCTTGGCGGAAGACCATGAAGATCATCAGGAAACACATTAGGAAATTCACGAACCACATGAACATCTTTCACTTCTCTCTTTCCTTTCTTTACCTCCTCCGTTACTACAATGTTAGCCAAGAAAGCTCTATATTCCTTGCGGAGATACTTGCTAGCTTGGAAACATGACATGAGCTTAAGACCTTTCGAGGGAGTTTCACCATAAACACATAATACATCACCATTAGCGAGCACGAATCGAATCATCTTATTAAAGCACACAACTTCAGCATGGTTTTCATGAAGAAAGTCCATGCCTACTATGATGTTAAAACTTCCGAGCTGCATCGGAATAAGATCAATCGGAAAGATGTGATTGTTGAGTTCAAGAGTACAATCACGAAGAACAGAATTGACGGCGACAGTTCTTCCGGTGGCGACTTCGACATCGAACGTCGAGGGGAGATGGGAGCGCTTACGATTTAGGAGCTTCTCGAATTCAAACGACACAAAACAGTTATCGGCTCCAGTATCAAACAAACACGAAGCATAAATACCATTCACAAGGAACGTACCATTAACCACATTGTTGTCGGCTTGGTCTTGGCGCGCATTGATGTTGAAAGTTCGGGCGCGGGCGGCTTGTTGCTGTTGTTGTTGAGGTTGTTATTGCTGTTGCTGCTGCTGCTATTGCTGAGGCTACTGCTGCTGGGGCTCTTGTTTCACAACCCTATTCGGGCACATGTTCGCGAAGTGGTTGGGATCACCACACGCGAAGCAGACTCTGGCGCTGACCGCGGGTGCCTGAGTCGCTTGTTGGCCTTGAGGAGCTGGAAGTAGAGCTTGATGAGCAGTAGCTTGAGCTGGTGCTTGTCGGGGACCAGTACGGCAATTAGCGGTGAAGTGGCCGTACATATTGCAGTGCACGCAAAATCTATCACACCCCAACCGATGGCGGAATCATCGGGGCGCGGCACTGAGCGAAACAGATTGTCCAGAAGTTTCCACAACAACTATTATTACAAATTCAGTTAAATGATACGTCCCATACCGTATCCCAAATAAATAAACAAGTTATCATAGAAAGCAACTAAGCAAATAATTCCACTCCGACAACTCAGATTTAATTATTATTACAGACAATTGTTTATTATTTCTAGACTCCCTAGCCTCGATTTCATCACCACGCGCCTAAGCATCCTAGCAACTTAAGCACCTGTCACATACGTTAAAATAAAGTCAATACATAAAATGTAAAGGTGAGCACACAAGTTTGATATTAGCATATAGAGTTCGAATAGTTTACGCATAACCAGGCACGTACACAGAGGAAAACGATGCATGTTAATTATCGACATGGGACTATCGATACCAACGACTGCGGTTTGACCGTCCGAGACGGTTCGCAATACATGATTACCACCGTAATCCATGCAAGTAATTGTCCTTAACAACCCCCGTGTGAATGGGTGCTGAGTCCAAACTATAGTACTATGTTGCTAAGGCAGGTAGATAGCACTCCACATGTAAACATAATAAACAGCATTCATTTAGTCAAGTAGCACATGCAATCGGTTAGCGTTCAAATAGTTTGTGTTTAGTTGTGATTTGATAGGTAACGTATGTAACACCCAAAAGTGCTAAAAGCAAAAAGGGATCGAGTATACTCACAGTGATTGATTGTGGATTGAAGGGAGCGTTGAGAGTAAGATTAGCCTGAATAGTTTGATAGCATAGCGATAAGTAACGCGGAAAAGTAAACAAGTGTAAATGGGTCGAATGGGCTGGTCGATCGAACGGCAGGTTCGATCGAACGGGCTGTTCGGTCGGCTGGTATGCCCGGTTGGACAGTCCTGTTCGATCGGCCGGTAGGCTCGATCGGCTGGGCCATTCGAGTGGATTGTTTCTTCCTCTGGTGTGTTTGTGTTTGAGGATTTGAACTTTTGAAGTTTTTGTTGCAGCATTTGAGAACACTGAAGTGTTCCTACCTTTCAAGTCGGTCGATCGAACGGTTCGTTCGAATGGCTAGCTCACTCGATCAGCTAGCTCACTCGATCGGCTAGGAGCTTCAGAATTAGTCCTCAACTGAATGTCACTCGATCGAACAGTCTGTTCGATCGGCTGGCATTCCCTACTACGAACGAGTTGGAAAACGATTAAGTGTTGAAGAGTAGTATCTCATGATCCGAAGAGTAATGTTTACCAAACGCAGTTCGATCAAACATCCCTTCCTCGATACTATGCTTCATGAAATTTTAAAGTGTGGGACCATGTGCTAGTCGATCGGCTGGCCCGGTCGATCGGCTGGCATGTCCGATCGGCTGGGCTGTTCGAACAGCCTAGCCGTTCGGCTAGCAGGTCTGACCTGGTCGGCCTTTCGTCTAACACTTGGCTGTCTGATTATTTGTCATTATATCGAGGTAGTTTGATGACGAGTTGAACTATGACACCTTCGTTCTTACTCGTCTCTCCGGCTCGGACAGGAATCACCCAAATCCGTCTGTTGCGCGGTTCAGGACGTCGGCTTAGAGTTTAACCCATTTTCGGTGAACCTAGTAGATAGAACCCGAATCTTGAACCTTTTAACTGTTAGAATGACTAGTTAGCCGGTTCAAGATCCGTTTCTAACGGTTTGAAGGCATTGAGTGTAAAAGAGTTGAAAGAAAGTTGGGATTCCTTCTTTCAATCCTTCACAACTGTCACACCCCGATTTCCACGTGTCTCACCGGTGGGCCCGGTGGGGGATTATCGTGACGTAGTTGGCAACAATATAGTCAAACCACACAATATATGAATGCACAGCGGAAGCATAAAGATAATTATATTTCAACCATTGTTTGTAATATCAAATGTATTATGAATAGTCGAAAAGTATCCATAGGGGATCAAATAAAAATATAAGTGTTGTTCAACAGACGAAGGCATCTTAAGCTTGCGAGACTCTTTATGATGCTAAGGAGAATATCCAGCCAATTACGCATAGTACCTGCATTTAGTCTTTTTGGGAAAATACGTCAGATTACACTGGTAAATACATTCAACCGACACTTTTGAAAAATATTTATTAAAATTGATTTGAATGCACAAGGCACAAACTCTTTTATAACTTGGGAGAATTATTTAAATATATAATCTTGTGAACGAATTACATGTTCCTTATGCGTTCAGTAGCCCGGATCTAGTCCGGGTTAAAGATCAATAGACACACCACAGCGACTATTTATGCACTGATGAGTGTACGCCTACACTCCGCGCTTAGGTCGTGGCCATTTCGTAAAATGATGCCAGGGATATCCGGGACATGGTCATTAACCCCCCAAAGGCTTTTAAGTAACAAGACTGTTTAAACGAGCCGATCAAATTTATTCAATTACCCACTCAACTGTGGAGAATTTGATGCCCGATCAAGCGGTATGCTATATACCGTAACCCAAGCCCGTATAACGGAAAATAAGTTAAAAGTATTTACCTTTGCAAGTATAAATCCTTAATCGAAATAAATTGCAGATAGCTTTTACTGGTCTCCTATTCTGGAATGAAGGTTTATTATTAGAATCCTAACGGGTCTTTTAATTTAGCCGTAGCTTAGACCGGTCAGTTTCAAGGATAGATACGGTTTAATCGCGTGAAAGGCGAAAACCGAGAATGGAATGTGATTTTGGACCCAACAAGTTTGAAGACTTGTTTATATGGGTATAATAACCACACTCTAGATTTTGGGGTCAAAACAATATGGTTTGACCCGTTTCGGCTAGTTTATGTAAACTAGTTACATAAGCCGAACCGTGCGCGCAAAAGGCGCAACGGGTAACCGTAAGAGTCCTACACTGGTTTCCTAAGTCAATATGCTTTAAAGAGGTTGTGGTATCAGTAGGATACCTTCCATAATGCCCGTAACGAGTTTAAACCCATTTTATGCCTCGTAGGGGTATTTCGGTCTTTTTTAAAGATTATAAAGGAGGTTTCTGAGTTCTACAGAAAATCTGAGTTTCCCGAACAGTTTATAAAGTCCAAAATACTTTATTTATTATTTAAAATCAGTAGCAACTGGAATCGGGTCAAAAGACCTTGTAGAACTCAAGTTATGGCCGAAAAGGGTATATTCGGTATTTACCGAACCGTTGCCATAACCGCAGGTTATGAGCAGGTTAAAAATAATTAAAATCTTTAAAAATCCCAAAATATTATTTTACATCAGTGTGTAAAAGGTTTGGTGTCAAAATCTGGGTTTAGATAGGCGTCATGCTAATTGCGCTATTAAATTACTAAAGTTTCCGTAATTTGCGCTATTTAGCATAACTCCTATTCTGGACCTCGGATTGACGTGAAATTTTAGGGACATGCTTAGAAATCAGTAACAAATGTTACGGTCCTTTCACATGTCCGAAATTCTCGTTTTGAATTAAAAAGGGCGTTACGCTCAACTTTTAAGTATTTAACGGAAATGTGTAAAAGACTCGGACAAACAACGAACCGGTCACAGAGGGTTATACCATCATGTAACCTGGTCCTAAGAGAGTCCTAAGGCATATCTAAATCATACTTTAACGGGTCAGAACTGAAGTCAATGCAAAAGTCAAAGCTTTGTGACTTTCGGCTCCGAACCGGGTCAAAACAGTAAATGGTCGGATCAAACAAGCTTAGACTAGTTAATATACTTATTATCATGTTTTATGAGTGTTTAAACAGGTTACACATCATCTACATTACTGATTATGTATGAAATCACAAAATAGCATTTATGTTGACTTTTTCTAAGCACGTTTGACTCGACATTCGGACTAGTTAGAGTGGGAATCAGAGGGTGCCCTTTTTGGGGTTTAAAGCCCACATGATTATCAACATATAACTATCTTTGATTCGACAAACCACTGGACCATTTGTGATTTATCGCAAAGTCAATCGTTAATTACGACGGATTGACTTTTAAGCTAAACTAAGCAAAAACTAAGTCACAAAAGGGTAGGCATACTTACAGAAGCTTGGTGCACGATTAGGAATGATAGAAGAATGCTTTAAAGCTCCAGAGATGAACTAGAATGCAGATTTGAGGTGTGTTTCAATTGTGTGCAAGGCCTTGCCTTTTATAGTGAATTATGGTGCACAAGATCATTACAACTCACTCTAGGATTTCTCATGGATGATCAGCAGGTGTCCTAAGGTGCTAGGGGACATGTAGAGGGCGCCCATGCTTCAATTAATGCCTAAATGATCGTTCACAAGCTCAAACATTGAATCTGTCCAAGAATTCTGCATCTGGGACTCGTACGCGGCCCGCATTAGGATTCAGGCCACTTGGACGCGGGCCGCATGAATCCTAAAGTCAGTAAACGTATCTTCAACTGGCGCGCGGCCCGCATTAGCTTGCATGTTACCTTAACGCGGCCCGCATGAGGGTTGATTTCCAAGATTTTCAAATCTTTTGTAATGATTAACCTGACCTTTCGGTTTCGAAGGGGTAACTTTGCGATTTGGCCCTCGATTATTTACAATGAAGGGCCTCGTGACTTTTACCCGCATTGTTAAGTCCCCGGTTAGTTTAATTACTATCCGAAAAGCCTTAACTTTTATTGTTGACGCTTTTAACCCCTCGTATACGAATTTGATCATAACTTTCTCGTTTTAAAACGGGACTTCGCGAAACTTATATCGTATATTCTAGTGAGCGTATTTTACTGTTACAAAGCCTCGGGTTCGTCAAAGGGTCACTCAGAGGTATAACTTAAACATGTTGACACAATTACCCCTGCAGCTTGTAATCTCTCACTTTCTTCCGCGTTTTGCTCCGTACGATCCATGATTTATTCGTTTGAAGGTACGAGCATCATTTAGGGTTACTATACAGTATATTTACCCCTCGTTGACATTCTTAACCTTCGAATTTACATACTTTCAAGGTTTATCAACTTTAGTCCTTTATTTAGTATTTCATACCACGTGTAAACTCATGACACGTGTCAACACATTATTGGACACAAAATTTCGAGGTGTTACAACAACATGTGGATGTTTAGATCTTTGATAGATCTTAGCTTGTTTATGTGGAAATCGGTTAGATCTAAGCCATTCATAGTTGAATGAGGCCGAAACATGATGTTCTTCAAGAACACCATGATGACATCACCCAAGAACACCTAGATCTTGGTGATTTCACGGTTAGAATTCAAGTTTTGAAAGATAGAAAGGTGTAGAATCAAGTAATGATAAAAAACGTACAAGAATTAGAGTGAAAACTTACCGGGATTGAGAGAAATCTGAGAAAAGATGAAGAATAGGAGCTGGCCGGTCAGAACTTTCCAAAAGTGGAAATGAAGACAAAGACAGCCCTATTTATAGGCTTCTAAAAGAGGAAAGTGGCAGCCGATCGGCCAGAAGTTCTGATCGAGTGGGCTGCTCGATCGGCTGGCAAGATGCTAGCCGATCGGCTGGCCTGTTCGATCAGGATGCTTCCTGTTCGATCCGCGACACACTTTGAGTATTTTGCGACGATTTTCGACGTTTCGATTTCGATGGACGCTGATACGAATACGATAGAGTTCCTAGTCAAATTACTTTTAATCCCAACCACTATATCTAACATACAATCCTCTATAAGTCGCGTTTCGATGTCGGTTTCGATTGAGTTTGATTGCTTTTCGAGTTTCGATTCGATCTTCGATTGTTTTGCTTGAATACCACACCAAACGTAAAGTAAACATGCACAAGTAACACATAAGGCACACACACACGTATAACAATACCACAATTCGCATAGTTCGAGTCTCGAGTTCGATGATTGTTAGATCGGTTTGATTACTGATTAGCTAACTTTATCGCATTGTTACTTCCTATCATTCACAGTCGTAGATCGGTTCGCGTTAAAAACATTCGATTACCTCGATTCTTGCTGATTACAACACTTACTCCACATAATACAACTAAAACATAAAATAGACTATCTACAGTCAAAGAAAGTCAAAGTTGACTTGGACTTTGACTTTGACTTTGACATTCGAAAACACAGGGTGTTACAGCCTCCCCTTGTTTAGGGAATTTCGTCCCGAAATTAGGTCGAAGGCTACACAACGCCGTGATTTACCAATTTGATGCTTCAGATCTATTTATTTAAACAACTGCGGGTACTTGGCCTTCATGTCGCTTTCGAGTTCCCAAGTGAACTCCGCGCCTCGTTTGCCTTCCCATCGGACTTTCACGATCGGGATGCGAGAGCGCCTGAGTTGCTTGGTTTGGCGATCCATGATTTCGACAGGCTTTTCCACGAAGTGTAACGTTTTGTTGACCTGAAGATCGTCAAGTGGTACGATTAGATCATGATCAGCAAGGCATTTTCGGAGGTTAGAGACGTGGAAAGTCGGGTGGACGTTACTGAGTTCCTCCGGTAACTCGAGTCTGTAGGCGACTTTTCCGATTCTTTCCAGAATCCTAAAAGGTCCAACGTATCGAGGCGCGAGTTTCCCTTTCTTGCCGAATCGGACTACACCCTTCCAAGGTGATACCTTTAGGAGTACGTAGTCACCAACTTCAAATTCAAGGGGCTTGCGTCTTTTATCGGCGTAACTTTTCTGTCTATTCCGAGCTTTTACCAAATTGTCTCGAATTTGGTGGATTTTGTCAGTCGTTTCTTGTAGAATCTCGGGACCGGTTAGTTGCGAGTGACTGATCTCGTGCCACACAATAGGCGATCGACATCTTCTACCATACAAAGCCTCGAAAGGTGCCATTTGAATGCTGGCATGATAGCTGTTATTGTACGAGAATTCCACCAAGGGCAGGTGTTTGTTCCAATTACCACCAAAATCTATAACACACGCTCGGAGCATGTCTTCAAGAGTACGGATCGTTCTTTCAGTCTGTCCGTCGGTTTGAGGATGGAATGCAGTACTCAGGTTAAGCGACATACCAAGGGCCGCTTGAAACGTTTCCCACAATCGCGAAGTGAACCGAGCGTCACGATCTGAAATGATATCACGAGGCGTACCATGATTACGGATGATCTCGTCGGTGTAGATTTGGGCTAGTCGTTCCACCTTGTAGTCTTCTCGTATCGGCAAGAAGTGGGCTGATTTTGTTAGACGATCGACTATGACCCAAATACTGTCGTGACCTGATGGCGTGGGCGGGAGCTTTGTTATGAAATCCATAGCTATACTCTCCCACTTCCATATAGGTATCGGCGGTTGTTCGAGTAAGCCGGAAGGTCTTTGATGTTCAGCCTTGACTCTTGCGCAAGTTAAACAGCTTCCAACGTAAAGGGCGATATCCCTTTTCATACCCGGCCACCAGTACTTATAACGAAGGTCCTGGTACATTTTGTCTGCGCCGGGATGAATAGAATACCGGGATTTGTGGGCTTCGTTCATGATAATCTTTCGCAAATCGGTCCGCTTAGGGATCCAAATTCGGTCCAGATAATAGAATATCCCATCTGATTTGCTTACTAACTGAGCTCCATCGTGATAGATTCTTTCTTTCTTCAATGTACGCTCGTTAAAGCAAGCATGTTGAGCTTCACGAATAAGGGTTTCGAGGTTGTGCTGGGATTGGGTGTTTCGGATACTGAGCACGTAACTCTTTCTGCTGAGTGCGTCAGCAACCACATGCGCCTTGCCTGGGTGATAACGAATCTCACAGTCGTAATCGTTGAGAAGTTCTACCCATCGGCGTTGACGCATATTAAGCTCTCTCTGATTAAAGATGTGTTGTAAACTCCTATGATCAATGTAGATTGTACACCTAGTGCCATACAGGTAGTGTCGCCAAATCTTCAATGCAAAGACAACCGCGCGTAGCTCGAGGTCATGGGTTGTATAGTTCTTCTCGTGGATCTTGAGTTGACGAGATGCGTAGGCTATAACCTTGTCTCGCTGCATGAGAACACAGCCGAGACCAAGGTTAGAAGCATCACAGTAGACAATGAAGTTGTCGCTTCCGTCGGGCAGCGTAAGAATTGGAGCGTTGCACAGCATATGCTTGAGGGTTTGAAAGGCAGTCTCTTGTGCGTTTCCCCACACAAAAGGCTTGTCCTTATGAGTAAGAGCGGTAAGCGGCACAGCGATCTTGGAGAATCCTTCAATGAATCGTCGATAATAGCCCGCTAGTCCGAGAAAAGAACGAACTTCTGACGGGTTCTTAGGCGTAATCCAGTTTTTGACAGCTTCAATCTTCGCAGGATCGACGTGGATACCTTGACTATTCACGATGTGACCCAGAAACTGAACCTCCTCCAACCAGAATTCGCACTTGGAGAACTTGGCATAGAGTTGGTTCCCCTGGAGTAACTCGAGAACCAAACGTAGATGTTGCGCGTGTTCGGCTTTCGTTTTGGAATAAATCAAGACATCTTCGATGAACACGATGACGAAACGGTCAGGGTAAGGCTTACACACGCGATTCATCAGATCCATAAAAACCGCGGGTGCATTGGTGAAACCAAAGGGCATAAAACAAATTCGTAATGGCCATAACGGGTTCGAAAAGCGGTTTTAGGAATGTCTTCCTCTTGAATCCGCAATTGATGGTAGCCTGAGCGTAAGTCGATCTTCGAGAAACATGATGCACCTTGTAGCTGATCAAACAAATCGTCGATTCGGGGTAAGGGGCATCGGTTCTTGATGGTTAGCTTATTCAATTCCCGATAGTCGATGCACATCCGGAACGATCCATCCTTCTTTTTGACAAAAAGGACTGGCGCGCCCCAAGGATAGGTGCTTGGGAGAATAAAGCCTTTTTCGAGTAATTCTTGGAGTTGGTTCGAGAGTTCCCTCATTTCGGATGGAGCGAGTCGATAAGGGGCTTTGGCAACGGGGTTAGCTCTAGGAATAAGGTCGATGCGGAAGTCGATATCACGACTTGGTGGTAGTCCGGGAAGATCGTCAGGGAACACCTGAGGAAATTCACGAACCACTGGAACGTCTTTAACTTCAACTTTCTTTTTCTTTCCCTTCTCCGCTACTACGATGTTGGCCAAGAAAGTTGTCACGGCTCCCCGACCCACCCTGGACGGAGTCGGGGGCCGCGAGGCAGTTCCCGTGGTACCCGTGGTATTTAATTTATGTGACAGCGGAAGTCTTTTATTACAGGATCTTTTCACCGTAAAAAGCTCGTTTAATATATTACACAAAGTTTAAGGGATAAATCCCATAATTTACAATAAGTTGATTTCACACAGAAATCTTTATTTTTCAAAACATATTTTATTGATTTATTGATACTGAGCCACTTCCTTGAGCTTGTAGTGCTTTACTGCACTTTTCCTGGATCACACAGATCACCTGAAACATGTTTGAAAAAGGTTTTGTCAGCGGGGAAATACTGAGTGAATCATTCGGTTTTTCTAAAATGACCCGTTAGTTATAAATTACAGTATTAAGGGGAATTACAATGTTTTTATCAACCAATTATCAAGAATGGGTATTTGTCACTCGACCGGATCTGTGACTGTGGTCATACCACTATTGGGTCCCGTCGCCCCAATAGTGACGGCTCACTCACCTAGAGTAATAAAAATAGTAATGTGCACAATACCCCACATACCAGCTGTAATTTGGTGATTACAAAGACTTAATCCCTGTAATTATAACCTTTGAAAATAACTTGAAGTTTTGTAATACTTACTCACAAACTGTGAGAAAACAGTTAAAAAGAAGAATGACTCACATTGCAGATTAACGAGCAAATAGATAAGTCTACTGATTAGCCTTGATTACACCTAGTTTAACACAATGCACACACAGGCAGGTTAGTAACTAATACAGCAGTTACGTCAATTCACGAGATTAAACCCTCACAACGATTAATCAGTGCAATACTCGATAATTCAATCGGATTCACAACGAATAACAGAGCATAGTCCGAATTCGAACAGCACTCAAATATTCAAGTCGAAATCACGACGAATAATCAAAGTACAAGCTCAATTGAGCAGCACCCGGACTATCGTTGGATAGTTATAATCGATCGGACGTTGAATCGTAATAGCGATCGAGTTATTACCCTGATTGCGGCAGCGTTTCGTGATCGTGTGTGTGTGGTGAACTGATCGGAGTATAACACGACGTACAGACAGTATCTGATCGACGTTTTAACATCAAAATTCTAATGCCAAGGTCGGCTATTTATAGCTAAAATTTCGATTGGCTTACGGACCGTATGACTAAGCCCTTACGGTCCGTAAGGGAACCCGGTCAGCTTACGGTCCGTAAGGCTAATCCTTTACGGTCCGTAAAGGGTGCAGCCTACTTCCTAGCCTAGCTGAGTTCGGTTGTAGCTTAGGTGATTCAACAATTTCAACAAATAAGAACTGAGCAACGAATTAATTAAGATAATTATCAACGAGGGTTTGCCCCCTCGAGTTTTAGGGGCCTGATCCTGATTCCGATTGTTCCGGAAATTTCAGGGTTTATGCCAAATTACTTGGGTGTCTTAATTAGGGTTTTCTTATTGAATGATTATTATCCTAATTACCGGTTTTATTGATAGTTGTTACATCCTCCCCACCTTAAGAAAAATCTCGTCCTCGAGATTTACTGGAAGAGATGTGGATATTTTCGCTTCATTTCTGATTCCAGCTCCCAAGTGTATTCTGGTCCTCTCTTTGAATTCCACTTGACTTTGACCAATACCAGTCTTTTATGCTTGAGGAATTTGACTTTTCGATCTTCAATTTCTAATGGTTTCTCTACGAATTTTAATTTTTCGTTTACCTCTACATCCTGTAGAGGGACTACCAGGGATTCGTCTGATAGACATTTCTTGAGATTGGATACATGAAATACCTCATGTACTCCGGCTAATTCTTCTGGTAGTTGTAAACGATAAGCTACTGGTCCTATTCGTTGAATCACAGGGAATGGTCCAACGTATCTTGGACTTAGCTTTCCTTTCTTACCGAATCGTACTACTCCTTTCCAAGGAGAAACTTTTAAAAGTACTTTATCTCCGACTTGAAATTCTAAAGGTTTGCGACGATTATCTGCATAGCTCTTTTGACGATCTCGAGCTGTTTTCAGTCTTTCTTTGATCTGGGTTATCTTGTCGGTAGTTTCTTGTACAATTTCAGGACCTGATAATTGACTTTCTCCGATTTCTGCCCAACATACTGGAGTTCTGCATTTGCGTCCATACAGTGCTTCGAATGGAGCAGCTTCGATGCTCGAATGATAACTATTATTATAGGAGAATTCTATTAATGGCAAATGGCTATCCCAATTACCACCAAAGTCAATTACACATGCTCGGAGCATGTCTTCTAACGTTTGTATTGTCCTTTCACTCTGTCCGTCTGTTTGTGGATGATATGCAGTACTTAGATTTAGTCGAGTTCCCATTGCTTTCTGAAAACTTTTCCAGAAATGAGAAGTAAATCGACTATCTCTATCCGATACAATGGAGAGTGGGACTCCATGTAGGGATACTACTTCGTCCACGTACAGTTGTGCTAACCTTTCCATGCTAAAGGTTTCTTTCATTGGTAGGAAGTGAGCTGACTTGGTTAATCGGTCTACAATTACCCAAATCGCATCATTACCTCTTTTGGTTTTGGGTAACTTAGTAACAAAATCCATTGTTATGAGTTCCCATTTCCATACAGGCATTTCTAATTGTTGTAGTAATCCGGAAGGTTTCTGGTGTTCAGCCTTAACTTGTGAACAAGTTAAACACTTGGATACGTATTCGGCTATATTCTTTTTCATTCCTATCCACCAGAAATTATTTCTTAAATCTTGGTACATCTTATTGTTTCCTGGGTGCGTGGTATACCTAGATTTATGAGCTTCTTCTAAGATCTTATCTCTTAACTCTCCTTGCTTAGGTACCCAAATTCGTTTCTTATGGAATCTCCAAATTCCATCGTTTCCTTGTTCTAGTTCTTTTAGGTAACCTTTCATTCCTTCAGCATCATCTTTGATTGCTGTTTTCTGAACTTCTTTGATTTGTGCCATTAAATCTACTTGTAAATTCAACCTCAGAGCGCGGACTCGTTTCTGTTTCTCATGGTACTTACGACTTAAGGCATCGGCAACTACATTTGCCTTTCCTTCGTGATATTGAATATCACAGTCGTAATCGCTCAGCATCTCCATCCATCTTCTTTGCCTCATGTTTAATTCTTTTTGCCCAAATATATATTTTAAACTTTTATGATCTGTGTAGACAGTAAACTTACTTCCATACAGATAATGTCTCCAGATTTTAAGGGCAAAAATTATGGCTCCTAATTCTAGATCATGAGTCATATAATTCTCTTCGTGCTTTTTCAATTGTCTAGAAGCATATGCAATTA
This sequence comes from Helianthus annuus, assembly GCF_002127325.2. Lineage (NCBI taxonomy): Eukaryota > Viridiplantae > Streptophyta > Magnoliopsida > Asterales > Asteraceae > Helianthus > Helianthus annuus. The sequence continues at coordinate 163,807,819 of NC_035435.2, forward strand.
CCTTCTTGCGTTGCATCAACACACATCCATAGCCTAATTTTGAAGCATCACAATATACTTCAAAGTCTTCTGTTCCTTCAGGTAAAGCTAAGATTGGTGCATTTGTCAATCTATGCTTTAAAATCTTAAAGGCTTCTTCTTGTCTAGGCCCCCATTCAAACTTAGCAGCTTTACAGGTTAACTTGGTTAAAGGTATGGCTATCTTAGAAAAATCTTTGATAAATCGTCTATAGTATCCAGCTAAGCCTAGAAAACTTCTTATCTCCATTGCTGTTTGTGGAACTTTCCATTTTGTAATTGCTTCTATCTTAGCAGGATCTACATGGATACCTTCGTGATTTACCACATGTCCTAAGAATTGTACTTCTTGCAGCCAAAATTCACATTTTGAGAATTTGGCATAAAGCCTTTCTTTTCTTAACAAAGTTAAGAGAACGTGTAAGTGCTCACAATGTTCTTTTTGGCTTTTGGAGTAAATAAGTATATCGTCGATGAAAACGATTACAAATTTATCCAAGTATGGTTTACAGATGCGATTCATCATGTCCATGAATGCGGCTGGGGCATTCGTTAACCCAAAGGGCATGACTGTAAACTCATAATGACCATACCTAGTTCTGAAAGCAGTTTTAGGTATGTCTTCTTCTTGTACTTTCAACTGATGGTATCCGGATCTTAAATCTATCTTTGAGAAGTACCTAGCTCCTTGTAATTGATCAAAAAGATCATCAATCCTAGGCAATGGGTATCGATTCTTAATAGTAACTTTATTCAACTCCCTATAATCGATACACATTCTCATCGATCCATCTTTCTTTTTCACAAACAACACTGGTGCACCCCAAGGGGATGAACTAGGTTGTATGAATCCTTTGCTTAATAATTCATCTAATTGCTTTTTCAATTCTAGCATTTCGGTAGGTGCTAATCTATAAGGTGCTTTAGCTATTGGTGCAGTACCTGGAATTAAATGAATTCTAAACTCTACTTCTCTATCAGGTGGTAACTCAGGTAATTCTTCTGGAAAAACGTCTGGGTATTCTGACACTACCGGGATATCCTGAAGTTCTTTATCCTTAGTGTTAACGATTACTGAAATCATATACACCATTTCCTGCTTTCTCGAATAATTAGCCAATTTCATTACTGAAATGAATTTCAGTGGCTTTCGGGGTTTATCTCCAGTAATTAAAATTACTTCTCCGGAAGGGGATTGAATTTCTACAGCATTTTTATCACATAGGATTCGAGCATGGTTGGCTATTAACCAATCCATTCCTAACACTACATCGAATCCGGCTAAATTCATTGGTAACAGATTTGCAGAAAACTTATGGCCTAATAGTTCTATTTTTCCTTCTTGCCAGACTTTATCTATTTTCACAGAATTTCCTTCTGCGGTTTCGACTGTGAAGACTTGTCTAAGAGTGGTTAAAGGTAACTTAAGAGCTTGGCAAAATGAAGTATTGATAAAACTTTGGTTTGCACCAGAGTCAAATAATACTTTTGCGAACACATCATGTACTAGGAACGTACCAGCTATCACATCTGGAATGAGTTCGGCTTCTTGAGTGGTTAGCTGGAATGCCCGCGCATTTCTCTTTGTTGCTCCTTCAGCTGGTTTGACTTGGTTGGCTACAGGTTTAGCTAATTTAGGACATTCAAATTGGAAATGACCCCTTTCTCTGCAATTATAACAAATTCTTGTTTTCTTCCTGCAGTCTTCTTCCCGATGTCCTTGTGTCTTGCAAAAATTGCAAACCATGTTGCATTGTCCATAATGCTTCTTTTTGCAAGTTTTGCAGAAGGGAGATGATGAGGATTGCCCCGTTCCTCTTTTCTTGGTATTACCCATACGAAATCCTTGGGTAATCTTTTGAGCTAATTCCTTCTTGCGATCTTCCTCTCTTGTGCGTACCAATTCATCCGTTAGGGTGTTAGCTAATTCTGCAGCATCGTCAATAGTACGAGGTCTCGCAGCTTTAACGATGTTTCGGATTTCACTAATTAACCCCCAGATGTAACGGGAAATAAGTACCGGTTCTGGCGAAGCCAGTGTTGGCACTACCCTTGCGTATTCAAAGAATGTCGAAGTATAGCCTCGGCAATCTACCCCTGTCATACGGTGACTTAGGAATTTGTTTGCCGTTTGGTCTTTTTCATATTCGGGACAGAATTTTCTTTCTACAAGACTCTTAAATTCTTCCCAACTCATGGCATAGGCTATCCTTCTTCCTTTTGCCTGGAGAATCGTATTCCACCATTCTAGCGCTCCTTCTTTGAATAGATTTGATGCATACATCACCTGATCCTCTTCGGCACATTTGCTTATTGCAATTACTGCTTCGGTTTTCTCTAACCAGCGCAGAGTTGCAGTTGCCCCTTCGTTACCTGCAAATTCAGCGGGTTTGCAAGCAAGAAACTCCTTGTAAGTGCAACCAGGTGTTGCAGCTTTTATTCTTTTTAGAAGTGGGACTTGTTGCGGATCATGATCGTTATGATTGCCGCCTCCATTTATGCTGTTACTGCCGTTATCCTCCAGAGTACGTTTACTAGGATTTAATTGTTGTGGTTCGGCAGGTTTTTGAACAGCAGCCACAATTGCTGGAATAGCATGGGCTATCCCTTGGGCGATAAAGTGCTCAATATCTTGTCGAGTTATATATTGATCTTCCTGTTCTTGCTCAGATTGATTTACTTCATTAATTGGTTCATTGTTAGCGTTTTCCATCTGCTAGTTAGTAGGAAGTATTAGTGTCTAACTTATAACTAACAAATTTAGCACAGATAAACACATAAATTACTACAACATACAAACATAACCAAAATTGTCGATTTCTCGACTTTCATTTTGTTATTGTATATTGTATATGCCTCCGTACACACCATATCTTACAGAGTTTTATTGCCCATTTTACAAAGTCTTACATTACTTATTTACATTATTATACAGTACGGCTTCCTGTGGTTTAACTGACAGTTCTAGTAACGATGTTCCCTCTCATCGTACTTCCAAGTTAAATGCTCTCCCATTTCCCTGATCCTATTACCTGTACCTATCAGTTCTTCACCGAACTGACGAAGTTCAGCTAGGTTTTCATTACTCATGGGAGGATTCGGGATTGGTTCTGGATCGAATTGTGGAAGGAAACTATAAGGACTATTGACTATGTTTTGGAATTGCCAGTCGTTTGTCCACCATTCCTCCAGTTCGCCTAGTGGTCGGGTGTGGATTAAAGGTTCAGGAATAGCTGGTGCTACGTTTAAGGGAAATTGAACTGTAGCCGGGTAAGGGTACAAGTTAGTGCGGATTGGGCTTATGACCTCACAGTTTTCTAAGAGACGGTCTATTTCGTCTTGGAACGTAATTTCTTCTGGTTGTTTAGAGCTTTCGCCAATCTCTATTCCCTTTTGCTTAAGATCTATTCCTATTTCTTTTTCTGGTGGTTTCGAACTTTCTCTAGTTTCTATTTCCTTTCCCTTGCTCACGATCACATGATTTTCTATTTTAGGGAGTCTCCTAGTGGCTGGTTTCCTACGGCGTACTTTCCTCCATCCTACGTATCTTCTTTTCTTTTTAGGTTTGGCTTTTTCCAGCGGTGGAGCTTGGAATTCCACAGGTTCTTCTATGTCAGCAACGTAACCAGTAAAGTCGTAAGAGACTTCGATAGGCACTGGATATAAATTGAGATTCTGGAAGGCTTCCGATATCTCATTCATGCTGCATAGTATATATGCAAAATAAAAATGCAATGTTAAAACTTTGGAAGAAAGTTTAACAAACAAACATTGAAGTTTTATTTCATAATTTATACAGAAGACAACAGAAATAAACACATTGGGTTTTATTTATTTACTGGATAGTGATTTTTCTATTAGACTCGATTACTTGGAAATTTAGAGGTTGATATTTTCTGCTACAGTAGCTAGCATATAGAGATTTGCCCATTTCCCGTCTATTTTATCTTCCCAAGGTGCACTATTACCAAATTCTTGGACTTCTGGGTTAAACCTAACTCTCTTGGTTCGGGGTTTCTTTGTCCCCTGACTCTTTTTAAGTATCGAATCCCTTTTCTCTGGGGAAAGAGGATTTTCATAGTTTGCCTTGCGGACAAAGATTCCTTCTTCTAGGTTTACTGGGTTTTTAGAAGAAGATGCAACATCTAGTTTGTGGTAGATAGCAGACAGCTTTTGTTTACCCATACTGTAACTAACAAATAATCAGTTAATAAAACATATAATCACAAAATAACAACTAGTAAATTTAAGTATTCTGTAAAATACTTAGTTTAGTATTAGGCTTAATCAGCGGCTCGATCAGTGGCTCAATATTTATTAATTCTTAGCTCTGATACCACCTTTACTGTCACGGCTCCCCGACCCACCCTGGACGGAGTCGGGGGCCGCGAGGCAGTTCCCGTGGTACCCGTGGTATTTAATTTATGTGACAGCGGAAGTCTTTTATTACAGGATCTTTTCACCGTAAAAAGCTCGTTTAATATATTACACAAAGTTTAAGGGATAAATCCCATAATTTACAATAAGTTGATTTCACACAGAAATCTTTATTTTTCAAAACATATTTTATTGATTTATTGATACTGAGCCACTTCCTTGAGCTTGTAGTGCTTTACTGCACTTTTCCTGGATCACACAGATCACCTGAAACATGTTTGAAAAAGGTTTTGTCAGCGGGGAAATACTGAGTGAATCATTCGGTTTTTCTAAAATGACCCGTTAGTTATAAATTACAGTATTAAGGGGAATTACAATGTTTTTATCAACCAATTATCAAGAATGGGTATTTGTCACTCGACCGGATCTGTGACTGTGGTCATACCACTATTGGGTCCCGTCGCCCCAATAGTGACGGCTCACTCACCTAGAGTAATAAAAATAGTAATGTGCACAATACCCCACATACCAGCTGTAATTTGGTGATTACAAAGACTTAATCCCTGTAATTATAACCTTTGAAAATAACTTGAAGTTTTGTAATACTTACTCACAAACTGTGAGAAAACAGTTAAAAAGAAGAATGACTCACATTGCAGATTAACGAGCAAATAGATAAGTCTACTGATTAGCCTTGATTACACCTAGTTTAACACAATGCACACACAGGCAGGTTAGTAACTAATACAGCAGTTACGTCAATTCACGAGATTAAACCCTCACAACGATTAATCAGTGCAATACTCGATAATTCAATCGGATTCACAACGAATAACAGAGCATAGTCCGAATTCGAACAGCACTCAAATATTCAAGTCGAAATCACGACGAATAATCAAAGTACAAGCTCAATTGAGTAGCACCCGGACTATCGTTGGATAGTTATAATCGATCGGACGTTGAATCGTAATAGCGATCGAGTTATTACCCTGATTGCGGCAGCGTTTCGTGATCGTGTGTGTGTGGTGAACTGATCGGAGTATAACACGACGTACAGACAGTATCTGATCGACGTTTTAACATCAAAATTCTAATGCCAAGGTCGGCTATTTATAGCTAAAATTTCGATTGGCTTACGGACCGTATGACTAAGCCCTTACGGTCCGTAAGGGAACCCGGTCAGCTTACGGTCCGTAAGGCTAATCCTTTACGGTCCGTAAAGGGTGCAGCCTACTTCCTAGCCTAGCTGAGTTCGGTTGTAGCTTAGGTGATTCAACAATTTCAACAAATAAGAACTGAGCAACGAATTAATTAAGATAATTATCAACGAGGGTTTGCCCCCTCGAGTTTTAGGGGCCTGATCCTGATTCCGATTGTTCCGGAAATTTCAGGGTTTATGCCAAATTACTTGGGTGTCTTAATTAGGGTTTTCTTATTGAATGATTATTATCCTAATTACCGGTTTTATTGATAGTTGTTACATCCTCCCCACCTTAAGAAAAATCTCGTCCTCGAGATTTACTGGAAGAGATGTGGATATTTTCGCTTCATTTCTGATTCTAGCTCCCAAGTGTATTCTGGTCCTCTCTTTGAATTCCACTTGACTTTGACCAATACCAGTCTTTTATGCTTGAGGAATTTGACTTTTCGATCTTCAATTTCTAATGGTTTCTCTACGAATTTTAATTTTTCGTTTACCTCTACATCCTGTAGAGGGACTACCAGGGATTCGTCTGATAGACATTTCTTGAGATTGGATACATGAAATACCTCATGTACTCCGGCTAATTCTTCTGGTAGTTGTAAACGATAAGCTACTGGTCCTATTCGTTGAATCACAGGGAATGGTCCAACGTATCTTGGACTTAGCTTTCCTTTCTTACCGAATCGTACTACTCCTTTCCAAGGAGAAACTTTTAAAAGTACTTTATCTCCGACTTGAAATTCTAAAGGTTTGCGACGATTATCTGCATAGCTCTTTTGACGATCTCGAGCTGTTTTCAGTCTTTCTTTGATCTGGGTTATCTTGTCGGTAGTTTCTTGTACAATTTCAGAACCTGATAATTGACTTTCTCCGATTTCTGCCCAACATTCTGGAGTTCTGCATTTGCGTCCATACAGTGCTTCGAATGGAGCAGCTTCGATGCTCGAATGATAACTATTATTATAGGAGAATTCTATTAATGGCAAATGGCTATCCCAATTACCACCAAAGTCAATTACACATGCTCGGAGCATGTCTTCTAACGTTTGTATTGTCCTTTCACTCTGTCCGTCTGTTTGTGGATGATATGCAGTACTTAGATTTAGTCGAGTTCCCATTGCTTTCTGAAAACTTTTCCAGAAATGAGAAGTAAATCGACTATCTCTATCCGATACAATGGAGAGTGGGACTCCATGTAGGGATACTACTTCGTCCACGTACAGTTGTGCTAACCTTTCCATGCTAAAGGTTTCTTTCATTGGTAGGAAGTGAGCTGACTTGGTTAATCGGTCTACAATTACCCAAATCGCATCATTACCTCTTTTGGTTTTGGGTAACTTAGTAACAAAATCCATTGTTATGAGTTCCCATTTCCATACAGGCATTTCTAATTGTTGTAGTAATCCGGAAGGTTTCTGGTGTTCAGCCTTAACTTGTGAACAAGTTAAACACTTGGATACGTATTCGGCTATATTCTTTTTCATTCCTATCCACCAGAAATTATTTCTTAAATCTTGGTACATCTTATTGTTTCCTGGGTGCGTGGTATACCTAGATTTATGAGCTTCTTCTAAGATCTTATCTCTTAACTCTCCTTGCTTAGGTACCCAAATTCGTTTCTTATGGAATCTCCAAATTCCATCGTTTCCTTGTTCTAGTTCTTTTAGGTAACCTTTCATTCCTTCAGCATCATCTTTGATTGCTGTTTTCTGAACTTCTTTGATTTGTGCCATTAAATCTACTTGTAAATTCAACCTCAGAGCGCGGACTCGTTTCTGTTTCTCATGGTACTTACGACTTAAGGCATCGGCAACTACATTTGCCTTTCCTTCGTGATATTGAATATCACAGTCGTAATCGCTCAGCATCTCCATCCATCTTCTTTGCCTCATGTTTAATTCTTTTTGCCCAAATATATATTTTAAACTTTTATGATCTGTGTAGACAGTAAACTTACTTCCATACAGATAATGTCTCCAGATTTTAAGGGCAAAAATTATGGCTCCTAATTCTAGATCATGAGTCATATAATTCTCTTCGTGCTTTTTCAATTGTCTAGAAGCATATGCAATTACCTTCTTGCGTTGCATCAACACACATCCATAGCCTAATTTTGAAGCATCACAATATACTTCAAAGTCTTCTGTTCCTTCAGGTAAAGCTAAGATTGGTGCATTTGTCAATCTATGCTTTAAAATCTTAAAGGCTTCTTCTTGTCTAGGCCCCCATTCAAACTTAGCAGCTTTACAGGTTAACTTGGTTAAAGGTATGGCTATCTTAGAAAAATCTTTGATAAATCGTCTATAGTATCCAGCTAAGCCTAGAAAACTTCTTATCTCCATTGCTGTTTGTGGAACTTTCCATTTTGTAATTGCTTCTATCTTAGCAGGATCTACATGGATACCTTCGTGATTTACCACATGTCCTAAGAATTGTACTTCTTGCAGCCAAAATTCACATTTTGAGAATTTGGCATAAAGCCTTTCTTTTCTTAACAAAGTTAAGAGAACGTGTAAGTGCTCACAATGTTCTTTTTGGCTTTTGGAGTAAATAAGTATATCGTCGATGAAAACGATTACAAATTTATCCAAGTATGGTTTACAGATGCGATTCATCATGTCCATGAATGCGGCTGGGGCATTCGTTAACCCAAAGGGCATGACTGTAAACTCATAATGACCATACCTAGTTCTGAAAGCAGTTTTAGGTATGTCTTCTTCTTGTACTTTCAACTGATGGTATCCGGATCTTAAATCTATCTTTGAGAAGTACCTAGCTCCTTGTAATTGATCAAAAAGATCATCAATCCTAGGCAATGGGTATCGATTCTTAATAGTAACTTTATTCAACTCCCTATAATCGATACACATTCTCATCGATCCATCTTTCTTTTTCACAAACAACACTGGTGCACCCCAAGGGGATGAACTAGGTTGTATGAATCCTTTGCTTAATAATTCATCTAATTGCTTTTTCAATTCTAGCATTTCGGTAGGTGCTAATCTATAAGGTGCTTTAGCTATTGGTGCAGTACCTGGAATTAAATGAATTCTAAACTCTACTTCTCTATCAGGTGGTAACTCAGGTAATTCTTCTGGAAAAACGTCTGGGTATTCTGACACTACCGGGATATCCTGAAGTTCTTTATCCTTAGTGTTAACGATTACTGAAATCATATACACCATTTCCTGCTTTCTCGAATAATTAGCCAATTTCATTACTGAAATGAATTTCAGTGGCTTTCGGGGTTTATCTCCAGTAATTAAAATTACTTCTCCGGAAGGGGATTGAATTTCTACAGCATTTTTATCACATAGGATTCGAGCATGGTTGGCTATTAACCAATCCATTCCTAACACTACATCGAATCCGGCTAAATTCATTGGTAACAGATTTGCAGAAAACTTATGGCCTAATAGTTCTATTTTTCCTTCTTGCCAGACTTTATCTATTTTCACAGAATTTCCTTCTGCGGTTTCGACTGTGAAGACTTGTCTAAGAGTGGTTAAAGGTAACTTAAGAGCTTGGCAAAATGAAGTATTGATAAAACTTTGGTTTGCACCAGAGTCAAATAATACTTTTGCGAACACATCATGTACTAGGAACGTACCAGCTATCACATCTGGAATGAGTTCGGCTTCTTGAGTGGTTAGCTGGAATGCCCGCGCATTTCTCTTTGTTGCTCCTTCAGCTGGTTTGACTTGGTTGGCTACAGATTTAGCTAATTTAGGACATTCAAATTGGAAATGACCCCTTTCTCTGCAATTATAACAAATTCTTGTTTTCTTCCTGCAGTCTTCTTCCCGATGTCCTTGTGTCTTGCAAAAATTGCAAACCATGTTGCATTGTCCATAATGCTTCTTTTTGCAAGTTTTGCAGAAGGGAGATGATGAGGATTGCCCCGTTCCTCTTTTCTTGGTATTACCCATACGAAATCCTTGGGTAATCTTTTGAGCTAATTCCTTCTTGCGATCTTCCTCTCTTGTGCGTACCAATTCATCCGTTAGGGTGTTAGCTAATTCTACAGCATCGTCAATAGTACGAGGTCTCGCAGCTTTAACGATGTTTCGGATTTCACTAATTAACCCCCAGATGTAACGGGAAATAAGTACCGGTTCTGGCGAAGCCAGTGTTGGCACTACCCTTGCGTATTCAAAGAATGTCGAAGTATAGCCTCGGCAATCTACCCCTGTCATACGGTGACTTAGGAATTTGTTTGCCGTTTGGTCTTTTTCATATTCGGGACAGAATTTTCTTTCTACAAGACTCTTAAATTCTTCCCAACTCATGGCATAGGCTATCCTTCTTCCTTTTGCCTGGAGAATCGTATTCCACCATTCTAGCGCTCCTTCTTTGAATAGATTTGATGCATACATCACCTGATCCTCTTCGGCACATTTGCTTATTGCAATTACTGCTTCGGTTTTCTCTAACCAGCGCAGAGTTGCAGTTGCCCCTTCGTTACCTGCAAATTCAGCGGGTTTGCAAGCAAGAAACTCCTTGTAAGTGCAACCAGGTGTTGCAGCTTTTATTCTTTTTAGAAGTGGGACTTGTTGCGGATCATGATCGTTATGATTGCCGCCTCCATTTATGCTGTTACTGCCGTTATCCTCCAGAGTACGTTTACTAGGATTTAATTGTTGTGGTTCGGCAGGTTTTTGAACAGCAGCCACAATTGCTGGAATAGCATGGGCTATCCCTTGGGCGATAAAGTGCTCAATATCTTGTCGAGTTATATATTGATCTTCCTGTTCTTGCTCAGATTGATTTACTTCATTAATTGGTTCATTGTTAGCGTTTTCCATCTTGTCGAGTTATATATTGATCTTCCTGTTCTTGCATAAATACCATTCACAAGGAACGTACCATTAACCAGGTTGTTATCCGCCTGAGCCTGGCGGGCATTGATGTTGAAGGTTCGGGCGTGGGCTGCTTGCTGCTGTTGTGGTTGTTGCTGCTGGGGTTCTTGCTTAACCACCCTATTCGGGCACCTGTTTGCGAAGTGGTTAGGGTCACCACATGCAAAGCAGACTCGAGCATTGACTGCAGGTGCTGGAGCTGCTTGTTGGCCTTGAGGGGCGGGAAGTAGAGCTTGGTTGACAGTAGCTTGAACATGGGCTTGACGAGGACCGTAGCGACAGTTCGCAGTGAAATGACCGTACAGGTTGCAGTGAGCGCAAAAACGACAAGCTAAACCCACTGGATGATGATAAGAGCATGTCGGGCAGAGTGGGTGAGGGCCTGTGTATGCACGCTTTGCTGGCGGTGCATTGATCACTGGAGCTGAGCGAGGGTGCTGCTGCTGCTGAGCTGGTACAGCTTGTAGAGGAGTGGCGTTTGTCGCGGCAGCACAGCTCTTGTTGCTGGAGCTGTTGTTGTTCTTCTTCTTCCTTCTTGATGACTTGGAGGATTGAGCAGATGAGTCGGTGGGTGCTGCAGTTGCTTGGTGCAGAGACTTGGTTTGCTTATCCCAGAAACCAGACTTTACCCGCTTGTCGTTTATCTCAGCGGCGAGTAGGTAGGTTTCTTCGATCGTTGCTGGCTTGGCGGCGTGAACAAAGTCGGCTACACAGTCGGGTAGAGCTCGAATGTACTTCTTGATGGCTTGATCTGAGGTCTTGACTTGGTCGGGACATATGATGCTGAGCTGCTTGAAGCGAGCAGTGAGAGCAGCGTTGTCTCCGTCCTTCTGCTTGATTCCCCAGAATTCATCCTCCAGCTTTTGGCGTTCATGAGGAGGGCAAAATTCGTCGATCATAATTGCCTTCAATTCCTTCCATGTCAGCGCATAAGCTGCATCATTCCCACGCTTGTTTCGTTCAGCAGTCCACCAGTCTAGAGCGCGGGACTGGAAGACGCCAGTAGCATTGAGAGTGCGGAGATTTTTGGGGCATCCGCTCTGGCGCAGAGTGACTTCGACTGAGTCGAACCAGTGAAACATGGTTGTAGGGCCATCTTCGCCAGTAAACTCTTTCGGTCCGCATGCCTTGAACTGCTTGAAGCTGAAAGCAGCCTTGCTTGAATCCTTAGGGATTTCAGCTCGGGATTCCTCAGACATTTTGCTGGCATTTTCATACACCTCACTCACGACTTTTTCCACTTGCTTAGAGATGATAGCAGCGAGACGTCTGTCCCTCTTTTCCTGGCGGGTAAGTGGGGTTCGTTGTCCGGATGACGACATGGTCTGCAACAGACATCGTCACGAGACTCAACACAACGGAATCGAATCTCACCTCACACATCTACTACTATCTAAAGCTTAGAATCACGTCGAAATACATATCACGTAAACACATATGCACAAAACCATAGATGCACGTAAGCAAGTAGAGCACAGAAGCACATAGTCACGAAAGGCACATACGCATTTAAGCACAGAGGTAGTCAGAAAACAGAAACCTATCCTTCAAAGTTCGCATGTTGTTCGTATTGCATATAGAATGGCATCGTATTCGCCCTACTTAGTCGTATAGCATGACATAGCATGATATCATCTAGATTTGCGATAACTGTGTGTCGAATGAAGATAGAACAGCGAATGCGAGTAGTGTGTGTTCGATTGGAAACGTCAGTAAAATAAACACGTAAACAGGTAAAGTACACAAAAACACATAAAATCAACGAGTGTACTCGATGACTCATCAAATTCGAAACACATAAAATCGAGAGATAGATTGTCTGTGGCTACTAGACATCGACTACCCAAGGCAACTCGACTATTCGCAGTAGACTTGTCATCACTTTCGACTCTAGTGGTTGTGTTTCTGCCTCGATTCTTGGACATTCCACACGCGCTTCCTAGGTCATACTTGTGAGTTCAAGTCGTTGGAGTCCATCGAGGCCTTGGTGAGATAAATAAAATCCAGAACAAACTGCCAAGGTCAGGGTTTCACCCCTTGGCTTAGCAATTTCTTCCTTGTTTTTAATAAAATAAAGGAGATTACTCATCAAAATATGGATTTCACTCCTGATTTGGCATAATCTCCCTTGTTTATTGGTGTAAATAATGAGATAAGCATGAATAAACGAATAAAATCAGCATAAGTCAGGCAGTTTGGTCAGGAGTTTGCGGCTTTCACACCAATTCCCAACCAAATCACTGGACTTTAATCGGAAATTCGAGTGCAGTGATAGTGAAGAGTTGCAGAATAAGGCACTTAAACTGGGTCTGTTGGTTCCTAACTATAGTCTAGGTCTCTAAGACAGCGACCCGGACTAGGTCGTGTCTGCCTAATTCCCTATAGTTATGGCTCTGATACCAATCTATCACACCCCAACCGATGGCGGAATCATCGGGGCGCGACACTGAGCGAAACAGATTGTCCAGAAGTTTCCACAACAACTATTATTACAAATTCAGTTAAATGATACGTCTCATACCGTATCCCAAATAAATAAACAAGTTATCATAGAAAGCAACTAGGCAAATAATTCCGTTCCGACAACTCAGATTTAATTATTATTACAGACAATTGTTTATTATTTCTAGACTCCCTATCCTCGATTTCATCACCACGCGCCTAAGCATCCTAGCAACTTAAGCACCTGTCACATACGTTAAAATAAAGTCCATACATAAAATGTAAAGGTGAGCACACAAGTTTGATATTAGCATATAGAGTTTGAATAGTTTACGCATAACCAGGCACGTACACAGAGGAAAACGATGCATGTTAATTATTGACATGGGAACATCGATACCAACGACTGCGGGTTGACCGTCCGAGACGGTTCGCAATACATGATTACCACCGTAATCCATGCAAGTAATTGTCCTTAACAACCCCCGTGTGAACGGGTGCTGAGTCCAAACTATAGTACTATGTTGCTAAGGCAGGTAGATAGCACTCCACGTGTAAACATAATAAACATCATTCATTTAGTCAAGTAGCACATGCAATCGGTTAGCGTTCAAATAGTTTGTGTTTAATTGTGATTTGATAGGTAACGTATGTAACACCCAAAAGGGCTAAAAGTAAAAAGGGATCGAGTATACTCACAGTGATTGATTGTGGATTGAAGGGAGCGCTGAGAGTAAGATTAGCCTGAATAGTTTGATAGCATAGCGATAATTAACGCGGAAAAGTAAACAAGTGTAAATGGGTCGAATGGGCTGGTCGATCGAACGGCAGGTTCGATCGAACGGGCTGTTCGGTCGGCTGGTATGCCCGGTTGGACAGTCCTGTTCGATCGGCCGGTAGGCTCGATCGGCTGGGCCATTCGAGTGGATTGTTTCTTCCTCTGGTGTGTTTGTGTTTGAGGATTTGAACTTTTGAAGTTTTTGTTGCAGCATTTGAGAACACTGAAGTGTTCCTACCTTTCAAGCCGGTCGATCGAACGGTTCGTTCGAACGGCTAGCTCACTCGATCGGCTAGCTCACTCGATCGGCTAGGAGCTTCAGAATTAGTCCTCAACTGAATGTCACTCGATCGAACAGTCTGTTCGATCGGCTGGCATTCCCTACTACGAACGAGTTGGAAAACGACTAAGTATTGAAGAGTAGTATCTCATGATCCGAAGAGTAATGTTTACCAAACGCAGTTCGATCGAACATCCCTTCCTCGATACTATGCTTCATGAAATTTTAAAGTGTGGGACCATGTGCTAGCCGATCGGCTGGCCCGGTCGATCGGCTGGCATGTCCGATCGGCTGGGCTGTTCGAACAGCCTAGCCGTTCGGCCAGCAGGTCTGACCTGGTCGGCCTTTCGTCTAACACTTGGCTGTCTGATTATTTGTCATTATATCGAGGTAGTTTGATGACGAGTTGAACTATGACACCTTCGTTCTTACTCGTCTCTCCGGCTCGGACAGGAATCACCCAAATCCGTCCGTTGCGCGGTTCAGGACGTCGGCTTAGAGTTTAACCCATTGTCGGTGAACCTAGTAGATAGAACCCGAATCTTGAACCTTTTAACTGTTAGAATGACTAGTTAGCCGGTTCAAGCTCCGTTTCTAACGGTTTGAAGGCATTGAGTGTAAAAGAATTGAAAGAAAGTTGGGATTCCTTCTTTCAATCCTTCACAACATGTGGATGTTTAGATCTTTGATAGATCTTAGCTTGTTTATGTGGAAATCGGTTACATCTAAGCCATTCATAGTTGAATGAGGCCAAAACATGATGTTCTTCAAGAACACCATGATGACATCACCCAAGAACACCTAGATCTTGGTGATTTCATGGTTAGAATTCAAGTTTTGAAAGATAGAAAGGTGTAGAATCAAGTAATGATGAAAAACGTACAAGAATTAGAGTGAAAACTTACCGGGATTGAGAGAAATATGAGAAAAGATGAAGAATAGGAGCTGCCCGGTCAGAACTTTCCAAAAGTGGAAATGAAGACAAGGACAGCCCTATTTATAGGCTTCTAAAAGAGGAAAGTGGTAGCCGATTGGCCAGAAGTTCCGATCTACAGTCAAAGAAAGTCAAAGTTGACTTGGACTTTGACTTTGACTTTGATATTCGAAAACACGGGGTGTTACAAAATCGGCAGGCGATACCCACCGGGTGATGATAAGTACATGTTGGGCAAGCAGGATGGGGGCCTGTGTATGCACGTTTTGCAGGCGGTGCAAAGGTAACTGGTGCTGGAGCTGATCGGTGGGGGGGTTGCTGCTGAGCCGGTACGGCTTGAAGCGGGGCAGCAGTGGTAGTGACAACACAGTTATTGTTGCTGGAGCTGCTGTTGTTGTTCTTCCTCTTGCGACGAGAGGACTTTGATGGTTGCGATGCGGTGGCGGTGTCGGCAGTTGGTGCGACGGTAGCTTGGTGCAGGTTCTTCGAAGCTTTATCCCAAAAACCAGCTTTGACTTGCTTGTCCTTGATCTCAGCGGCAAGCAGGTAGGTTTCCTCGATTGTTGCTGGCTTCGAGGCATGCACAAAATCTGCAACACAATCCGGCAGAGCGCGGATGTACTTCTTGATTGTCATGTCAGTAGTCTTCACTTGATCGGGACAGATGATACTGAGCTGCTTGAAGCGAGCAGTTAGAGCAGCGTTGTCACCACCTTTCTGCTTGATGTGCCACATCCTCCAGCTTTTGGCGCTCATGGGGAGGGCATAACTCATCGAGCATAACGTTCTTCAACTCGTCCCATGACAGACCATAGGCTGCATCATTTCCGCGTTTGTTCCTCTCGGCCGTCCACCAGTCTAATGCGCGGGACTGGAATACGCCGGCAGCATTCAGAGTGTGGAGATTGTCAGGACATCCACTCTGACGCAGGGTGACCTCGATTGAGTCGAACCATTAAAGCAAAGCTGTAGGGCCTTCTTCGCCAGTGAACTCTTTCAGTCCGCATGCCTTAAACTGCTTGAAGCTGAAAGCAGCTTTGGGGGCTTCAGTCCTGGATTCTTCGGACGATTTGCTCATGTTCTCGTATAGTTCACTCACAATCTGAGGAACAGCCTTTGCCATTTGCTTGGCGATGAGAGCAGCAAGGCGTTTGTCTTTCTGGTTTTCGCGTGCAACGCGCGAATGACGGGATCCAGATGATGGCATTGTCTGCAACAGACATCGTCATAGGACTCAGACACAACATAGTCGAATCTCACCTCACACTTCTAATACTATTAAAGCTCAGGAATATGATCACGTAAACACGTAGGCACATAATCACAGATTCACATAAGCACAGAAGCACATAAGCACGTAAAGCACAGAGACACAGAATCACGTAGGCATGTAATCATGAGAGGCAGTCAGAATACAGAAACCTATCATTCAAAGTCCGTGAGCGTTTGAGAATAGCGATCGCGATTAACATAGCGAGTAGTATAGCGTAAGCGAATAATATAGTATATAGTATAGCGTGCGTAACCACCAATGGCATCGATTTGTTAGCAATTTGAGGTAGGTGTGCAGTGCGAGTCGAAAAGCGAATAAATCACCAAAAATCGTAACACATAAACAGATAAGTCACAGAAAACACATAAAGTCCACATAAAGTCGACAAATATCATAGTCGGCAGTAGCGAGCTCAGAATCGAAACACATAAAAATCGAGAATAGATTGTCTGCGGCTATTAGACATCGACTACCCAAAGTGATTCGACTATTCGCAAAGACTTTTGGTACCCACTTTGACCTTCGGAACTGTGCTCTCGCCTCAAATCTGGGCGATCAGCAAGCATCCTTCCAGTCATATCGTGACTTCAAGTCGTTGGAGTCCGTCGAGACTTTGGCGAGAGTTTTGTAAAACCAAAATAGAGATCGAAACTAGTCGTCAAGGTTCGGGTTTCACCCCTGACTTAACAACTTCATTCTTGTTTTGATAAAATAAAGAAGAATTATGCGTTAAAGTATGGATTTCACTCCTGATTCAACGCAAATTCTCGTGTTTATAGATAAAAATGCGGGTCGAACAAGCAATTCAGTCGAGAGTTTGCGTTTTTCACACCTAATCTCGACCTATTCGCTCGTTCATTTTCGAAAATTAAAGTGCAGTAATAGTGTAGCGTAGGCGTGAATAGCGAGAAATAGCAAGTAAGCTCGTACGCAATCCCTACAGGATAGGCACAAGTCGGTCTGTTGGTACCTAACTATAGACTAGGTCGTTTCTAAGACATCGGCCCTGACTAGGTCGATCCTTGCCTAATTCCCTATAGTTATGGCTTTGATACCAATCTGTCACACCCCAACCGATGGCGGAATCATCGGGGCGTGGCACTGAGCGAAACAGATTGTCCAGAAGTTTCCATAACAACTAAAATTACCAATTATTTAAAGCATCATGTCCCAAACCATGACATAAAAGATAACATAATTATTACAGACAAGATCCAGTCAAATTGTTCTGTTCCGACAACTCAGATTTTCAAAGACAGACAATTGTTTATTGGTTTCTAGACCTTTCTTAGCCTCGATTTCACAGCAAGCCAAGCATATAAACATCTTATGCACCTGTCACATACGTTAAAGTAAAAGTCAATACACATAGTGTAATGGTGAGCATACAAGTTTAATAGATATAATAAAGTCCGAAATTGTTACGCTTAACCAGCACGTACACAGTGTAAAATGAGGCATGGTAGTTATCGACATGAACCTATCGATACCAATGACTGCGGGTTGACTGCCCAAGGCAGTTCGTAATACACACTCACCACTGTGAGCCATGTAACAAATTGTCCTTAACAACCCCTGAGTAAACAGGTGCTGAGTCCAAACTTGTACTATCGTTGCTAAGGCAGGTAGACAACATTCCATGTGTAAACATAACAAACAAGCATTCATTAAGTCACGTATATCATGCGGTAACGGTTAGCGTTTAAAGTATTGCGTAGTGTGTTCGATGTGATTTAGAATAAGTAACGTATGTAACACCCAAAAGTGCGTAAAGCAAAAAAGGGTTCGAGTATACTCACAGCGATTGATGGATTGAAGGGAGCGCTAGATAGTAAGATAGCCTGATCAGAACGATAGCATAAACGATGAGCGACGCGTAAAACGATACAAGTGTTAGAGTATCGAACATCAATCCGATCAGGTGGCAATCCGAGAGCTGTCAACATCAAATGATGTTGACATAGGGGGTATTTATAGGGTTTCTATAAAAGGAAAGGGGCATAAGTGGTTGGTTGGTCGGGTGGCAACCTGATCGGGTAGCAGCTCGATCGAGTGGCAACTCGATCGGGTGGCAGCTCGATCGGCTGGCCACTCGATTGGAGGGCACGGCGCGATAAGTTTTGTGATTTCGATTCGCGCGCTGAGCGCTGCGATGCGATAGGGTTTCCTATTCAAATTACTTTTAATCCCAACTACTATATTAACATACAATCATCCTAATTTAACTTGCGTTTAGCGTTTGCGATTCGATTGTGTTTCGATTAATCACCACAACATAAACACAAATAAACATGCACAAGTAACACATAATGCACACACACACGTAAAACAATATCCAGAACTCGTAATTCGAGTTGCGAGTGCGATTGCGGTAAGCGATAAGGACATGCGATAAATATCGATTAAACTTCGATTATTAATAAGTACTCCACATAATACAACTAACGTAAAGTATAAAATAGACTATCTACAAGTTAAAGAAGTCAAAGCACGAATTGAGCAGGGAGTGACAGATCGCAATTAGCAATCTTGTTTCCCTTTGACTTCAATCTTGACTTTGACTTTGACTTTCGAAACACGGGGTGTTACAGTATGTGCTAGTGTGTTGTTGATTTATTGACCGTATGTTGTAATTTATTGGACAAATATTTGAAAGTCGGTATCTCACCAATTGCAGTTATGGTTGCCGTAAATAGTTATGTAGAGTGATCAATTATAAAAGAAGAAGATGAGAGAACATTGATAGTACAATTTTATGGTTGAACTAGAACTCATACATGCTAGAATACTTATTTGTTTCATTCTTGTCATTAACTTCGTACAAGTCTCCCTTAACATGTATAGGGCTATAGGATTAACACACTGCCCGTATTCTTGAGGTCATGTTAAGTTAAACAAACGGTCTTATCGTTGCTGCGATAAGATTACGCTAGTGGGAAACTTTGGGTTGACAATTATAAGTTGCATGCTAGTATTGTTATGTTAAGTTTTAGTTTAAGATTATCCATGTGGATTTGTTTAAAACGTTTATACTTATGCTAGTACTCAAACTTGTATGCTCGTCAATACTTTATGTGTTGGCATGTATTTTAATATGTATTGCAGGAAATTGATGATGAACGGAATCTAGTAGGATGACTAGAAACCCACTTTAATTTAGTATTTGTTAGTATATTTGATTTCTTTGTTCAACTTGTTGTATTTGTTTCAAAACAATGTATTTTGTCTTAGCAATGAAATGAAATCTTGTTTATTAAATACTTGTCGCAAATAGACGTTATGAAGTCTCTTGCAATTTCGTTTTCGTCTCATTCCGGTGTTTCTGCCATCAGTTGGGGTGTGACACGTACACCAAAACCACTTGACACCTCTCATTTGTGATAACCAATCCGCTAGACACATTGCTAATAATCAAGTCTATCATGAACGCACGAAAAACGTAGAGATGGACTGTTTCTAATTTGTTCGAGAACGAGTGGAATCAAAGAGATTCAACTGAGAGGCTCTGACACTAAAATACAAATCGCTGACTTGTTCACCAAATCTTTGGGCTCGCAACAACTAATGTTCCTACTTGGCAAGTTAAGCGATTGTGACCTAGACGCTCTAGCTTAAGGGGAGTGTAGATTGGCGCCTATTTCTTTATCTTTTAATTATTTATTGAGCACTAATTTAGAAGTGATTGTTGGTAGGCTCCATGTATTTATGATCAATCAAACACAACTTTTTTATGAATAAAGAAAATTCCCTTGATTGTTGGTACATTTATATTCTCACTCTATGGTGAATGATCAATCAATCACAACTTTTGTTATGAATAAAGAAAATTCCCTTGATACCAAAACTTTATTCGGTTTTATTTTTCTCACCCAAAACTTTATAACGACTTTATATTCATATATCTATCATATTACAAAAAAAAAAAAAAAAAAACATTTAATTAATTATATCCTCTAATAATCGTATTTCAAGGATTAACTAGTTATTAGTTTAAGATATCTTACTGCCCGTATCATATTTTAAAAAAATAATTGAGAAAAATAAAAACTTATCCCGGATCCTTTTCAAAACTATTAAGATGATGTTTATATATAAATAAAACGTATCCCCTCAAGCCACCACATTCTGCGTGAAAACAAGTTCGTGTGTAGCGTTTTGAAGGTAATTTTTTTTACGTAAGTTACATGTTCATCTCGTATTACTTGTCAAGGTTGAAGTTTTGTAGCTAGTTTTTTTTAACATAAGTTACATATTCATCTCATAAACTTGTCACGTAGGAAACTTTGGATATGTTAATGATCTTTATCTATATAGAAAATTGAAGTCTGATACAGTTAGTTTTTTTTTTTTTTTTTTTTTTTGAAACATCTTATGAAATTATCTACTTTAATTTTTTGGTTTAAAACTCATGCATAATATGCAGCATTCAAAAACAAATTTACAGGAAAAAAAATCAAAATTCACATTAAAAAGTCTTTGTTAAAACAAATATCAAACATGATAATTTATTTGTTTTGTTTAATGGTATTACTTAAATAACAGATTTAGCTAAATTATCGAATCTTAATGTCCTGATCTGCTAATATCACTCATGATCTCATCCTCATCTAAAATCACTATAAAAATAAATAATCTGCAAACACAACCAACTTGTGTTGGAATCAAGATTTTTTAAAGTCAGGTAAATATTTGTGAATTTTTTTTTAAATATAGATGGTGATGGAAGGTGGTGTGGTTAAGCCGGATAAAACCGAGTTCAGTGAATGCTATAAGACGATATGGCGCGCGCCTTACATAATGAGGCTTGCCATGAGTGCTGGAATTGGTGGGCTCTTATTTGGATATGATACAGGTGAGTTTTTTGTTTGTGTTGTTGTTGTTCAATTGTTGTTTTGGGCTTTTGGTTGTATTTATTTTGAATAATTTGATAATCCCAAACAGGTGTTATTTCGGGTGCCTTGTTATACATCCGGGATGATTTTAAACAAGTTCAGAAGCATACTTGGTTGCAGGTTAGTTTAGTATTTTTTTAAACATATATGTGACAAAACGGGCGGGTTAGGTTGGTAGGGAAACGGGTCAGATTATGTTGTTCTATATGTTCGGCTTATAACGGGTTAACGGGTCAAATTATGTTGTTCTATAAACTATCATTTTTGTTCGGGTCAGAACAGGTTTTTGACAAAAAGAAAATGTGTAAGGGTTAGAACGGGTCGGGCAAAATGGTCGGGTCAGGTCAGGTCGGGTGGGGTAACGAGTCAAGATAGATTTGGGTCAGAATAGATTGGTCTATAAAAGGATTATTTTGGTTTGAGTCGTATCATAGTATCATAGTTGTTAATGGCGAATAGTGACAGATAGTGATAAGATACCTATATGCTACATAGTGAATAGCGATGAATAGCGGACATTGTTTTATAAGTAGCGATACGCTAGAATTTTGTTTTTTTAAATTATATGTATATTATATCAAAATACTCTGGTATATACGCTATTTTACATATATATTTAACAAAAACCTAAAATCTAGCTATTTTATATTAAAAAAAATTAAAGGCCGCTATCTATCGCCATAGACCATATAGCGAGCATGGACCTATACACCACGCTATTCGCTATAGGTTCCATAGCGAGCCCTATTGACAACTATGAGTCGTACAGAAAATGTGTGCTAGTTAGAATACGCGGGGCAAAACCGCCGGGTCTGATCGGGTTGGGTAACGAGTCAAGATAGGTTTGGGTCAGAATAGAATAGATTGGTCTAGGAAAGGATTATCTTGGTTTGGGTCGTACAAACCATTTGGATCGAGTCAGGTCAAGACGGGTTCAGGAACATGTTCGAAAAATGGTCACTTTAGTTCGGAGAATGGGTTCCTTTTTGAAATACAGTGCTTTGTTGACTTACATATGTAAGATTTGCATATAAGAACACATGTTTTTTTTTTCTTCTTTTTTTAATAGGAAATGATTGTTAGCATGGCCGTAGCGGGAGCTATATTTGGTGCAGCAGTTGGTGGATGGATGAACGACAAATTCGGGCGGAAAAAATCAATCATGTCTGCAGATGTTTTGTTCTGGATTGGTGCAATCATCATGGCTTTTGCTCCAACCCCATGGGTCATAATCATCGGTAGACTTTTCGTTGGTTTGGGTGTCGGCATGGCTTCCATGACCGCACCGTTATATATTTCAGAAGCTTCACCTGCAAGAATTCGAGGCGCACTTGTGAGCACAAACGGTTTACTCATAACAGGAGGACAGTTTTTATCCTACCTTATTAATTTAGCATTTACCAAGGTAAAGTTATGCATAATGTTGTTGTTTTCTTGATAGATTGGTAGTTTTTTTTTTTTTTTTTCTAAAGATCATGTTGTTTGTTGTTATGTAGACGCGTTTTACGTGGCGTTGGATGCTTGGAGTTGCTGGCATTCCGCCAATGATACAGTTTATCTTGATGTGGTCTCTACCCGAGTCGCCAAGATGGCTTTATAGACAAAACAAAGTGGATGAAGCAAGAGATATACTAGAAAAGATCTATCCAGCCGATGAAGTCGAAAAAGAAATGAAGGCATTGCAACAATCCGTCGAAGAGGAAAAGCTCGCAGAAGAATCCATGGAATACGGCATCTTTTCGAAAATAAAGAACGCATGGGGAAACAAGGTTGTTCGTAGGGGGCTTTACGCAGGCATTACAGTTCAAGTCGCGCAACAATTTGTTGGAATCAACACTGTAATGTACTACAGCCCGACTATTGTACAACTCGCGGGATATGCTTCCAACAAAACGGCTTTAGCTCTGTCGTTGATCACTTCCGGCCTCAACGCTGCTGGCACGATTATTAGCATGCTATTCGTTGATAGGTGTGGGAGGCGGAGATTCATGATTGTTTCAATGTTTGGAATCATTATATGTCTCGTTGTTTTATCGTTCATGTTTTTTCAAGCTTCGACGCATGCTCCTCCTGTGAGCCTTCTTGAGTCGAATCATTTTGGAGCCAACTCTACTTGTGCCGCTTTTAGTTCGGCGCCCAATCCGTCATCTTGGAACTGCATGACTTGCTTGAAAGCCTCATCAAGTTGTGCATTCTGTGCAGATGGAGCTAACAAAGTAAGTATACCTTTTTCAAAGTCTTAGTTAATTTATGCGTCCTACTATTTACACCCAACTTTTTGCTATTTTCAAATTTGTGTTTTTCTTTTATAAAGTGCGATATATAATGCTTTATTAAAACGAATATGGTTTTGCAATGCACTTATTTTTATCTATGTTTTGATATAAATTTTATAAAAAAAAACAGAGCCGTACCAAATATAACGTTTTATAAGTCGTTATAAAATTTTATATTCCGTTTTTTATATAAAATTTATATCAAAACGTAGATAAAAATAAGCATATCACAAAACCATATTCGTTTTTTAATAAAACATTATATATCGAAAGCTATAAAAGGAAAACACAAATTTGAATTTATTAACGTCACATCATCAGGGGTGGTTCACTAGTGATAGTTTCTATCACTCCCATTATCCAATCAAATCATGCAATGTCATTACCCAATATTCTATCACTAGTGATAGAAATGTAGGGGGGTGGTATCACTAGTGATGGGATTCCAATGTACAAGTATTAATGCAAAATGTACAAGATACATATTCATCACCAAAGTTTTTCAACGCGTTATACATATAACTCGTTATATTCCATCACTAGTGATGGAATTAGGCGGGGCGGTGTTCCACGAGTGATACTATTGTATCACGGCCCATAACGATGCCACCCCGTGTGGCCTAAATAGAATCACCCCACAACATTTGGTGTAAATAGCAAAAAGTTAGGTGTAAATAGAATCACCCGTTATTTTATAACTCATAGTTTCACTAACTGTTTGCTACAATGCACTAACTAAACAGTATAACCCGGGTGCCTGTTTGGTTCTTGATGACGCCACACGAGGAAGTTGTCGAGCAGAACATCGAAGTTGGTACACCCAAGGTTGTCCAAGCAAGTTCGGGTTTTTTGCAGTATTACTTATGGCATTGTACATAATATCATATGCACCCGGGATGGGAACCGTGCCTTGGATTGTGAACTCGGAGATATACCCGTTAAGATACCGTGGGTTTGGTGGCGGGACCGCTGCGGTTGCTAACTGGACGTCGAATCTAATTGTGAGTCAAACTTTCCTAACTTTGACCGAGACGTTAGGGACTGCTGGAACATTTCTTTTGTTTGCGGGTTTTTCAGTCTTAGGACTCATAGCTATATTCATTCTTGTACCCGAGACGAAAGGGTTGCAATTCGAAGAGGTAGAGAAGATGTTGGAAAAGGGCGATCGACTCAAGTTATATGGCAACTATAAGCGGGATAGCACATAATCTTCGTCTTAGTTATATACATTTTCGTCGAAAACCATCTTTTTAAGCTTGTTTATGGGACTTTAGTATTGTTTTTATCTTGTTCATTGTCTTTTATTATCATTACTATTATCATCATCACACTAACTGGGCTGCAAAATGTTTCCCATGTATTTTAGACATTACCAATATCAAGTGGTTCTCCTTGACCGACCCTATGGGGAGGATCATGATGGTAATATAAATAGTAAATATTGTTTCTATGAAAATTGAAGTGATATTATATAAATTTTCAATGATAACACTTATAATAATCATTGCTACGCTTCATGATTCAAACATTTTAATTGATTGCAATAAGTTAAACTTAGGGCTGACAATAGATATCTGTATAAGACACGATTAAACATGTTTACTGAAAAAGTACACTACTTGGTTTTTTACTTTTTTAAAAATAAATATAATTAGGAGGCGACGATCTCTCATTTCTTCTCCTTGGTACATAAAACATACAACTGTTTTATAGACATGAGATATAAAGTAGTTAAACAAGTTGTATTCATGTTTAATACTTATGTTATTCGCGTCGTCAGAGACCTGTTAAACCCGATAAAACACGATTTGCCAGCCAAATATGGATTGTATATTTCGATTTATATCTCTTTGGTAAAAAGGTAACATTTGTTTTCATGCCAAACTAGTGGATGGTGGTTTAATAAAGTAATTCAACAAAATAAAGTTATAAGCAACACTATTACTTGTCGCTTCCACGCCATCACTGTAATATCAAGCATTGTCTGCCCCCAACAACATTTGTACCCGTAGTATAAGTTATTAAACTCGTTCTTGTTGTTATACCAACAACATCCGAACGCAGCCACATTTGTAGTCATTGCTTATTGTTTTTACCAGAAAGTGTTTTACAAAAAGAATGTATTATTCTCTTCGAACTTAATGGTGAGGAGGATGTTGACAACTGAATTGAATGGTCAACCATTTTGTTTAAGAATGAATTCAAGAGGAGGACACCAACTAAAAGGGCTCTGAATACCACCGAAAGAGTCAAGTGGGGTCCACTGTGGGCCGTCACAAATCTCATCTACATTTTGTTCTTTTCCAAGGGGATGATTTGATACATAGAAAGTAGCCAGCCAAAGCAATGTTTTAAAAACCGGTTTTTAAATTAAACCGGATTAGACTAAAAAATGGTTCAACCGGTTGAACCAGGTTGTACCGAGCGGTTCAACCGGGTTGACTAGTTAACTCTATATTTCATAAATTACAACATCAACTCAAAAGCTAATAAAAAAATGCATGATTACATATTAAAAGATAATCCAAAAGCTAATCCATAATAAAAAAATAATACAAAAGATAATTGAAAATCATTCAATTTTCTAACAATCTCTTTTAAATGAAAGTGTACAATATGTTTAAACCATTTGAGTGTTAATACATCAAGTTCATGATCGCATAAAAGATGAAATTCACTATTATCGCTATCCTCATCAACTAGAGGATAACTATTTTCGTTTCATACAACATTAAATAAGAAGTTTAGTTACAAATAATATAATATATAAAAGCTATGTAAGATAAGTAACATATATAATAAAATAAGTAACAACCCAAACTAAAATAACATTGGACCGGTACCGGTATTACGTTTTAAACCGGTATACCGGATTTTACCACCGGTACAAACCTTTTGCCGTTTCACTTATTTACCGGGGTATTTCGTACCGGATTTACACCTGGAAACGGTAATACCGGTATAACCGGCCGGTATTTACCGGTTTTTAAAACACTGAGCCAAAGTATCGAGTCATATTGTTACTTCTTTGGTCAGTTTGGAAAGTTATTTTGTTTATGCATTTTTTGGTTGGGATGGGTGTTCATTATTTAAATTTCAAAATTTCATAAACCCATCCGAAATTTGATCCGATCCGAATTGGAAATATTCCCGTCTGATTCAAGCCTATCCATATTTAACTTGGATCGGATTCGAATTCAGATAAATCCGAATAATCTGAAAGGAGGGTGAGAGTTGTCTACAAAGTCAATTTTTCCTATAAAGTGTAAAAAGTCATAAAACACTGTAATGTCAACCATAAAACACACTCAAAACCCACAAATAAGAAAGTGAAGATTACTAAAACGCTATATTTGTGAGTTTTGTGTTGTGTTTTGGATGATAAGGCTTTGATTATCAAATGACTAACATTAGCGTGTTTTATGTTGATTATCATGTTGTGTTTTATATTCATAGTTCTACGATTGTGTGTTTGAAGTTTTAATGGACTGTTAGGGTTTAAATATTGTGTTTTAGTGATCTTCATTCTGTTATTTGTGGGGTTTGAGTCAACGGCGGATCTAGGAATTTTTTGCAGGGGGTTCACTTTTTAATATGTTCCAATTTCATATGTCCGAACATAAAAAATCGGGTTGGTTCGACAATTCGGGTCGGGTAAGGTTCATCACATAATAAAAATATGGTACAACAATCAAAAAGAATCATCATGATAAATTTAAAAACACGTAATGTAAATAAGTTGGTCTTTACAAATAAAAGAACATATCTACGGTTGTTCTCTATGAGGTTTCATATTTTGAAAACTTTGCATTACATTCTCGATGAAAACGTGTTGTAATAACTCCCTTTAATGTAGCAAATGCAATAATCGTTCTATTACCAAAGAATCGTTCATGTATCTATCATCACCAATCCTATTACGAGTGAGACTAATATATGGAAATGACATTTTTAAACGAACGAAAAGATCTATTATTCGTTCTATTACCACTAAGGGTGTTCATTAAATGTTGAATTGTTCAAACGGAAGAAAGTCGGCTCGTTGGGTTGGTTTGAAATATATAGGGTCTCGTTTACGATTTCGTTTTGATGTAAACCAAAGTGGTTGTTTAACATTATTTATTATTTTTTCCATTTTAGAAATATAAGGTTACGAGTCTATGTATATAATTCATCAACAATCCTTATTATTAACATAATTGCTTAAAGTTAAGTTGTCATATTTAACGATAGTTCGAGAATTCGGTGGATTAATCAATGAATTTAACCTACAAAATAAATAAATGGATCAATTGTAAAGGTAAACCCAGTATTAGCGCACCCCATTTTACATCCAAATAAATGTAAAACTCCTACTGTGTTTCCTACCCCTTGGTAAATCCAACCACACAATATCATGTAATACTAAGCTAAAAACAAGAAAAGAGATATCCAACCACACAATATCATGTAATACCAAGCTAAAAACAAGAAAAGAGATATTCAGTAAATCAAGTAAAAGGGTTCGAACTGGCGACCTGTAGGTTACAAAACACTCGCGTTACCGGTGCATCACTACAAACGTTTGACTAAAGGTTCCTTTTAAAAATATTAAAGGGTTCCTTCTCTGTTTTTTTAATCGTTTTACACTATAAATTACAAACCGAGGGGGTTCCTCGGAACCCCCTTGGTGGGCTTAGATCCGCCTCTGGTTTGAGTGTGTTTTATGGCTGAAATTGTGGTGTTTTATGACTTTGTACACTTTGTAGGAAAAATGGACTTGTAGCCGAACCCCACCCTCTGAAAGGATATCCAAATAATTTATATTTATTTATATTATACATATTAATATAAACTCATGATGAATAGTAACAAGTACAAAGCAAAAAGCGGTAGACTTTAAGCATATAAACACTTATATAATAATCACAATTGATGTCAAGATTTGTTTGGTCTTATTGTGGATGTCTGTGATTTGACCCATTTGACTAACAATTGGTTGATAAGTTCGTTAATTTGAAGTGTTCACGGGTCGGCTCTAAAGGACCGACCTATATTGAACATTACCCGTTTTGACCCGTTACCCGCTCGACCTATTTTTGCTTTCATTTAATGAAAACGTGGATATGTCATAGTTATTTTTATATCAAAAGTTAAAGTTATTTACGTTTTGAAAATGAATTTTTAAGTTTAAATAAAACTACTTGAGACAACCCACATTGTCCCAAACAATTAAAAAATACGAATTTGCTGATACAAAGGTTTACATGAATATGCGAAATCGGGACAACTGGAACGATATCGGTTCACCAATTGGGCTCGATGTTATGATTGATGAAAGAGTTCCTACACAGAGGTAAGATTTCTATTCAAATAAATTTGAGTTATTGTAATCAATATTGTTTATCAGAAATTAATTATTATTATAATTATAATATAATAATAATAATAATAATAATTATTATTATTATTATTATTATTATTATTAATTCTAACCCACTTGAATAATGTTCTTTACCATTTGAGCTTAGTTATTCTTTTCTATATTTTACGTTTTGAATTAATCTATACTATATAATAAAAGAAACCACTTTAGAGACACTTGTCATCATATTAAGCCATCTCTAATAGATAATTATTAATTTAGTTTAATATCTTCTAATTAATTATAAATAACTCTCCTACTAAATATTATTTAATTTAATATATTATATTATAGATAATACTCCTACTAAATATTATTAGTTTTAATCCTCCTACTAAATATGTAAATTTTTATTAAGAAAAGATCTACTTGAAATCGAATCATATTAAAATATTGGTACTTCAAAGTACATAATATTGTAGTTTGATGCACCTAATTATGCACCACCAGCTTAGGCTTATCATTTTCACAAACCAAAACGTATTTTTAATAGAACAATAATACAAAGATTTTGAGTTCAAATGTTGTATAGATTTGTATTTGTAATGGTTAATATTATAGATAATTAATATTAATTAAAAGATAATTATAAAATTAAAATTAATATAAATTTAAACAATTCGTATAGGATATAATATAAATATATAATATTTTGAAATATTTATTAGATTTTAAAATTATTTATCCCGAAATTAACAAAAGACGTACACTAAATATAAATTAATCTATACTATATAATAAAAGAAACCTGATTTTGGACACGTGTCATTCATTGAAGATGTCTACATTTGTAATTTCCTACCTTTCTATACTATATAATAAAAGAAACCTGATTTTGGACACGTGTCATTCATTGAAGATGTCTACATTTGTAATTTCCTACCTTTTCATACTTAATATTATTATTTACCAAATTGACACTTTTTTATTTAGTTTACCCTTATCTCATATTTTATGAAAAAAAATATCGATTATTCTATCTCTTATTTTCATATTGCATTTTTTTTTTAAATTTAGTTTGTATTTATCTTTTCCGTTCAAATGAGACAGAAGTAAAATTATTGGGTTTCACATTTGTAATTAGTTATTTTTTTATTCAGATGCTATCGTTCTATTTGCTCATGTTCAAAATGATCAGAAAAAAACTCAGTTATATTTGTTTCTAGAAAATCATAATCCTTTTATTTGATTCAATCATTCTAGAAGTTTTAAAACTAAAATATAATCTATCATAATCAAATTCACATTTCCAAACCCTCAAAATTCAACCATTCAATAATCACAATTACTGTATAAGCCCATATATAATCTAACCTACTTTTAATAAAGGATTCCAATTAATTCTACGTGAAATTTATAAAGACTTTTTGTTATACACTTAATTTCCTATATAATCTAATCTAACTTTTGATAATGTATATATGTGTGGACGCTCGGAGGGCAAAAGTGAAATTGCACTAATTTTAACGTTATTTCACTAAATTTGTGAAAATAATGTTAAAAGCGGCGGACGATTAATCATGCATCATCATCATGTGGTGGCGTTGATAGCAGAAAGACAAAAGGGAACATGCACTAATTGGTCTTTGTCCCAATTGCTAAGTGTTATGTGCCTTATGTCCAAAGCTTGATGCAAAACTATTATCGAGTCGGGGGTCTTACTGAAAGCAGCCTCTACATCTTACTCTCCTCAGACCCTACCTTAGCTTTGCTATTTGTGGGATTTACTGAGTATGATGATGATGGCGATGATGATGATTTAGTTTATAAAATTATATTTATCCAACCCGTGTAATAAACAAGGTTACAAAATTACATTTATTTAACCCGTGTAATACACAGTGTTTTTAAAGATATAATTTTTTTTTTTATTATTTAGTATATATAATTAGATTTATTCAACCCGTACAATACACAAGTTTTTATTATTTGGTATATAAAATTACATTTATTCAGTACAATACATGAGGTTCTTAGAGATATAATTTTTTTATTATTTAATATATAAAATTACATTTGTTCAACCCGTGTAATAAACAAGATTTTTAAAGAATAATTGTTTTAATTTAGTATATAAAATTACATTTATTCAACCCGTGTAATACACGGGGTTCTAACCTAGTTTTTTTTATAAATTAACACACATACTAGTTTTTAACTTTTTATATATACGATACACTTGACTAAAACTCCAAAAGATTAGAAAGCCCATATAAAAAACAAACATGGGCCCAACAAAAGCATCAAAAATCAGAAGAAGCCCATATAAAAAACAAACCTGAACCCAACAAAGACCAAAGTCATGGTGGTTTGTCAATTGTCTTCCTTGAACTAATCTGACGTGTCGGTACATACCGGACACGTGTCTATCTCATTTCTTTATCTGTCCGTTCACAACACCTTCCAAACATAACCCCAATCTTAGCTAAACAAGCCCTTTTGCTTTTCACTCTTTCACTTTTACACACACACACATCGTCGGATTTCATCGGAAATGAGTCACGATGACTGGCCGGACTGGCTCCCCGGTGACTGGTCCGTTCATATCAGAAAGGTTGACGGTCGAAAAGTCAAGGTATTTCTTATTTTCACTTTTCGATCTCCAAATTAGGGCTTTTTTTGTCCCTATTTTATTTGTACGGTTTTTGTGCTTTTTTCTGTTAGGTTTTCGGTTTTATTATCAATGTTTAGTGAAATGAGAACATGCATGTCAAATTGTGGTTTGTGTTGAGTTAATTTTGCATCTCTAGGGTTTTCGGTTTCGATTTTTAACGATTTTAACGAATTTTGGGTGATGCTGGTTAATTTCATGGAAAAAATTGTGTTTATGATTTGTGTATGTGAAAATGACACTAATGTTATTGTGAGTTTTGATATTATCTGGTTTGTTTGTGGATGAGTTGATTAGGAACCTTAATTTAGGGTTTGTTTGTTATGTTTTAGTAAGACTTTCCTTTTTCGGTTAAACAATGAGGATGATTGATATTTTGTTTGTTTGATGGAAATAGAAATGAACATATGGAGATAAGTTGTGAAATGTAGAAGTAATAATATTTTAAAGCTACTTCTGGAAAAATAAAGGAAATATCTGTGTGATGTTTGATTTAGTTTATTTGAAGTCACAGACCGAAGCGTAGCTGGTTATAGTTGAACAGGAGTCGGGATGTGTGGTTATGACTTATGAACTCATTAAATAATTCATTTCAACACTGAAATATGCTGATTTTGACCTAGAAAATTGGAAGTTAATTCCGTATAGTTTAAGCATTGTTTAGTTGTATGGAAGCACCTGAACACGCGTTATAAGAGTATCAAACATGTAATTGTTCATTTATGTGATATCGATCTTTTTATTAATCATATATGATATGCCTATTTTCTGATGCAGTGTTATGTTGACCCTGATGGACACAAGTGCTATTCAAAGCCACAAGTGTTTGATTATCTTAAGAAGACCAACAAAAGCCTACCCACAGATAAACCTGTAATTCCCACATTTTGTTAGCATTTTCTTTAATGTATTTCTCTTTATTTCTAGCACTCTTACATTCTGTTTTTTATTCAGCAAAATGGCGAAGGCCCAGCTATAGACTTATCTGCGGAGCCAAATGCTCCCCATACAGATGAAGGTCCTGAATCCACACCTGGAGGACCTCCTACAAAACTGACACCTAGATCTAACAGAAGGAAATCCATTTCCGCGGTATTAAACAGTCGTCTTTCCCTATTTGTGATGTTGGTTAAATGCTTTTTCGTTACGTATTTATATATATATGCATCTGTTACAGGATTTGTCTGAAGATTTTTTAGGCGGAGATGGTTTTTCCTCTGAGCCATCGTCACATAAGAGACATAGGGGAGATTGTAATTGGCTACCTGAAGGATGGACTGTGGAAGATAAGGTTCGGCAAGGTGGTAGCACTAGTGGAATGAAATATAAGGTAACTTTTAAACAGATTTTGCTAATATATGGAATTAGATTTAACTAGTCATCAATTTACAGTTTTTTTTGTATTTTTTTCTTTTTCATGATCAGAGGGGTTTTTTTTTTAACAGTTTTTTTATTGTTCTGGTTTTGTAGGTTTATATAGATCCTGTAAGTGGACAAAAATTCTTTTCCAAGCCACAGGTTCTGAATCATATTGCCAAAACAAACGGTAGTGCAGGTGTACATGAAGCTGTACAGGAAGCTGTATTCGCTGAACCTATTAGTGCTATGCCAATATCATCTTGGGTATTCCTTTTGTCTTCAATTTGTTTTCTACAACGCAATTTTGATCCATTTACCGGGTAGTGTTTAATTTTTTTTTATCTTAAATGGGTCAAATTAATAAAAAGGGTTCAAATGGGGATGATAAATACATGTTAATTCTCTTTACATTCATTTGGTTAACTGATTGGTTGCTGCTACTCATGTACCTCAACTCTAAAGCAAGAGAAGCCCACTACAGAACCTGATGACTCACAGATGTATGAAGCCACTGAAGCGGAGAAGAAAACCGAAGATAAAACAGAAATCTCCCGCTTGTCCTCTGACGATGAGGTTGGTTTCATGTGATTTATATATTGTATTTTTATTTGATCATTTTGAGTTTTGGAGCATTCTCTACTCTCTAGGTTGTCACAAGGACTCCTGCAGAAGGATTACCTCCGGGATGGATAAAAGAAGTCAGAAGGAGAAAATCTTCTGGAGGAGCCATAAGATCCGATCCGGTAGTACGAACATTTTCTTTTTATTTTGATCGTCAGTAATCTTTGTGTTAGTATTATATAGTTATATGTCTGATGTATTAATGCAGTACTACCTAGACCCTTTAAGTGAATATGCCTTTGCCTCGAAAAAGGATGCTTTGCGTTATCTGGAATCTGGAGATATAAAGACATGTGTCTCAAGACCACGTAAAAAGAATATGAATAATAATGACACTGTAAGTTTTTGTTTACCTAAAAAAAGACTATTGTGGTTTTTTTAATCAAGGATTTTTTTATGTATACATCATTACTTTGTAAATTATGGAGTATGGACTCCCTTAAAACAAGCCGCACGGTTTGACTTTCGGTATCAAGTTCATGACTTTTTGGATCAAAGTTGATTTTTATATCTGTTTCCGTTCAGCTTAATGTTAATCTGACTTCGACGGGAGGAGAATTGCCTGCACAAACTGATCA
Source organism: Helianthus annuus (assembly GCF_002127325.2). Classification (NCBI taxonomy): domain Eukaryota; kingdom Viridiplantae; phylum Streptophyta; class Magnoliopsida; order Asterales; family Asteraceae; genus Helianthus; species Helianthus annuus. The sequence continues at coordinate 163,841,725 of NC_035435.2, forward strand.
GTCCAATGGAAATGAAGCTTCAAAAGAATTCGTAAATGGTTCTGCGGAAGAGTTGAAAACAAACGAAAGTGGTATACCGAACCCGGTAAAGTACACAACTTAATTTAATCATTTCATCTTCAATTTTACATGTGTTTTGTTTTTCCAACTAAAGCAGATTTTTCTAACGAGTGATTTTCAAGGATTGTCCTTTATCTTTATACCCACTTTCAGGTGTTGTCCTTTATGTTCAAAATTGACGAGTTTTGTCCTTTATGTTTTCATATCATACACATTTTGTCATTTAGGCCTAACCCAGTTAGTTTTTTCCATAGTTATCAAAGTCGCTAGGCGCACTCAAGGCGCATATGCCTCGCCTAGGGCCTAGGCGCAAAGCGCAAAAAAAGCGCGGGCCTGAGAAAAAAAAAGCGCACTTAAATGAATATATATAATGTTACATAGTTATATTAGTTTCATAGATGCTATTAATCTCCAAATATATTTTTAAAACTGATATAATTAGATATTAAAATCATCTAACTAGCATCTAACAATTTAAAACCTTTAAGATAATTAGTGAAAAAGAAACTCTTAACCGATGTGGCTGTGTACTAACTTATATGAATATATAATATATTATAGGCCCCTCATTTTGCAATCTAGTATGCCTGAAAAAAAACCCTATAACATAATTCATTTAAAATTAAACACAATTCATTTAAAATATGATAAAACAAATATAGAAAACCTTCAGCACACTTTCTACAACCCAGCCACCCACTGTTTACAATCCAGTCCTACTTTGTGACAAGTCACTGTTCACATATTAGGCAAAGCACAGTAGCTACATTTTACCAAGACCCTATTTAAAAAGTCTGCCTTTTTATTTTCATGTCTACCCCGTTCTATCTCTTCTTCCTCTCACTATCTCCTTCACTAACCTGCAACTCTAGCCTCCTGCAATCTACAACATCACATAATTTATCCACCAGAGTAAATCTACTTCTTTCACCACCAGAAGTTAGCCGGAATGTGCAGAACATTCGCCAAAATCTCGCCGGAATCTGAGAATCTCGCCGGAAATGCGCCTGAACCACTGCTTGGAGAAAAGCGCAATTGATGCGCCTCGCCTGGAAATTGCGCCTAGGCGCACAAGGCGCTCGCTTTTGACAACTATGGTTTTTTCAGTTAAATTTGGTCATGTGCTTTGCACATGGGGGCATTTTTGTCAATTCAAAGGTTGCAGAAGCTTTGAGCTATAAATCTGCCGTTGAACTTACCTTTGAATTGACAAAAATGCCCTCATGTGCAAAGCATATGACCAAATTTAACTGAAAAAACTAACTGGGTTAGGCCTAAAGGACAAAACGTGTATGATATGAAAACATAAATGACAAAAATCGTCAATTTTGAACATAAGGGACAGCGCCTGAAAATGGGTATAAAGATAAAGGACAATCCTTGAAATTCACTTTTTTCTAACTAAAGTATAAGTTAATTTAATCGTTTTGTTTAGGTTTTACGTATATAATAAATATTTATTTTAATCGATTGTTACATTATATTTCAACTTGAGACACAAGATTCAATCCATCACCATAGTAAGATTTTTCTAAATAATTATTTGTGATTCAGAAACCGCTTCGCTCTATAAGCGGAGCATCTTTCTCTACACCTGAGAAAGATAAGTGGCTACCTGATGGATGGCTTGTTGATGTGCGTTATAAAACTTCTGGAATGAAATACAAGGTAATTTGAAACCCAACTTTGCTTTAATGTCAATCTTGTTTAATTAAATTATCCAGTTGTGATCTCTTATGGCTTAAGAATGTTCTAAACATTGTGTTTTCGGTCTTTTTGATATAGCACATTTTTTAAACTTATTTTAACTGATAATTTGTTTTCTTTTGCTACTGCAGATTTACAAGGATCCTGCAACTGGGAAACTGTTCTATTCGAAGCCACAGGTGCTGAGCTATCTTGGTAATGGGAGTAGCAGCAGCTCTAGAAAGAAAAAAGTATGATCCTGCACTGTTTGTAATACCTTTACTGCTCTGGGGTGATAAAATGGGTGGGTCCGGCTGAGAAATGGGTCAAAATGGGTACCTTTTGGTATGGGTTGAAAGTTGAAACACTACTTTGGTCTGAGGTTATCAAGTATCATATATATACTTTTGTGTGTCGAGTATGATTATGAAAGTATTATTTCAGTTATAACTTATAACCTGACTTTTTAAATTGTTGAAAGCGAATATAGCAGAATTAAATTCTCACCAAATATGCAGATCTCAGTTTGAATTATTCACATCCAAGTTGATGACACATCTGATGGTTTTGAAGATTGTTGAAGAACTTTTTGGTTTTCAAGTTTTACTATATATTACTTTATGAACGTTTTGTTTTCAAGTATGAACATTTTAGTTTTGGAGTATTTTGATATTTGGGATGATTTTAGTACTTTATGTTGAAGTTTATGTACCGGAATATATTGGTAGTTGAAGAAAGTCTTATTTTCCATTATATAATATATTTTAATTTTTTTTTTGTTCCGAGTGCGCTTTTTTTTCCTCAGGCCCACGTTTTTTTTTTTGCGCCTTCGCCTAGGCCTAGGCGGAGCCGAAGCCGAAGCGCCTTGAGTGTGTCTTGCGCCTTTATAACTATGCTAATAGCCATCTGTTGCAACCCTGATCTTTACCCCGTTGTCCATATATTAGCTTTAGCACTATATCAAACATAAATGAAATAATATAGGATTCTTTATGCACTAAAGTACTCCTTAAGTGACTTTCCACCTTTGGAGAAAAACGTAACCCCAATCGACCACATGAAAAAAAATCAACTTTTGTTTATCTACATGTTAACTTTGGCTATCTGACATGTAACTCCATGTGTATATCAACTTTGAAGGAACACAACTCATCTGTAGCACCCGATTCATCCCCAAACTCTACACCTGCTGATGTCACACGCCCCAAAAGATCCGTAAAGAAGAAAGGCGACAGCCAGAACACCGAGTACCAAGAAGTCAGTTTCTATTTCCTTGCAGAAATATATTATTATTATTGTTGTTTTTTTTGAGTAAAATGCCGTTTTAGTCCCTGAGGTTTGGCCACTTGCGACTTTCGTCCAAAGGTATGTTTTTCTGCATCTGGATCCAAAACGTTTGAAATCTTGCCATTTTCATCCGACTCGTTAACTCCGTCCATTTTCTCCGTTAAATGAGGGGCATTTCTGTCTTTTTAGACATTTTTATTAAAAAAAAAACACTATAAGAAATAAAGATCCACCTCTGTTGACATTTTCCCCACCCAAACCCTTTAATCATCACAAAAATATGTAAAGGACAAAAATACCATGACTTAACGTTCAAAAATGGATGGAGTTAACGCGTCGGATGAAAATGGCAAGATTTCAAACATTTTGGATCCAGATGCGAAAAAATAAACCTTGGACAAAAGTCGCAAAAGTAGCCAAACCTCAGGGACGAAAATGGAATTTTACTCTTGGTTTTTTTATTTTCAATGTTTGATATGAGGCCACCTGACGTTTGAAACGATGTCTAGGTTATCACAACATCCGCTGCAGATGGGTTGCCACCCGGATGGATTAAAGAAACCAGAACTAAGATATATGCAACCCACAAAAGAAATGATCCGGTACTTGAGTTTTCTTTTTCATTTTATGTGTGGGAATTTTAAAACCCAGTATTTACTATTTAGTGACCTATTTTTGCAAAATTATCGTTGTGTGTCATGCAGTTCTACACAGACCCTGAGACTGGATACATCTTTCGGTCCAAAGCTGATGCTCTGCGTTATATAGAGACCGGAGATGTGAACTTATGTGCTATTAGACCAAAAGTTAAGGATAAAGATGGAAAGGAAGTTGTAAGTCCTTAAGATTTGCAGTTTTTGGGCGTCGTTATGGCATCATCAAACTGTCATATCGATTTTAGTTGACCTGAATGTTTTTTCTTGACAGTATGTATATTCAAACAATGCGCAAAAACCCACTACTGGAGATGACGTGGCGACTGAAGTTCCTGAAGAGAATCACACCCCTGATCCAAAAACCGCTAATGACACAAACCGCAGGGTGACAAAGAATAGCAGTCCTGCGACCGATTCGCCCTCTCGATCTTCGAAAAGGCAAAAAGGGAAAGATCCCGAGACTGCCCCTACAAGCGGTGTTCCCACTGAGAAGCAGGAAACAGGGGTAAATCTGGAAAAACAACCTGATGATGGCAACCTGACTTTTGACATTCCAGAAGATGATAACTGGACAGACCAATGCATTGACTTTGCGGTGAAAACACTGACAGATGAAATCATGTTTAATGGTCAACCGGTGGAGACAACAGGTGTGAAGGACACTCCTCCTTCAAAGGTGAACTGAGGTATGATGTTCAGTGGGATTCTCAGTGATTAGTATGGTAATTTGACTTTAATATGATGATTATTATTATTACTATCGTATTAAACCTGGGTATGAATTGCTAATTAAGTTAAGTAGTAGCGCTTCAATGTTGGCGTGATGGCGGGTGTGTGTTGTGAAAATAAAAAAAGGGACTTGTATTACCCCCGCCGATTGGGAAAACCCGGGTTTATCTTTTGAATTTATGTAGACATGAACTCAAGTGGTTATATGTTTTGAGCTCATCTCAAACTTATAATTTGTAGATGGCCCAACTCACAGCCTTATTTGAGGAAGTGTTATGTTTAATCAGATAGGATCAGTTAATCTGGACACTTTATATTGTAATTATACTTTGTTTATTTGTCTTTCTGGTTTCTGAATTATTTTTAGTAGCGTATAGATCACCTCTGTGATGCTTATAAACTTTATACAATTGGAAAAAAATATATATATATAGGCATATCCGCGTTTAATAATAGGATTATGACTAATCGATCTCTAAAAATCCATGCCGCCAATTTAACCGCTTGATACTTGGCTATCTCACATGATTGTTATAGATTTACGCTATGTTCATTCGACTTTGGTCGCAACTCACAAGGAATGTATGATTTCCCCTTTTTGCTTATAATCATCCATGTGAGTGAAATCGAGTGGTAATCAAGTCTGAATTTATGATGATTATGCGAACGGAATTGCTCTTTGTAACGAAAGTAAGAGGTAGGAGTGATTTGTCAAATTGTTGGTATGTGTTATATTATGGGTTATTGGATTTTATCACCATCAACTATTGGATTTGGCCGCTGCCACTTCCAACTATCGCTTTGACTTCCACCACTCCTAACTTAACGCTTTGTATGTTGTGTCACTCCGGTTGAGTGGTTTTTGGCTCCCCTTTTGTCTTTTATAAACATTTTCACCTGTACACAAAGTGTTAGCCTAATATCACCAATAACACAAAACACTAAAAAATGTTCACATGCGGAGTGATGCAACACACAAAGTGTTAAGTTGAGAGTGGCGACGGCCAATACCCAATAGTTGTGAGTGAAAATCCAATAACCCTTGTATTATGGGCTCGTAAGTCAAAGTGTGGATTATTAAAATCCAATTTATCATAATAACAGATAATTTTGTAAATGAAAAATCCTAATAGAAATGATTTTCAAAGGTATATACGTGTAGAAGCATTTGGCTTAGAGCACTTGCAATGGTATTTCGAATCCAGCGTCAAAGAGAGGGAGGGAGAGAGAGAGACGCTAGGCGTGGAGAGGGAGGAAACTCTATTGTCACGGACGGTCCATGGAGGGAGGGTGCGTCTTGTTAAGGGGATGAGTCGAGTAACAAAATGCAAAGTATAACCAGTTTCGCACTCATTTAACAGAGATAACTAACGGACGTTCACTCCAGGGACCATCCGAGTAATAAAAAGTAAACCACAGAGAGCACTGGGTGTAATTTTCAAAAGTTTGGGACTATAGGTGTTACTTTACAAAACTAGAGCGAGCATCCGGGCATTTTACTCTAAATATAATCTAGGAAACCAAATATGATAAATTGAGCAAATGACACGTACTAGTTCAAGCGATATGTTGAACATACATACCCCTTCAATAGTTTTTACCGAATGTATCCATTTTTTATTAAATCGGTTACATCGTATCTCTACTTTTACTAATAAGTGTTACATATAGATGGGTTGTTTGACCTTACCCTAGTTCAAATAAGCAATAGTTGGAATGATTCAATTTTTAACTAGACGTTTTTCTTCTTGTTTTGTATGGATTACTACAAAACAAGAAGAAAAATTGAAGAGGTATATAGAACTTATTAAAGAGGTATATAGAACAAAGTTGTATATGAAGCAAACGTGACGATACTGCTGCATACTACTAAAGCCGATAACTGAAATAGGTAAAGCCAATGATTAAATAACAAAAGAAGAGAAATCTTTAAATTCAAGCAAACTCAACTGGATATCAAAATAAATAATAAAAAAAAGAAGTTTAGAAAACGGCTTAAAACAAACCCATTACAAGTGAATAAAAAGACGCACATAACAACATAATTAGAAATGAAAGATAAAGAAATCAAAGTGAAACCCAAAAGATATGATCACGGAAGATTCATCATTTTAGTATGAAGATTCTTTCCATCCTCCAAAGTTACTCTCTTCTTGATGATGCCCATGTTCATGCCCATGCTCGTGCCCATATCGATGGCCATGTTCATGTGTCTCCTATTATCGCGATGACCAAATCATTGTTAGTTTATGTGTAAGACAAGAGATGAGCAAATTGTACCGAGTATCGGTTCTCCTGAACCGTGTTAGTTTATGTGTAAGACAAGAGATGAGCAAATTATTTAATTTTAATAATAACTTTTTTTAATTATATTTGACATATTAATTAGCTACATAACTTTAAAAAAGAACCACTAAAAGACATTAGCAAGTCTACTCCACCTTTTTATGTTTTCAAGCAAATCAACTTTTTTTAACGGAAAATTTCTAATCCTTGTCGTCCTCTTCCTGCCTTTGCTAATAGATCACCACCCCGTCGGTTTTCAAGCAAATTAACTATTTTGATATATTATCCAACCCCAACGCCGGCCCTAGGAGGGGGCAAAGTGGGCGAATTTGTTTTAAAACTACACTTTTATACCCAACTAAGTAAAACTAACGAGTGACGCCAACAAAAAAAGGGACTACAATCGGGTTTATATTTTTTTAGGAGCCCAAATTTCATACTCGCCCAGGGCCCTGATTTTTCAGCGATTCTCATGGACGGCTTTGTCTAACCCGACTGCTATATGTGTTAGTAAGGTAGTCAAATGACTAACCTCAGGAATGAACTCAAGGCCAACTTTAACCTCCCCACAGAATTCATCATTTATGACCACATTGTATGGTGTTGGTGGGATGCTTCTTGCCAAGAACAATGGCTCAAGTGGAATTCTGCAAGCATAATTTGAACCAATGGTAAGTGCTTCTTATTTTATGAATATGTCATGTTAAAATTTACTAGAATTCAAGTACTTGGCCTCGCCCACAATGTCGTCGTCAGAACCGACGTCACTGTCCATTATCTTGATCACGAGTTCAGATTCTTCATCACTAGTCACAGAGAATACAAATGTCTCGTTCCATTCGGGTGAAGATCCTTGTCCTGTATACAGCACACGGATTAGGTAATTTAAAAAAAAAATATATGCAAATAACGAAAATTAAGCTAATAACCGGAGGCAACGTTGCTCTTTTGCTCCTGAGTTCGACAAGTGATTGTCACATAAGGGTCCATTTTCGCTGTAAACATGAACAAAATAATTCGTTAGGGAAATGATTGTAAAAATAAGACCATTCACGATATAAACACCCTAAACCCACCCAATAAGCAAACCTCGAATCACTCAAAAATATTTCCACATCATCACCACCTTTCTATTTTCAACCACCCATATCTCTATAGTTTATATATAAAAAAGACAAAGCACAAGGGCGGACATACCTCAATTGGACAACATTCACGACGAACTGCAAATTTTTATTAATTTTACGTATTTTTTTTGTATTTTGTTACCATTGAAATAAATTTTACGTTACCCTTGAGATTATTTTAAGCTACTCAATTTGGGTTTTTTATTGAAACCCCAACCACAAATTTATGATTAAAAACCACTAATAAATGGTTAAAAGCCAACTATAACTAAAACTTAATAGCCCACAAAACAAAATATTAAAAGCCCACATGGTTGGTTAAACGCCCAAATGACTTGGGTTAATGGGTTTTTTTGATTTTTGAAGGGGAACAAAACAAAAGCGCGCAACATCAACACTTCAACATCAACAGCGACCTGTGACTAGGGTCGCAAACGAGCCGAGCAGCTCGAGAAAAGCTCGAGACTAACCGAGCCTTATCGAGCTCGAGCCGAGCTTGAGCCTAAAATAAAGCTCGTTTATTTATCGAGCCATGTGAAGTTCGTCAGGCTTGTCGAGCTTTATCGAGCCTTAGTGTAGTGTTAGCTTTTACTAATATTTAATTAATAACATTTACCCTTATTTAAAGTTGTCTAGTAAACAAGCCGAGACTGAACATAAAAGTAAGCTTGTTTAGTAAATGAGTCCGAACCTGAGCTTCTCTTATCGAGCTCACGAGCCCAAACGAGTCTATTATTTTTATTTAATATATTAATTAATAAATAATAGACGAGCCGCGCTCGATCTTGAGAAACTACTAACGAGCTCGAGCTCGAGCTTGGCCTTGCTCAAGCTTGGCTCGTTTGCACCCCTACCTGCGACCCACTCACCCACCTCCCAAGTCTCACCATCGTGTTTTTATTTTTGTTTTATTTACGTTGTATGATAGTAAAGTAAAAAAAAATCTTCTTAAACGTTATCCCTGAAATTTTGGCCTAGATCCGCCACCCCAATCCGTTTTTTCTAGTTCTTCTTGTCAACAACTACACGATCACTTTCTGATCTATCTGGATCCTTATCCCTATAATGTTTACGGACAAAAATTAACCGATTATATTGAAAACGTAGATCAATTAATCAGCAGCTAAATACACACAATCAGATCAGAATAATCGTGAGATCAAATCATTTTTGATGACACAAGTTCATCATTACATCAAGCTCTGCTTCTCATTAATTAAATCATGTACAAAAGGCAATAGATAATAATTGAGTAGAAAATCAAACATTTTAGATCAGATCAGAATCATCAGATCCAGGTAACAGGATACTACTTTAGAGATCATGTTAACAAATGTGAATGATGTGATGATAGATCAACATTAAGGAAGGATGACAAATAACTTACTAAAAAAATCAGTGTCATGGAGACCTTTAGCACTAACAAGGAGGACTTGTAGCTTTCCAATCGGCATCTTGTCTGATCCCAACACAGTGAGAGAATATTGGTTGGACCTGGACCCCTTCTCAATCAGCTGAATCCGGGAAGAAGAAAGTGAGCCTCTTTATATTCAACATTTATTCGCTCAACACTCCCTCTTAATTTGACTTTGAGGTACATCATAATCATAGTTGTAAAAATCCGACTAGTCTCCGATTATTCATTAATCAGAGGTGTTCACTGATTAATGACTGATTAATCGCTAAGCGGTCAATGACGGTCCTATTCTAACCAAAATTTGGCCGTTACTTAAAAAAATTGGTGATTGAGAGGTTAAAACATGTCTACTTTAGAAAACTACATATAAAAATGTGTGTGTATATATATAACTAAAAATTAAATATAAAATCTCGATCCGATTAATCGCTATTCTGACTAGCGTATAGCGATTCTTAAATAAACCGAATCAATTATGTGCAAGTGTTTTGAGCTTTCTTAACAAGTGATTGAAGCATGGATAATTTGGGTAGTGTTGCATATTTATGTAAAAGTTAAAGGGTATAAAAGTGAATTTATACTCACGTGCATGTCACACAATGCCTTACGGTCAATTTCTAAATTTCTTGGTCTAAATTTCGAAATAATATATTCTTTATATTAATTTTTGTATGTATCAAGAGGGAAACATGCCTATACTCACAAAATGGCACCATTCGCAAATTGTATGCTGTCACACGGCGGTCTTTTTATTTTCTAATACTAGAGTTTTCAAATTCCTTTGTTTTTTTCTTTTTAATTTTACTAATATACATGTTTACTACTTCTACTTTAATAAAGTTTAATCAACATAATATTAGATTCTAAACTTTATTAATAACATGTTTAGCCGCTCTACTTTAACAAAGTTTCTAAATCCTTTTTTTCTTATTTCTTTAACTTTACTAATAATATGCATGTTATTATTTGTTCTACATTGTCACATTAACTTTTATAACATCATTTTTAAACCAACCGGCTTTTGCACGTACAACAGTTACGTTTGGATGTTCTTTTCCACATAATTTTACATTATCTCTTTTGGTTGATATATCGAATGTCAGTATTGTAATGTTAATCATATTCTCGCTGCAACGCGTGAGGCTAAAAGTCTAGTTATTATTATTATTATTATTATATTTATTTGTATTTAATAAACAAATCTGTTACTCCCTTTAAGATGTTGCCACATAAACCACTTCCATTATATTTTTTTAAAATATAGTTCCACCTCCTACTCTATTGTGTTGTTATATTAGAAATCCAACATACAAATTATAAAATAGACAATATTACTTTTTTATTATATAAATAAATCTTTGTAACACGTACAAGTACAACAATCAAACAAAGTTTGAAGATATATGGATGGGCATAAGTCCCCTTATTTTGTTGACGAGACTAGAGAAGCCACACTCTATGAGGTGGAACTCTTATTTTATCATTACTAGTTTACAACTCTCATATAGAGTTTATGGACAGAACACAACTTTGTAGTTAGTACCACCCGGGCAAGTAAATAGACTGGTCGGGTCATCTTGAGGGTAACTATAAGCATCAGGACACCTGTCTTTAAAGAACCTAGACAACGGAGTTGGTCCACAACTACCCGGCCCATTGGTGCAACAATACTCGTTAGTTTTGTAAACCGTGCAAGGATTGTTGCATCCTCCTTGTGTTCGTAGTTCATTAGGGCACTCGCCATTTAGATTACCCGCACACCTCATTGTCTTGCACGAAGCCCCAACCGGGCTAAACTCCATAGGGATATTAAACCCATCAACAAGAGATATGTCAACAAAGTCATTATTGTTGTCTTGATTAAGCGCGAATTCAGCTAAAGTGTTGGGTGGCGCCCCATAACCTTGACATTCGAGCATTCCATTGCAATCACCGGTGTCACACCTCCCTCTTCCATTGGCATCAAAGTTGCAACCAGTTCTTCCCCAAATACGAGCTTGAGCAGTCCCGGGTGCAACTGTGATTTGCCAAGATTGACCATTTTCAAGCCGCTTGCCTCCACCAGGCGTGGTAGAGGCCCAAGCGGCCCAAACAGGGTATTGACATTGGTTTATGACATCGAAAGTGGCTCCTCGAGTGAGAGTGAAGCAACCGATGGAAAGAAGGGTGATCGAGAGTAGAAGGTTTTTGGCACAAGTCATGTTTGTATGTCAAGTAGTGTGGGTTGAAGATGATTTTATTAAACGGGTATATATAGGGAATAGAAGAGGGGTTGCATACAAACTTTTCAAAGATTGTATAACATATGTCCAAAAGTTAGGCTGGAATTTTAACAATGGTACAAAGAAAATTCCCAAGACTTAGAAGTGTGAGTTGATAGTGAACTAATTTTGATAAGATTGAAAGAATAGTCTTAACATGAATAAAAAAATTATAATACATATGAATATATGATAGATTAATACATTTTTTTTTTGGAATAAACTTTTTATGGCATGTTTGATATATTAACTGTGTACAAAATTATAAAAATGACCGATTAATAATTAAGGATGATAATTTTTGACAAGACATGAAACACAACACGAATATGATAGTATGATACGATAATAATCAAGTTTTGGATTGTCATGTCTAACCCATTTAATAAACAGGTTGTGACGGATCGACCATTTTACTCGTTTAGTTATGTGGGTTGTAATCTGATTGACATGTTTAATCCATTTAATTAAACATACCGACTCGTAAACCCCTTTACGAATTACGACCAGTCTAACCCTCCAACCCGTAAACAACTTGTACACAACCAACCAACGTGTCACACCATTTGACTTTGTTTAGATAAATGAGTTAAATGGCTCGTGTTCGGGTTATATGATTACTAAGTGTGTCTGGATTAGAGTTAATGTTGTTACATAAATAACTATATTGGCCGTGTTAATGTTCAACGATTAAACCCGCCTAACCTAGCTTAACTCACAATGCATCGATGCCTGCTAACTGATCGGTCTAAAATGTAGAGTTTGCTATCTCTAATATGATTAAAGGCTTAAATATCACATATTATATAGCAATCTAGTTTTCTCACAATGTCCATTGTGATCATTATATTGTTTTGTCGAGATTTAATAATTGTTATGACATATTTTACTAAATAGAAATGAACTTAAGTTTGGTAATTATTATTTTACAAGCTGGAGTTATTATTGGCTTAATTTATCAATTTGATTTGAGAAATTAAAAACATGTCATGTATGGAGATAGGGGAGATCAAAAGCGAAGTGCGATAAATATTATATTATAAAAAATAAAATTTAATATACGATACAATTCGTTAATATAAAACTAGGTTTTTACCCGGGATTGCTTCCCGGGCTCGGGAAAGTTATTTAGATTACTTAATTACTATTTGTTTGTAATACGACCACATTACATCAACCATCTCATTCGATTCAACATCAATGTCTTCAAATCACCGGATTAGATCATGAACTCATATTAGAGGAAAACAAAAGCACAACAGGACCATATGAATAATATCATTTCCACTTTTACATCAATGCACTTACATGATAGGGTGATTTGGAATTTTGAAAAAATCTTTGTTTTTGTACCTCTTTTACAAAATAAGGTGTTGACCAAATTTAAAACAGATGTTAACCAAAAGTCAATAAGATATTGACAAATAGTTAAACAAATGTTGAGTTTAGACAGATGTTTGGTTTAAGGCCAAACATCTGTTTATGGCCAAACATCTGTTTAAGGTCAAACATCTGTTTAAGTCCAAATATCTGATATAGAAGAAGAACATCTGTTTAAGGCAAAACATCTGTTTAAGGTCAAACATGTGTTTAAGGTCAAACAACTGTTTAAGTCCAAACATCTGATATAAAAGGCCAAACATTTGTTAAATGCCAAACATCTGTTTAAGCCTTAACAGATCTTTAACTTGTTAAGATCCACTGTCTTCTAACACAGTTTTCCTCTTCAAAACACTGTTGAACCTAACATGGGTTTCCATTAACTATTGACCAAAAGGCAAACAGATGTTCAAACCACTATTTGTTATTGAAGTTCTTTAAAAAATTAGATAGAATTCAAGAAAATGGAACAATGACTTAAAGGACTATAATTTAACACATAATCTAATTGGCCAAATTTAAAACATAAAGTGCTAATAACAGTGGTTTATCATCTTAGCCATACATAGCAACAAATCATCAAGTTAATAATTTAAGAAAAAACCTACAACATCACTATCAAAAAATTCATAATTAGTATCTGATAACAGAACAGACTTAAAATGTGTTTGCTAAACTGATGTAACTTGATTTAATACTATCTTCTGTTGTGAAGACACGTATGTGAAATGCAACATATCACCAAACCTCAAGTTATTGTCAGTCATAAACTTTCGCCAACCGTCCAACGCATAACGTGGCTTCAATTCATTTAACTCCAACTTAACATCATAAACCTCCACAACTCCAACCATGTTTTGAACTTTCAAAGGATGAAGATCAAGAGAAAGACCTGCTCGTCTCGCAACTTCAGCAGGAAGACGTTACATGTATTGTGTGGAAAAAAATAATAGTCAGACAAATAAATGTAAATCATTAGTTTATTATAAAAAAATGGTATACCAGCCTATAGTCTCCTTTGCGATCAAAATGAAAGAACTCAGGGTCAAGAGGATGTCCAGACTGTTTTTTTGCAGTCTTTGCGATCTTATTTCTACGGTTAAGCTTTTTCTGAACGTTGGCAGCTCTCTTCCCCTTGATGAAAAAGTACACATATACATGTGAATTAAATGAATGATCAATATATGCACACAAAAAAAAACAGTTTATATAACATATACTAATTAACTGGCAAGTATATACCTTAACTTTATTAACAGACGAAGAACATCCAGTATGATCACTTGTGTCGACAGGTAAGGCAGCATTTCCCTTAGTCCTATTCTTGACGACCTCCTTTCTCTCAGAAGTAACTTTACCTTTCTTCTTAACCTGTTATCATAGAGTAACTTTAATAACAATAGTAATATAACAATCTTTAAGATGGTAAACTTACATCTTGGGTTTTGTTCAATCGTGAAGACATGCGTCTCTTGGACGTGCATTCAGCATTGTTTGGTAAGTTCTTGTAAATAATACATTATTGAATAAATATAACATCAGTAAACAACATTACTAATGTTATGAATGAGTCATTTATATGGTGACTCTCCACATACATAACTCATGTCTCTTTATTTTCTTTGTATTAATGTATATGCCTAAATATATAGAGGCATTTGTATATGGTGAAGATTGATTAATGAATAAGAATTCTCCATGTTCTATTCTCTACATGATTTTATAGTTTTGTTCTTATGTTTATATAATTATATATTAGTAGCTAATAGACCATTGTTTTACAACACGTTATCAGCACGATGGTATTTTTGTTGAAAAAAAAAACCCATAGCGGTAGCGATTCTCTATTGTTTTGTTCAAGTTAATATTGCCTACTGGAGCCACCAACTGCGAGTCTCACTTGACAACAGCTATCACCAACATCCCACTCATCGCTCGTTTGACGGGGCGTTCCATTCCGCAATCACGAACCTATCTCAAGTGGCAAATAAGGTAACAACATAAAAACTTATTGCTCATAATACATATACACATCCTGTTAATATGCATTGACGAATTATAATATTATATTGATTTGGATTGAATTTTAATTTGGAAATGGGAGTTTGTTGTATGGGACAACGAATTCAAAGATTATTTAACTATTTAATTAAATCTCTGGATTCAATTTATATCAATCTCAAAAGATTATTTAAATAATGGAGACGTTATACCATTGTATTTACAATTTCAGAGGACTTTTTTAAGTTTCAGTTTTTGATATAATATATTTCTAAGTGCAAAAAATATTGATTTTTGTTATTTAGTATATTTTAATTTATTGATAAGACAAAAAATGAATTGAGGACATATATCCAAAATATTGATTTCGGTGCATACATAAAAGATATAGTTAAAAAAAATTTACTCATTCATATTAGATACCGTATTACTCATTATTTTAATAAACAATATGTAGGCTACTTCTTAATTTATTTTTAGTGCTTGAATAAGAATGTATGAACAAAGCGGTAAAAAAAATGAATTTAGATCGTTGCATAGAAACACAAGAGCATACACCAAGTAATTGGATTTAATTAAATTTGCTTCTTGTTATGGTGATTTTGATTATACTGATGAGTTGGTATCTTATTCATAAAGTTGGATCAGATATATGTTATATATGAATATTTGAAATATTTGCATGGTAAGATATTATATTTATAGCATTGAGACCCTTGTGATACTTTTACGATTATATGGAACTACATAATTTATTATTGTAGAAAGTAAAAAAAAAATGTGGGCTTATTTACTAGTAAACAAATGATGATATGTTAAAATCATAGTTTCAAATTAACACGACAGATATGTATACGTGAGATATTTTTTTTGTTACACTATAATTAATTATACCATGATAATTTATTTTAAAAAAAAAGTTTTATGCTTTTTAATTGATCGAAAAGAATATCTTATCTCATAAAGTTTTACTAGTCTTATCTCATAAAGTTTTACTACTCAATCAAGTACATAATATATACACTTTTTCTGTTAAACCCCAAGTGAAGTCCTTTTTATTCCTTTAACTGAAATTATTTGCTTGTTGGCCATAAAAAAAAAGATAAAATATTAATGTGGATCGTAATTAATTGTTTTCATTAGTCATTTTTAATATATAGCATGTCAAAGGACTTTTACACAATTAGATATAAATGAGTTATAATGTGGATCGTAATTAATTGTTTTCATTAGTCATTGTTAATATATAGCATGCCAAAGGACTTTTACACAATTAGATATAAATGAGTTATTTGTGTAGTGCTCATTGGAAACATCACGTGATTTAGTTTTAAATAAAGTATACAATCTATAACGCAATGTATTATTATTGTTATAGCATGATTATAAAAATAACATTTGGTATTTATACTAGGGTTATACTAGCATTTATAACAAATTTCGCATATAAGAAATTCATGTAATTGATTCCTATTGCTAGATATCATTATTTGTTATTAGAGAAACCCTTTCTAGCGATGTCGGTTTTTCTCATGCATTCATTAGGCTATGTCATAATGTTTAATAATTTAATTTTTGATTAACTATTATTATTGCTTGTATAAAATAATGACCATTGCTATATGATTCATATGTGCAATATATAGATTGTTTATTTGATGTCATTAGTTTTTTTTTAATATCAGTATTTGAGAAGAAAAAACTGAGTACGCTATGTAGTTCATAAATATTCCAATTTTCAAATAATAAATGATCTGAGAACTTGAAAGAGATCTATGTTTAAGTTTCAAAGTAAGTAACGAATATATATAAGATATCTTTGTGATTGGTTATATCATATCTTTGTGATTGGTTATACCATGATATGTTATTACATAAATTATATACGTTTGCTTATTAGTGATGAAAAGGTTTCTTATTTCATAAAGGCCTATTATAAGTTGTTTTTATATGATGACATGCTATGAGATCATGTATTGAATGATTTGTTGCTATATATATCTTGTATTCTATATGCTATCATTTCTTTGCATCGATAATATTGAATGGAACGATTAAACCAGATCATGGTTTATTGTCACTCTCATGAAAGAGGAGAAATATGCGTAGATTTGACACCCAAAGTGTCATACTCCATGTATCTCATTATCAAGTTTTAAATGGTCGTGAGATGTTAGACCGGTATTATTATATGACTCGGACAACAAAGAGAAGTTTATTTATAAGGGAAAATCGGATTAAACAAACTTTGTTTGTCAAACCTCAAATATGATCCTAAGGTAGCAATATCATTAAAAAGAAACAAAAGGTTTTAATCAATTTAGATTTATATGTCCGAGTAAATAATGGAAACCGTGAAAATTGTTTGGTTTTACTTTGATCCATGAAATGAATATATATTGATCATTGTGATCACTGAGAAAAATACAATGATGGTCATGTTGATAATGAGATCAACCATTAGAAATTATAATGAGATCGACTACAATAATTGAAATGATAGTCATGATGAGATCGACTATTATAATTGTAACAATAGTCATAATGAGATCGACCACCAAAAGTGGCAAACTAAGGAATGACCATATAACATGATGGTTTAAACTTTGAAGTTATAATACATTCTCTTGTATCTTACATTTTGTATTACATACGTGCAAGTAATACATATGCGATCATAATCCAAAGGTTTATGGATCATAAGTATTTAGTTAGTTGGCATGACCGGTTAGACCACACCGAGTCATTAATGATGATGTGAAAAGTATCGAAGAACCAGAAGATTATCTTGATAATTACATGTCATGTTTGCTCTCAAGTGAAGTTAAGTACTGATCAACAAAAGTAGGGTGTGAATCCCCAAATATTCTGGAAATGATAATGGAAATAAATATACAAACATGATACCATTTAGTATTTTAAAATCGATGCATCGTCTAAATGGTTATCAAATCCACAACCTGAAGCTTGTGTGATTGTGGCTTAGCTAATGTGACAGCAAGCATATTAATCTAGATTAGTATATTTATTTGATAATAATGAATTTGATTCACAAATTATTAACAATCATTGGAATAAGTGTTATTGTTGAGATAATCACTAAACGTCTACTACTGGTTACAAAGCCAATGATCATGAGAGGAGAAAAAGTTCATTTAGGTACATGTAATTTTATATATAGTACCATCAATTCACATCAAGCCAATAAGTGATAGTTCTCCTCATACAGTTGGTTTTTGGTCAGGAACCAAAGATGTCTCATCAAAGATTTTGGTTGTGCGACATATATTGAAACGCATCCACCACACCACACAAAGATGGGACTTCTAAAAAGTTTGAGAATATGTTGGGTATAAATAATCGTCTATGATTAAATACTTAAAGCCGTTAGTGAGAAATTTGTTTATGGCTCATTGGTTTTCACTTTAGTGAATGAATGTTCCCAACATTAGGGGGAGATAACAAGCAGTTGGAAAGTGAAAAGTAAAAATGAATTATCATGTCATCTTGATCCTCAGACTTTAAACTATGAACTAGAAGTTTAAAGTATAATTCATTTACTAATATTAAAGTACAAATTACCAGACAAGTTCACTGACCTAAATAGAGTGACCAAGTAAGTCACATAATCAACTGCTTATGCTCCAGTTATCATTGTGTCCTAAGAGGACAACCACATATTTTTGTAATGAGTCTATTGCACGCCTATAGCGTGGTAGACTAGTTGATTCCAACAATAAAATTCCTCGAAAATTGGAGCAAGTAATTAAGATGGTCAAGTCGAGGTTATAGTAATAAGATCCCCTAAAGGGACAATAGACATGATGGTTCAAGAAGAACCTCGGGTACCTGAAAATAAAGAGATCTCGCTAAGTTGTATCATGTCTAAGAT
This sequence comes from Helianthus annuus, assembly GCF_002127325.2. Lineage (NCBI taxonomy): Eukaryota > Viridiplantae > Streptophyta > Magnoliopsida > Asterales > Asteraceae > Helianthus > Helianthus annuus. The sequence goes on from NC_035435.2 coordinate 163,860,507, forward strand.
ATGTATGGAATCGAAATAAAAATCGACGTCGTTATACTTTTGTATATATTGTAGCGCTTAAAATGATTAAATGATGAGGATCAAGATTTAAGATCTGCCTATGAATGAATATTAAGAAATGATTGGCCAAAATAGAAAGACGCAAATAAGGCAGAGTTTAGTTCTCTAATGAAATGGAAAGTTTCTGGACCAACAGTCCATACAACTGAAGTTGTAAAATATGCTGGATACAAAAGTGTCTTTACGCGAATCATGTGAAAATCAAATTAAGTGATATAAGTCAAAATTGGTGGCACAAGAATTTTCACAAATACCTATGATTGATTATGAGAAAACGTATTCTTCAGTGGTGGATGCATTAACTTTCCAATATCTTATTAGTCTGGTAATATATAAAAAGAGAATTGACACGCGTCTTATGAAAGTTATGTATCACTTGATACTAAGTCATATAAAATAAGTTCTCGAGAATATTATGATTATTATATAAATTCAGATCTGAATACATATACATGTTGTATATGTTATTGAATTGAATATAATTGGAACTCCCCATGAGTATCCTAAACCATTTGAGTGCTTAAGAGGTTAATTGAAACACCTTATGGATGTAATTATAGTGCACCAATACTCCAATAAACATACATAGAAAATGCGTACCTGGTTATTATGGCATCTCAATGTACACTGTGTACAAACATGGCACAATATGAATTTTGGAGATAAAAGCAAGTGTTCTTAATATTTTTGCATATGATATAGATATATCTATGTGTTAAAAGGGCAAGTTTATATAGCAAAACTTCTAAAAGTGAAAGAACATGCATATTTGGATAAGATAGAAAGAATTTCCTCATGGATTGATAATGCTAGAAACATTAATGATGTAAAAACCGCAAGAACGTATTATATGAAGTTGACAAAATACGTATGGACTAAAATAGTTGGGTCGAGTGTTGTATAACTCGAGATATTCACATAAAGAGGGATATAAGTTTAATTAAATTAGCCATGTTCTATGAACATTCTACTTTTAAAATTCACTATAATCGCAATTTACAGTAATGATTCTAGGCATCATTGAGAGAAATTGTCGAGCTTTTAGAGGGAGAATTTTTGAATGACATTGGCACGGTCTAATTATTACTCGAACTGTAGTTCGAGTATATATGTAATAATATTTTACTAATCCCTCAAGTACATCTAGAAGATGATGTTTGGATATTTTAGTATGGACACAGTTTAACCTTAAAGTATGTTAAAGATTGTTAAGTCATTTTTTATAAGAAATGACTATTATCATCTCCTACCAAAGTAGGGATTCTCATTCCAAAAGTACCATGGCTAAAGTGCAATTGTGCATTAATATTTCTTTCTATCTATGCATAATATATTTTTCTTATTTGAATTTATCAACATGATATAGCACATGTACAATGAGGAGACATTTGAATGGTAAAGCAGATATGTCGATACCCTAAAGGTAAGAATGATATGTGTTTGTATTTTACTAACCTATGAAATCTAGTTTCGTTAGTCTTGTAGATGTAAAGAATGTAACACAACATAGTAGTGGATCTTATGGTATTTGTTTGCAAGAGGAAGCACTAGAAGTCTCACAAGAAGATTTTACAACATTACTCAATATAAAGTATTGCACTTCAAGGCATCAAACAACAAATTATTCTACAAAAGTTTTGAGTAACATTCGAGGAAGATGGACACATGTTACTTAAAGGATACATATTATAATGAGGGGGAGATTTTTTTAAGTTGCACTTTTTTTCCCTTAACTAAGTTTTGTCCCATTGGGTTTTCTTAGTAAGGTTTTTAACGAGGCAACATACCTGATCCAGAAGTATCAGAATAAGAAAATACGTGCTGCACTCTTTTTCCCTTAGCTGAGGTTTTGTCCCACTGGGTTTTCCTAGCAAGGTTTTTAACGAGGCAGTATCACCAAGCGTATTAAAAGTATGTGGATAGTCAAGGGGGAGTGTTATGAATGAGTCATTTATATGGTGACTCTCCACATACATAACTCATATCTCTTTATTTTCTTTGTATTAATGTATATGCCTAAATATATAGAGGCATTTGTATACGGTGAAGATTGATTAATGAATAAGAATTCTCCATGTTCTATTCTCTACATGATTTTATAGTTTTGTTCTCATGTTTATATAATTATATATTAGTAGCTAATAGACCATTGTTTTACAACAACTAATAGTTGTAAAAACATTAAATTCTTATATGTGTTAAATTAAAAATAAATAATTTTAATAATTTAGCAAGTACCTGAGTAACGGTTGTACCTTCACCTACAGAAACAACTTCTTCATCCTCATAGATGTCCTGGTCAACATTAATAAAATAATTAATATAATGCTAAAAATTAAAACTTTTCTTGCTAATGCTAAATACTTATGTACCTTGAATGCATTATCAACATAATCAGTCTTCGATATCTCAACTACACTATCATCATCAGATTCAGGTTTCTGTAAAAAGCAAATCTCAATCTCATCTCTATAAACTACTACTTCAAAAACAAAATCATCAATCCTGCTAAACATAAGCAAATCATCCTCAAGTATCCCAACATCGTTGCACATTTCCGGCCATCCTCTAGAAAATACAAAGTGCGTATCAACTTTAAACACCTAAACATTCCAGTAGGAACCCTTATAACATATTTGAAATTTCCCACTTGGTGGGCTGTTTACGTAAAATTGTTCAATGAAGCAGTCTTCAATTACCTGCATAAAATTAAAAATAATGAATACTAAATGTGAAGTATGTATCTTATGAGAATAAGTGTTAACACGTTAAAGATACAAAAGAATTGAAGTTAAGATCAATACTCATACCGTAAAACCAAATCTTGCATAACGGTTAAAGGTGAAATAAGATTCCCCACACATGCCATTAACATAACATGAAAGTTCAAGTCCAAAATCACCTAGTGGTTTGAAAACCAACAAAGTATCCCTCGGCAAATTGAGATCTTTAACAACAATGTCCCAACCGTCAGTTATTATCGGCGTTGAATTTTCTGTTCTGACCCTAACAACCCATTTTTTACCAGACTCATGAAAAATTTTCAACCTACTTTTTTGCCAACAATCTCCCCAATTTTGATTAGCAAAGAATATAGGTACATCCTGTATATAATTTTTAAATAGTGTAAGAAAATATAAACCATAAGAACTATTAAATATATATCTCAATAAAAATAAATTATGTATGTAAAAACATGTCATACCAGTTTCAAAGATTCTGGGTTATGAAGAAACTTAACAAATGTAGTATACATCATAAAATCTGAATCAGTAAAGATGTTAAAAGACTGTAATTAAAAAGCTGGCTTCGAAAATGAACATTAACTTTTTGTATTAACAAAGTATATAGTGAAATTAATTATAGAAACAGAGTATGAGTTAAAACTATTCTGCAAATAAGAATTATTTTAACATGTTCTCAACAAATGATTCAAACACATAAGTAAACCCTTCTTGAATGTATAACAATAAACATTTAAAATCGTATTAGTAGCAAGATAGGATTTAAATTAAGATAAATTAAACAATATAAAGTTCATTACAATAGGAATGTACATACCAGTTGCTGAAGAAAAAATAATAAAACCTCATGTGATTGAAGTGTAGAAGACGGAGGAAAAGAAAATTGAAACCCTAGAAAATGACTGGGGAGAAGAGATTTTTGAAAGAAGAGATGATAGATGTTTGATGTGTAATGATGATGAAGAAATAGTGACGGTTGTGTTTTTCTCTTCCCATATTTTCAATTGATGAAAAATATTTACACATACACCCGTTATTGAATTTGTTATTTACATTTACATTGAGATACAAGAGTAAAGTACATGATTAGTTGAATTAATTTGGTATTCAAATTAACAAAGAAAAATAATTTCTCGTATAGCAAAACCATTAACATAACATATAATTTGAATGCTTTGAATCATGTATTAATAATTATTAGGTTTTAACATAAGTAAGTTTCATGACCTCAAGAAGCAATGCCGAGGGAAAATCTAGTTTTATCTATTATATGTACCTTTTAACATAAGTAGTTTGACTTTGGTCAAACAGGCTTTGGTCAAACAGTGTTTTATCAAGTAGCTTTTAACAAAAGTAGTTTGACTTTGGTCAAACAGACTTTGCTCAAACAACGTTTTAACATTGCTCAAACAGTGTTTTATCTATTATAATTAGCTTTTAACATAAGTAGTTTGACTTTGATCAAACAGCGTTTTAACATTCCTCAAAATGATTACAAGCTAGTAAAAACTTCTTTGTAAACAACATTAGAAGTCTTATTTGTTGGTTTTTCATCAGCGTCGAATATTAGTATTTTAACGCCTTCTCTGGTCTTGACCCTTGATAATGCAACATACAACTGACCATGAGTGAAGACAGGATCTTTCAAATAAAGACCAACCTTTGATAACGATTGTCCTTGACTCTTGTTAATTGTCATAGCAAAACAAACTGATAACGGAAATTGTCTTCATTGAAATTGAAAAGGTATTTTTTTGTCAGACGGAATCATATTAATCCTTGGAATAAAAACTCTCGTGCCAATGTTCCCACCAGATATTACTTCAGCTTCTATAACTCGTTTACCAAGAAAAGTAATTTGAAGCCTTGTACCGTTACATAACCCTTTCTGTTGATCAATGTTTCGAAGAAGCATCACAGGAACACCAACTTTAAGAACTAATCTGTGATTAGGCAAGCCAGAAATCTTAAGAGCATTCAAATTTTCTGTTGAGTATAAGCTTTGTTGAAAAGAATCAAGAATTTGTTCAGTTTGACATATACTATCAGAACTCAAATACTCTTTCGCATCACCAGGAAATAACGAAAGCAATCGATCATTAATTTCATGAACTACCTCATTTTTGGGTGCTAGAATTGCTCGCTTAGAAAAAAATACAGCAACCCTAAATTGTTGAATAATTGAAGGATATACAAAGTCAATTAAACTTTGTATTGGGTCACAAATATCGGTGATCAGTAAATCATCTGGTATCTCTATAATGGCGTCACCATCATTATCATTTCCAACGTTTCCTTCACCAATATCAATAAGCCATTTTGCAAATTCTCTGATAGACTTCATATTCGAACTTTCAGCTCCAATAGTTAGACGCATGTTTTTAGTCAGCCGTAAGAGTCTGCATTTTGCCCATATGTATGAAGAGCTTAAAGATGCACTAACAATTTCTTGTCTAGTACCATTAGGAATAACAGGTAGTATTTGTCTAAAGTCACCACCAAATACAATAACTTTACCACCAAAAGGAATATCCGAACGAATACTCCTACCTTCTGAAAATACGTCGGTCATGGTCCTATCTAAAGCTTCAAAGGCATGTTTGTGTACCATCGGTGCTTCATCCCATATTATTAATTGGGTTTCCTTTAATAATCTCGCAATATCACTATTTGGCTTAATATTGCACATTGAATCTTCTGTTAGATTAATGGGAATATGGAACCGAGAATGGGCTGTCCTTCCACGGGAAAGTAATAACGAAGCAATACCACTTGAAGCCACATTTAAAACTATTCCATTTCTGTATCGAACAGCTGAAGCCAAAGTCTTCCATAAAAAGGTTTTTCCAGTTCCACCATAACCATAGACAAAAAAGGCCTCCTTTACGCCCTATAACTTCTTCCATTATTTCATCAAAAACCGCTTGTTGTTCATCTGTAAGAGATTGATGCAACCTGTTAAACTCAGCTTGTACTTCATCTAGGTCATGTGACAGCTCTTCATTGATCAGACGATTAGAAGCATCACGTAAGGAATCGTCATCAGGGTACGGCATAGTGGCAAACCTTCGTAATGATGAACCATTGGAAATTAAATAGTTTTCAATTTTCAACAAAGTAAGGTTCTTAATCTGATGTTCAGGAAGCACTAAACCAAGCAAATAAAAAAATTAACATTATTAAATAAAAAATCAAAATGTAGTATGTGAAATAAAAAAAATAGATAAGAACCTGAAATATTTGTTTCTTTTTGACGTCTATAAACAATATCATCAGCTAAGTATTTCCACGTATTCTCCCAAACAAATTATGGCCGAGATAGAGTATTTGACAAAAGCAGGGTAGCAAATAACGCTCGAAGATACCCAGCATGTCCTTCAAAACTTGCTTCTTTAATGGCCTCAATGTATTCATTGTCATCATCTAAAAGTCCCATCGCATAGCAAGCATCTCTAAAAGTCGGGAATAATTGACCGTTAACTGTACGTATCTCCTCAAATGATCTAGGTCCTTTAACTTTATTCAGTAGTATCCTCAAAAAATAAGGTTCGCCCAAAGCAGGAGATACAGAATGAATCCGGCCAACACACTGGTACAACTTACGTACCTGCCAACATCTATCTTTAAGTATCCAAACAAATTTGGAAGGAAACTCAACATAAGTCAGCTTTCTAGCATCTTTATTTGTCTCGTTCAACTTCATCCATTGCATAAATATTGAAGAAGCAACAGAAGGCTTGCTTAAAACATTGTCAATATCGTCATCAGCACCATACACAACATTATGTTGGCCGGGCAAATGAAAGGGAAGCCTCATAACAGCAGGATACCTATAGTGAACCTCATTAGAGAATATTCTCCAGGATGCCTCACAAGCTGAAATATATCTACAATCATAATACTCCTTGATCTCGTCTTTTGGCTTTTCTTTGATGGTTGAACTTGTATCACCAGAAACTACCGCAGTAGCCATATCAAGACCTTTGTTGATGTACTTGAACAAATATTTCACTGAACCGGCTTGATCACACCATTCAACATTAATGTGTGCTTGATATCTTTTGAAAAGCCTTTTGTTATAAGGAACAACATTTCTGTTGTCTAATCTAACACCAGATTTTATAACTGTATGACCTGAATCTCTTCTTCTGTATACAGGAAAACCATTTGAATCAATAGTTGTATGTGGTGTGAATTTCTTCGGAAAGTTTTTTGAACATCTTTTATCAACCATGCAAGGACAATTCAAATTAGCATTCCCACACGGACCATGAATCATATAATTAGTCCCAAGAGAATAAAGTTCAGGATCTTCTTTTTTATCGGGAATCTCAGCAGAAATAAATGGATCTATATGATCTATGGTTGGAAGTTTGTGATCGACCTTCATGAATAAGCATATATGTGCATGAGGAAGACCACGCTTTTGAAATTCTACTCTATAAACAACTAAATAAAAATGAACAATAAATAAATTTATTAGTTAATAACCTTGATTAAAAAATATACATCAGAGGATAAGCTGTGAAAACAAAATAACATACCAGCGTTAATCTCACCAAAATACTTGGAATCCTTAAAATCTTTAATTAAGGAATCAAGCTTCCTTTTAAACAATCGACACAATATGTCAGGCCTGTCTTCGGCTTTGATGGTTGAATCTTTTAGAAATCTTTTTACTTCAGGCCACTTAGGATTACATGTTATAGTTATGAAGAAATCAGGGTACCCATACCACTTACATAAGGCCATTGCATCGAGGTAATTTTGTTGCATGAATCTTGCACCACCAGTAAATGAAGAAGGAAGTATAACAGGCTTTCTAGTATCTGTTAAAACTTCCTTACCTTTAGATTTATACATTTGAAGATTCTCAAATGTTTCAGAGCGAAGGTTCGCTTGTTGCCTACGAATGTAATTTAATCTTTCGCTCTCAATCATTGTGTACGCATCAACCAAAAACTGTTGTAACAACCTTCGCCCATTTAAAATTAAGTAAAAGCCATAAGTTCTATCTTGGATTCTATATGAAAAAAATTCTCTCATTGTGCACTTTGGTTTTATTTTCTTTTGTGTGGACATAAAATCTCTATGAGGAATATCAACTCTATAACCATCATCACCATATGGAAAAAGTAACGGATATTGAAGAGCAAGATACGATGGGTGTAATTCGCTAATACGCTGCAACATTCCCGACTGCGTCTGGACAACAATATCATGATGGTCTATAGCTTTATCTATGTCTCCGACAACCAAAGCAGCAACTTCAGATGTGGTGGGTAAGTTATATGTCCTGCCGTCTTTTTCTCTTCTATAAATTAGTCGAAGACTAAGGTTGGCATCTGGAGATTGGTGAAAATGGTTTCTGACCATCCTATATGTCTTAACCAACATATTTTGTGAATCTAATAAAGCCCTCAAATACTTTATCATTTCAACATCAAGTTCTTTATCAGCAGGCGATGAAGGTTTGGTTCTTTTGCTGTTAAAAGAAAAAAAACAACAAAACGTTAACATAACATAACTCTTGTAATAAGCAGTGGATAGAGAATCAGTTATTAGTAATTAAGTGTTAAGGAAAAACAGATTAGTACCAAGTCAAACAGCTGATGTAAAACTTGTAAGCACTGATAGTAATTAAAACACTGATGATACTTAACAACTGATAGTGAACTACATAAGGTTAACAACTGCTATTGTAATAAGCAGTGGATAGAGAATCAGTGATTAATAATTAAATTTTAAGGAAGAACAGTTATAAACAACTGTTGATACCAGCTCAAAACTTTTAGAATATGTTGAGAAAAAGTAACATTTCAGAGATTTGGGCTTAAACAGTGGTTTGGTAGGCATCAGTGGTTTGGTCTTGAACATTGGACGGGGTTAATTAGACTTTGTGTACAAATGTAATTGTATCCAACAGTGTTTTGCCTTATTAAATTGTTATAACCAATGTCATTGTAGGAAACTTAGCTGGGCAGAGCTTATTGTAGGAAACTTCAGTTTACCTACAACAGCTGATGAATTTAGAATTAATAACGCAAACTACTGTTAAGTCAAACAGCCGATGAAAAAAACTTTTAAGCACTGCTAGTGATTAAAACACTGATGGTACTTAACAACTGATAGTGAACTTTTTAAGCACTGCTAGTGATTAAAACACTGATGAGTTGTAATTATAAATTTAAAATGAATTTAAAATGAATAAAGCAAACTACTGTTAAGTGAAACTCCTGTTAAGTGAAACAGCTGATGAAAAACTTGTAAGCACTGCTAGTAATTAAAACACTAATGGTACTTAACAACTGATAGTGAACTACTAATGGTTAACAACTGCTGTTGTAGCAATCTCTGGATAGAGAATCAGTGATTAAGGATTAAGTGATAGTACTTAACAACTGATATTGAACTACAAATGGTTAAATTTCTAGATGTTCTTTAATAGAATAAAAATGGAACTTAGAAATCACTCGTACCTGAATAATGCCTGTCTGTTTGTTATTTCATTTTCAGTATCATGTATGTATAGCTGACAAAACCTAGCTTCATTTCCAGCTGGAGGTTTGAGACTCCCCATGCAATGATAGTTTTGGCCACTAATACGATATATAAATGGAGCATTGCCCTTGTTGATATTAGAATCAAGCTTTCCACCCATAGATGTAAAAGAGAACATAGAGTTGTATCGACTTATGTTCTTCAGGAAGAACTTGCTTTTTGGATTTGAGGAAGAAAACAAATTTTGATAAGACGGATGTGCATCCTTTAAAGGCGGTAGCTGAACTTTACCATACCCACAACACATACCATAACATAGCTTATTTAAAGTTAAACGACCTTTTCCACCTTCCGATGCCCATAACTTTGCACTACAAAGCTGACATGTAAGCACTTGGTCACCATGGTCCAAATAATCTGTTAACAAATGATTGAGAGTTATATTACAGGTAGAACACAACAAATGTCCTAAAACAATAAAATTGATTAAAACCTTTAGATATCCCTTTATAAGGATCTTCATCAGTGCAAAAAAACACATTTTCTTGATCGGAATCCAAACAGAGCATAGGTACAGGAGTATTATCACGCTTCTTACACTCAAGGTTACGTTTACCAGAAGACAGCCGTGTAAGCGTAGAGTTACTACCCAATATCGACTGATTGTTACTGCTAATAATGCTAGAAGTAATGGAATATCGACGGTTGCTATCTGCTGGTGTACCTATGTTAATGCCATTATATGAACATCCAATATTAAAACATTGATGTTAAGACCGGTATGTGGTTTAGTAATGTGTTTATCAAAACAAATAATAAAGAAACAAAATACAAACATGGTGTAGTTGAAATTAAAGAACCAGTAGCATTTCTAACTGCTCGACACGCAATGGAGTACATATGTTGATCCATAGAATCAGAACATTCAACCATATTTGCATTGTCAGAAAAGATGTTACGAACATTTGTTGATGATGACGATGCATTTAACAATTTCTTATTATCAAGTGTTAATTTTTGAAGCTTACGCCTTTCATTTGGTAGAGTAACTAAATAACAGAGAAAGTATAATATGTACGAAAAACAACAATCAGTCCCCTTAGAAACCTAAAACGGAAAAAGTATAATTATAATCAAATTCAAGAGGTATTACAATTTGTGCTATCTGAAAGAGGAGTTCTGTTAGAGATATATGAAACAGGAGTTCTCGTAAGAGGACCTACAAAAAAACCAAGTAGAATTATGATTTCAATCTGAAAACTGATTTTGATTTGGGAAATGATGAGTTAAGAAGTTATAATTACTCTTATTACGTAAATTTCGTTGAGATGAATTAGCAGCTGATGATGACCACACATTCTTTAATTTCTTATTATCAAGTATTAATTTTCAAAGCTTATGCCTTTCATTCAGTGAAGTAACTAAATAACAGAGAAAGTATAATATGTACAAAACACAAGAATCAGTCCACTTAGAAACATAAAACGGAAAAAAGAATACTTATAATCAAATTCAAGAGCTATTACCATTTGTGATATCTGAAAGAGGAGATCTGTTAGAGACATCTGAAACAGGAGTTCTCATAAGAGGATCTACAAAAAAAACCAAGTAGAATTATGATTTGAATCTAAAAGTTGATTTTGATTTGAGAAATGATGAGTTAAGAAGTTATAATTTCACTTACTATGTAAATTTCGTTGAGATGAATTAACTGCTGTAGAAGATGAACGTGAATTCTTTGACATTGTTAAGTCTGAAAGAAGGAGATGCTTTCAAAAAAAGAAAGAGTATAAGATCAGGAACATTAAAAAAAATAGAAGAAAACAGTGGTTTTTAAATTTTGAATTACAGTATGTAATACCTAGGGATTAAACATAACCTCAATAAATTATAATATTGCATTTTATCATTTTGTAATTAAAAATCATTTCATGAAAAGCAAAATAAAATTGTTTCATATTATTGAATTAATTATTCCAAATAATCTATTACATTGATAAAAAACTTAACAACAAATTTTGTAATCTTTATGGAATGTAAATCGGATGTTCATCGGTTAGGTTTATGGTTTATTTGTATATGATTTAAGTTAAACAGTATTTTTTTCAGTTATCCAAATAAACCAAAGAAAACAAATAAAATAAAACATGGATTGATAAACCAAACAAAAAACCAAATAAAATGGGTTTGAATTTACGCTTCATACTTGGTTACGATTTTTCTTAACAACATACTTTGAGTGACTTACAGAAAATTTGAAGTATATAAAAAACCTATTGAATGAGATTACTTAAATAAGTTAATGGGAGAAACAGGCACAAATTAAATATTTTTTTTTAAACTGTAACATATGACGGATACTTACTAAATCTTAGTGGGCAGGGATAACGGTAAAAACCAATAAAGAACAACCACATCCACAGATAATCCTATATAAATTATGAGATAAGATACTAAGATTAAAATTGCTTAAAGATTACAAATGTTTGTAGATAAAAAAGTTGTTAATTAGGTATATACAATATATATTATAAATTGTTGCTACTATTCATACACATAAGTTTTAAACATAAATATTGACTATTGAACATCTTAATATTTATTTAACAATATACATTATAATAAGCAGATAAGTTTTTAGGAATTCAAAACCACATAATCAGTCCAAAACATAACCCACCAAACACCCAAAAGCAACAAAACGAAAACCATAAGTTCAACATGGCAACAACATATGAAATCAACACGTAAATGTATTTGAAAATACAGAAGACACTATTTCTCAATCTTTGGAATCAAAAGCGTTGAAACACCAGCATCTTCATCCTGAGAGAGTTCATCACTAATGCGGCGCTTTGTCGAGGAGCAACCTAATGCATCATCCACATCGAACACTTCACGAATATTACGTTTTGTTTCATCAGAAGACGGATTCTCAGTGCCTACAAGTGCTTGGGATGCAGGTGTAACATTGTCACTGCAGTATGACATCTCATCCTGATATAAAAAGACAATAAGTACTAACGTTTAAAAAAATTTAGTACAAATAAGGAAATTCTCATATTACCTTCATAAGGTCAATAGGAGTAGACAAACTGCAGGAATCTGGAACATCCAACGATTCGGACTGCTAATGCTTTAAGTACATAATACACAATAACATAAAATACACACAATGGTATAAATATATTTTAAAACGATATGAATATCAAATTAAAAGAATGACATAATGAAGATTTAGACCTGGTTAAGATTGAATTTGGCACAGAGCGCGAAAAGGATCTCATCATCTTTAGTGGCCATTGAAATACCATAGTTTTCAACCTGATGTTCAATGTTATAGTCTTTAACACTTATGATGAAAACATACCTCTTTCCAATCAATGTGTCAAAGATCTCAGGATATGGGTTCAGTATCTCTCCAGAATTAACAACCTATGATTTTATAAAAATTAATATAAATTACAATGAGCAGAATGATTCCATAATTGAGAACATACAATTTTATAAAAATTAATTTTAAATTATATATAGTACATGGCCAAATAACTGAATGCATGTATTTGTTTCCTGATCTTGAATTGAAACTAACTCTTTGGCAGTTTTCTAAAGAATCTTGTAAGCTTCAAAATCAAACAGTGTTAAAGACATAGTACCGGAAGAGTCTTGCACCCTAATAGGTATATTGAACCTATCAAGGTTAAAAACAAATGAAAACATTAGTATTACTAATAACAAAAGTGTGGTTCATATTAGTATTTAGTATAAGGAAATAAAACTGTAATCTCAAACCGGGGAATAGAATAGATGTCGACTCCTTCACATTTATCATTTGTACACACCAACGATTTTTCATCATAAACATCAGATAAACCATCCGGATTTTCTTTCGTTACAAATCTTTCCTCCACACCTGACTTACAGTGGTTACAACCATTTTAATACCAAAGTTTATCAGTGCATATAGCTGTGATTGTGCCAACAACCAAAACCTTCTTTGTCTATCAACATCAAACAAAAATAATTACACTTAGAAAAGACTTTTAAAAAACTCAGCATGTAGAGTACTTATAAGAAAATACACACCGTTGATATGGTTCCAAGGAAACCAATAAGCATGAAATCAGGGTTATTAAGAAACTCATCTTCAACACTTGAGATAACGATTGAACCAACATGATCATTTGATGAAGATGAAGCAGAAATTTTCTCTACATACCTAAACCGATTCATGTGATCAAATTAAAACGTAAAAAATAATGTAAGCACAAAATAATACTGTTCAATGTTCATATGCATATTACTAACTATACCTCTTCCTAAAAGAGGATATCTCTTCAATGTCAGTGTCAATAAAAAGTCTGCTTAGCTCAAAGCTGTTTGCAACACCACGCTTGCCTGAATTTAAAAATAAAACCAAATATAGATCAATATAAATAGTGTCAAATTTAAAACATATAAGTAAATCTAAAGATAAATCTATAACAATTAAAAAATTAAACTAATTAAGTTTAAATTGTACCTTTGTAAAGGTTGACCATACCAAAATGACAAAGGATAACAACATATTTCTCTCGTTTCTTATCATTCATGTAAGCAAACATGTCAATAGCAAAACCATCCCACAAAGTAACCGGACACTTTTGGCCTCTAAAATATTAACATAAAACATAATAACATCAAGCAACCTTATAATGGTTTAAACGTCAAAATGCAACAACTTAATAAAAAGAACGCACTCAATGTCTTCAAGTCTAAGATTAAGTCTCTTGCCCTTTCTCCCATCCTTCTTTGACGTATCCTCTAGATTGAAACATACATCCACATAACCAATCCAATCTATAAACAAAAATATATTGTGAAAAGAAAACAGCATTAAGAAGTGATAACAATAAAAGAAAAAAAACAATAAGACAAAACAATAGATATATATCATGTAGTGATTTACATACCAATAACTGTATTAACTTCAAATTTATTTTTAACAACATCCTTGAGGTTAACAAAATTAAAACGGTATTTCGGTCCAGACCAGTTAAAACATTTCTCAACAGAAGTATAGAAATACAGTGATATTTTGTCATTTCTCTTGGTATACTTAGCAGTGGACTTATTAGTAGCAAGAGAAGGTTTGGTGATAAGAAGACATTCATCTAACTGAAGAAATTCCTTGAATTTTCCTAGCATCTTATGCAAACAGCTGGCTTGAATCATAGTTCCTTAAGAATATGAAACATTCGATTAAATAAAAAAGGTGTTATATTCATTTGGATATTCATATGTCCAAAAAAATTATAAGACAACTATATACGGTACCATCTCATCAATGAAGATCATACCAAGACGATATATTTCATTTTTGTTATTATTCATCATCTTCTTCGAAATGCTAACAATCTTCACTCTAATCGAATAGTTGTTTGAGAATGTATTAAGATCGTTAAGCATGCTAACCTTTGCAACCTCCATTTGAAGACTGTACATAAAAAAAAGAATATGCAAAATATAAGTATTGTTAAACGTAATATGATAATACAATAAGCATGGATGTTCTTAAAAAAATATCAAGGTTGGAATTCAAGCTTACCAATTATCTAATAAAAATTTTAACTGAATGCAGTGGCAAATGTAATTTCAAATGTAGGGAGAGTATATCTTTATATGCTGGTTTATTAAAGTAATAAAATATTAGAAATGATATGCAAAGTAGGCAAAAAAAGAGAAAGAACGTCAATTTTAAATTATCATTTTGTATATTTAGAATTTCAAAATTACTCACTTGATTTCAAAGCAATTGTCATAATTTCTTTTCTATATTTTATTTTAAATTTAATTAAGAAATAATAACCGTCAATTTGAAATTCACATTTTGCTTAACTCAAATGTCCAAAGCTCAAGAAACTAGCATTAATTACTAATTTGATTTGCAACAAATAGTCATTAACATCCAAGTGTATAGGAATTTTATTTTATTAAAATAAAGATGAAACAACTGTTCAATTAATAGTACAGATGAAACCACTGAAGTGATGTGATAAAAACAACTGTTCCTAAACACTATTACATATAAACACTGATGCCATAAAAATGGTTACATATAAAACACTGAGGTGATGACAACTAACAACCTAACAGTCTATAAAACATTCATGGGGAAAACACTGTTACATATAAACACTGTTAACATAAACAAATAAACAAACATAGAATAACTAAAGTTGATGCTGAACCACTGTTGTAGTTTGACACTGTTGTTGGACGTCATAAATTTCAGATTTAATTTCAAAGGTAAAAGTAGTGTATATTCTTACATGCTGCTTTATTAAAGTAATTAAATATTAGAAATGATATGCAAAGTAGGAAAAAAAGAGAGAACGAAAATTTGAAATTACCATTTTGAATATTTTGAATTTCAAAATTACTGATATTGTCAGTAACTACTGACTTGATTTGAAAGCAAATGCCATAATGACTTTTTTAAATTTTATTTTAACTTTAATCAAGATATAATAACCGTCAATTTGAAATTCAAAATTTGCTTAATCAAATGTCCAAAGCTCAAGAAATCAGCATTAATTACTGATTTGATTTGAAACAAATAGTCATCAAGAATTTTTTTTATTTTTTAATTTAACTTTAAATTTTATCATAAAAATAATGTTGGTGGAACTCTTATGTAATTGGAATGTAAAGATTAGGTAAAATGGTAATTTGATTGTAATTCTAGTTTTCATTTGATAATTTCAATGTATCACAAATTAACAACATCAATAATAAAAATGTGAGCACTGACTATTTTTTAGGGAAACCGTTGATGGTCAATATCAGTGAATGTCAACAATGTAAAAGTGTACAGTGGCTATTTTTTCCAATCAGTGGATACCAACCAGATTTCGAAACCCTGATGTTCGGTCAGTCAGTGGTCAACATGGAGATTGAAGAAACAGAGGTTGTATTTCAGCAGTGGAATACTTGAACAATCAAATGTGATAAATAGTGTTACATATAAACAACAGTCCTAAACATTGCTACATATAAACACTGATGCCATAAAAATGCTTACATATAAAACACTGAGGTGATGACATCTAACAACCTAACAGTCTTTAAAACATTGATGCGGAAAACACTGTTACATATAAACACTTTTAACATAAACAAATAAACAATAGAATAACTAAAGTTGATGCTGAACCACTGTTGTAGTTTGACACTGTTGTTGGACGTCATAAATTTCAGATTTGATTTTCAAAGGTAAGTAGTGTATATATTTATACGCTGCTTTATTAAACTAATTAAATATTAGAAATGATATGCAAAGTAGGAAAAAAAAGAGAGAACGAAAAATTTAAATTACCATTTTGCATATTTTGAATTTCAAAATTAATGATATTATCAGTAACTACTGACTTGATTTGAAAGCAAAATGCCATAATGACTTTTCTAAAATTTATTTTAACTTTAATCAAGATATAATAACCGTCAATTTGAAATTCAAAATTTGCTTAATCAAATGTCCAAAGCTCAAGAAATCAGCATTAATTACTAATTTGATTTGAAACAAATAGTCATCAAGAATTTTTTTTATTTTTTAATTTAACTTTAAATTTTATCATGAAAATAATGTTGGTGGAACTCTTATGTAATTGGACGTCAACAATGTAAAAGTGAGTAGTGGCTATTTTTCCGATCAGTGGATACCAACCAGTTTTGGAAACACTGATGTTTGGTCAATCAGTGGTCAACAGGGAGATTGAAGAAACAGAGGTTTTATTTCAGAAGTGGAATATTTTGAACAATCAAATGTTCGAACCAATTTCAAGAATACTATACCCAAACAATCAAGATGAGGTGCTTAATATTCATCCAAGTGTATAGGAAATTTTTTAGTATAAAAATGAAACAACTGTTTAATTAATAGTACAGATCAAAACACTGAAGTGATAGGATAAATTATGTTACATATAAACACTGTTAAAATAAACAAAGATAGAATAAACACTGTTAACATAAACAAAGATAGAACAACTAATGTTGATGGGGAACCACTATTGTTGGAGAGTGTTTCACATTTAGTTGATCAGTGCTTGTCTGGACTTTGGTCTTGATCAGTGGTTTTTCATAAATGAACAGTGGATGATGTTTATCAAACTTTATGTACAACCGTCGTTATATCCAACACTTGTTAGGCAGATCAGTGATTTGCCATATTAACTTGTTATAACCAATGTCATTGTAGGAAACTTAGCTGGGCAGTGCCTATTGTAGGAAACTTCAGTTTACCTACAAAAACTGATGAATTTAGAATAAATAACGCAAACTATTGTTAAGTCAAACAGCTGATGGAAAACTTTTTAAGCACTGCTAGTAATTAAAACACCGATAGTGATTAACAAAACTACGTTTAATTGCTCAAATTGAGATGACGGGAGATCTGCAAAGGATTACAAATGAATCAATGCACCAATAAACAGTAAATCAAAACGTTAGAAATACCAAAAAATAAATCACACCAATTTAAGTTACCTTGGTGATGTCCTAAACTTTTGTACCGGTATCACCTATCAACACACCTGGTATCACCTTTCACATTTCCATCTCCTCAACAACCGTCCGACAGAGGTTGCTTCTAATCAACAAACTCTATAAACCAACAAAAAAGCTTTAGAAAGACAAAGTACAAAACATATCAAAATAAATCTACTCGTAATAACATGATACAACAAAGCAAACATACCAGAGTCACCGATTAAGAGGAGCTTGTACAAAAGCGTTCATCGAGTACGATAAGAAACCCTAGGAGATCTGTTTCTTCTTCTGAGGATAGAAAAGGCTTCATCATGTTCAGTATGAGAAAATATATAAAACGAAATAAAATTTCTGAATAAAAAAATAGATCTTACATGATTATTCTCTTCTTCAACCACTCGACGATACATGATTTAGGGTTTCAAATGCAGATGTATTGAATAGAAGTAACCTCTGCCGTACATTGTTGAGGAGATGAATATGAGAAGAAGAAGAAGAAAGATAAACATCAAAGAGGATAAACATCGATCGGAATAGAGCAGAGCAGAGAGAGAAAGAAAGTATTAGCCCTAAATGAGTAAATGAGGGATGATATAAATAGAGGAGGGCAGTGGTACTGTTGGGCGGGAAAAGAGAACTGACTATGCCCTAATTAAGTGACACGTGGCCCAAATAACTTTCATTTATTATATATAATAGATTAGGACCATAAGCCGTCATTGAAGACCTCGACCGAGTTAAAAAAAACGCCATTTAACCAAACAAATTATATGATTTTTTTTAAATGACGATTAACCTTAGAACAATAACAATTACTTAATTCTAAGTCTAACGATCAACAATTACTGAATTCTAATTTCTAAGTCTAACAAACAACTAAACACTTAATTTAGGGCTCAACATTCAAGAGAATAAAAAACTGTAAGACTCTAAACTGTTTTAACTGAAAACACGCAGCGGAAATGCGAACCGTAAAATTTTTTACTTTATAAACGTTCTAACATACTTGAAAACCGGCTAAAGAATTCATTTAAAAGGATTACATCCCTCATTTTTGGTTATTATATTAAATATAAAACTACATGACGTACAATCTGCGTTCTGACTCGATCTTCGGCCGCTTTGCACTCCATGAGGACGACCTATGTAACATGCAGTCACCATATACATCCACATCATTAGTAATTAGTGACATCATACATAAATTAAAACATATGTAATTAAACGACCACATCGCATTCTTTCCACATAAACTGATTTATCTGATTATTTCCGAATTTAATCATTGGATTCCAGTGTCGAACCTTCGAGAGCCCAATATTACTATACATGCACTTTCATTTCATTCTCAATAGCAACATGGTTAGCATCGTTAAATCTCATTCGTATAATTAAAACCCTTGTATACATATATACAAGTTCCATTCGTCCACATATATTAAATTCCAATACGTTCATACATATCTTTCTATCCATACACATATATACAATTTACATCCTAACACATTTAGACATGCAAGTCTTAGCCACGTACGTCCATACATATAAATCCCATACATACGTGCATACATATAAGTCCTATCTACTTACACACAATTAAATCCATACATACATACATACATATTTCATCCCTATACATGCTCACATACAAGTTCCATCCACTTACACATAATTAAATCCATACATACATGTATACCTACTTCATCCCTATACATGCTCACATACGAGTTCCATCCTTACCCTCACCTCACAAAAACTCTTTGGTAAGTTTAGGGTGCATAATGGGGCTTGGGAATGGGGCTACGGGGTTCGGGATCGAAGAAAACGAACAAACGGGGAAAACCTAGGTCCTGGCGTAGCCAACGAGTTTCGGCGTCGGGCTCTGCTGGTCCGCGCCCAGATTTTGTGTTTTTTTTCTTTCTATTTCGATCTATCTAACAAAATCAAGTTATCTAACCATCTAGTAATGCAAAACATGTGGTAAGTTGTAGATTTTCATTTGGTGACTTTGCAAGTAATGAGTATGAGATTAGTCTTTGATTCGTATGTTAATAAGCATGAATATGTGTTAAAATCACCAAATGAAAATCTACAACTTACCACATGTTTTGCATCACTAGATGGTTATAAATCTTCAATCATGCAAGCATTTGGGGCTCAGTTCCATCATCAGTTTCAAGATTTTCGGGTCATTTGAGAGAACACTCTTTTTCTTCTCCTTGTGTGTGTCGACACACACAACACACACGCACATATCTCGAAGTTTCTATTTTGTAGAAACTTCAATTCAAACCTTTAATTTCAGCCCTCTTGTTATCACTTGATCACATTTGTCACAGATTTCATTCCTTACTTATTTGATTTATAATTTAACTAAGTTAAATAGCTTGGTTATTTTATTTCATGCTCTAACACAAGAAAACATACTAGTGAATTAAAAATTCAGGTTTTGGGACGTTACAAAAACCCACCTAATTTAGGGCAAAATTAACAATTATATATTAGGGCAAAATTGTATGAATCAAGAAAGTGGAATGAACAAAAAATGCCTTGATTGGGACGTGGTGGTCATCGGCTTCAATTCTGATGGTTTACGGTAGTCGTCAGCATGGCTGTGGTGGTGTCGTGAAGGGACGATGTAGTGGTGGTGGTGGGTCAGTCGTTGTAATCGAACAAAGTAGCAACGACGTCGCTTATTTTTTGTTTCTAGTTTTTTTAACTAATTATTATTAATTACATTAAATAGATGTTTGGATAATGCATATAGATCAAAATAAAACTAATGGGCCCAATATGTTATAAAATTTAGATATGGATAAAAATAAAATTATTTAGGCCTAATAAGTTGTAAGATTGATTTTTTATAAAAAGTGTGTCACACCCCAACTGATGACGGAAACATTGGGGCATGGCACTGAGCGAAACAGATTGTCAAGAGAAATTCCATAACTACTAAATTACCAAATAGTTAATATTATGTCCCATATCATAACCCATTAAGTAATCTAATTATTACAGACATAGATATTCTCCAAACAAAACATGTTCTGACAACTCAGATTTAAAATAAATAAATTGTCTTTGTTTCTAGACTCCATCCTACTTGATTCCACAAACGCAGGAAAAACACCACATCCTAGCAGACAGCATCCTAAACACCTGTCACATACGTTAAAATATGGGTCAATACACATAGTGTAAAGGTGAGCATA
This sequence comes from Helianthus annuus, assembly GCF_002127325.2. Taxonomy (NCBI): domain Eukaryota; kingdom Viridiplantae; phylum Streptophyta; class Magnoliopsida; order Asterales; family Asteraceae; genus Helianthus; species Helianthus annuus. The sequence continues at coordinate 163,881,553 of NC_035435.2, forward strand.
CAAGTTTGATAATAGCATAATAGAGTTCGAAATTGTTTACGCATAACAAGCATGTAACATGTATAATGTGAAGGCAAGTAGGTTATCGACAGAGAAATATGCACAGACGTGACTGCGAGTTGTAGAATGCGCAACACATATCCCCACTGGGACACGTGAACTAAAGCCCTTAACAACCCTTGTCCACGACAGGTGCTGAGTCCAAACTATAGTACTATCGTTGCTAAGGTGTCAGGCAACAATCACTGTGTTAACATAACATACAAGCATTCATCGAATAACACGTAACATGAAATAGCGTTCAGTGTATAAATAGTGTTTGCGTTGTGTGCCGATTGTGTTTTGAATAAGTAACGTATGTAACACCCAAAAGTGCGTAAAGAAAAAAGGGATCGAGTATACTCACAGATTGTGTTTAACAAGTAAACACTCTCTTGGATTGAAGGGAGCGCTGAGAGAGATTAGCCTGAATAGTTAACCATAGCATAAACGATAAGCGGCGCGTAAAACGGTGAAAAAGTGGTAGGTGTCGGATAGTAATCCAATTGGATGGCCAGTTGATCGGATGTCAATCCGTTCGGATGGTCATCCGATCGGATGGCCATTCGATTAGATTGACATCTTGATGTGTTTGTGTATGATGGTTTGTCTTTTGAAGTTTTCGTTGTAGCATTTTGAATAGAGAAGTATCTCTACCCTTCAGGTCGATCGATCAAACGGCCGTTTGATCGGGTAACGATCCGTTCGACGAGGTATTTCTCAGAGAACAAGTTCACAGCAGTGTTGTCACTCGATCGGATGGTCTACCGATCAGGTGGCAATCCGTTAGAACTGGTAATGCATTGAACATGTGGAAAAATTGTTTAAGTGTTGAAATCCCAAATGTCACATGGTCGGGTGCTCGCTCGATCGGATGGCAATCCGATCGGACGGCAATCCGATCAGACGGCAATCCGTTCGGCGTTCAGTACTTTTGAAAGTTGAATAAACGTTCAAGTGTTAACCCCCAAGTGTAATCCGATAGGGTGACTATCCGATCAGACGGAAATCCGTCCCGTGACCTGATCGTTTTGCTACTTGGAGATTTGTTAAGTTTGCGAGTTGTTCGAGACGATATGACGACGTGTCAAACAATAGAAACCCCATCAATTCCCAAGTGATCCGGTCGGACAGGAATCACCCTAGTCCGGTCGGTCAACGGTTCGAGTCGGTGGTTCATGTTTAACCCGAGGTCGGTTGTCTCTCTGATAGAACACAGATCTTGAACCAACACATCACTAAGAAGGAGTAGAAGATCAGAACAAGCCCCGATTCTATCGGTTTTGAGTGCATTGAGTGTAAAAGAGTTGAAAGAAAGTTAGAAAACCGTCTTTCAATCCTTTCCACCTTGAATATGTTCAGATCTATGCAAGACCTTTGTTTATTCATGTGGAAATCGTCCAGATCTAAGTTGTTCTTGGTGGATTGAAGCCAAAACATGAAGTTCATAAGAACTCCATGATGACATAACCCTAGAACACCTCAAATTCACTGATTTCACGGTTAAAAGTTAAGATTCAAAAGAGAGAAAGATGAAGGAGTGCGTGTAGATCATAGAAGTACAAGATTTAGGTTGAAAACTTACAAGAATCGCGAGAAATCGAGAGAAAGGAGGGTTGAAGCGAGCTGGTCGAGCAGAGGAGCTGTCACATCAAGTGATGTGACAGTTGAGGGTATTTATAAGGTTTCCCAAAAAAGAAAGTGCAAAGGGATCGAGTGGGTCACCGATCGGATGGCTGTCCGATCGGATGGCTGTCCGATCGGATGGCAATCCGATCGGTTGACCATCCGATCGAGCAGTCACTCGATCGAGTGGCTCCGACGATTTGAGTCTCGACGTTTCGTTTCGTGCGTTGTGTTTTGCGATGTATTTCGAGTGAGCGATGCGATAGTATTACCCATTAGTTACACAATTAATCCCAACTACTATATCTAACATACAATCACTATAATTGACTTGCGTTTAGCGTTTGCAATTCGATTGCGATAGAGTTGCGATTGCGTTTCGATTAATCACCACAACATAAACATAAATAAACATGCACAAGTAACACATAAATAGCACACACTCGTAAGATAGTAACCAGAACGCATAATTCGGGTTGCGGATGCGATTGCGATGCGATAAGCGATAAAGCGATAAAACATACGATAAATAGCGATTAAACCTCGATTATTAATAAGTACTCCACATAATACAACTAATGCGATAAAATAAATAGATTATCTACAAGTCAAAGAAGTCAAAACAGTAGTTGAGCAAGGAGTGACAGATCGCAATTTGCAATCTTTTCTTCCTTTGACTTCAATGTTGACTTTGACTTTGACTTTCGAAACACGGGGTGTTACAGCCTCCCCTACTTAAGGGAATTTCGTCCCGAAATTAGTCTTTAGCCGTAACAAACAACTGCGGGTACTTCGCCTTCATGTCGCTTTCGAGTTCCCAAGTGAACTCTGCGCCTCGTTTGCCTTCCCATCGGACCTTCACAATGGGAATGCGCGAGCGTCTGAGCTGCTTGGTTTGGCGGTCCATGATCTCGACAGGCTTCTCCACGAAGTGTAATGTTCCGTTCACTTGGAGATCCTCCAGTGGTACGTATAAATCATGCTCAGCCAGGCACTTTCTGAGGTTCGACACGTGGAAAGTCGGGTGGACGTTGCTAAGTTCCTCCAGTAGTTCGAGTCTGTAGGCCACTTTACCGATCCTTTCCAGAATCTTAAAGGGTCCAACATATCGAGGCGCGAGCTTTTCCTTCTTGCCGAATCTGACCACACCCTTCCAAGGTGATACATTTAGGAGTACGTGGTCGCCAACGTCAAATTCAAGGGGCTTGCGTCGTCTATCGGCGTAACTTTTCTGACGACTCCGAGCTTTCAGCAGATTGTCTCGAATTTGGAGAATTTTGTCAGTTGTTTCTTGCAATAGCTCAGGACCGGTTATTTACGAGTCACCAATCTCGTGCCATACAATAGGCGATCGACATTTTCTTCCGTATAATGCCTCAAAAGGTGCCATTTGAATGCTGGAATGATAACTGTTATTGTACGAGAATTCAACTAAAGGTAAGTATGCGTCCCAATTACCACCGAAATCTATGACACACGAACGGAGCATGTCTTCAAGGGTACGGATCGTTCTTTCAGTCTGACCGTCCGTTTGGGGATGAAAAGCGGTACTTAGATTAAGCGTAGTACCGAGAGCAGATTGAAACGTTTCCCAAAGACGCAAGGTAAACCGACCATCGCGGTCAGAGATGATGTAGCGAGGCGTCCCATGTCGACCAATGATCTCATTGGTGTAGATTCGGGCTAATTTTTCTACCCTGTAGTCTTCTCGTATCGGCAGAAAATAGAAGATTTAGTCAAACGGTCAACGACAACCCAAATGTTGTCGTGACCTGATGGCGTGCGTGGAAGTTTCGTTATGAAGTCCATAGCTATACTCTCCCATTTCCCCATAGGGATCTCGGGTTGGATGAGCAAGCAAGAGGGTCTTTGATGCTCGGCCTTGACTTTCGAGCAAGTCAGGCACTTCGAAACATAGAGAGCGATATCTTTCTTCATACCCGGCCACCAGTACTAGTAGCAAAGGTCCTTGTACATTTTATCGGCACCGGGATGAATAGAATATCAAGACTTGTGGGCTTCATCCATCAGAATCTGTCGTAAATCGGTCCTCTTAGGGATCCAAATTCGTTCCAGATAATGGAATATCCCATTCGACTTATTCACTAGCTGGGCTCTATCGTTGAGAATCCTTTCCTTCTTCAAAGTGCGCTCGGTGAAACAAGCATGTTGGGCTTCGCGGATGAGAGTTTCGAGATGATGCTGGGCTTGAACATTACGAACGCTATGCAAATAGCTTCGTCTGCTGAGGACGTCAGCAATGACATTTGCTTTGCCAGGATGGTAACGAATCTCGCAGTCGTAATCGTTGAGAAGTTCTACCCATCGGCGTTGACGCATATTAAGTTCTTTCTGGCTGAATATGTGTTGTTGGCTCATATGGTTGGTGAATACCGTACACTTAGTACCATAAAGGTAGTGTCGCCAAATCCTCGATGCAAAAACAACTGCGCCTAGCTCGAGGTCGTGGGTTGTATAGTTCTTCTCGTGGATCTTGAGCTGACGAGACGCGTAAGCGATAACCTTGTCCCGTTGCATGAGAACACAATGTCGCAACCCCCGTCCCCTAGTAGTCCCGGGAACGGGCGGCCGCGGCCAGTTTCGGTGGTATCCTATTTTTGTCTAATTTGGCAGCGGAATTTACATCAGGACCGTAGTTAGAAAATATTTTATCAGAGTAAAATACCACACTTTCATAATATTAAACACATGGGATAAGACCCAAGTTTTCAGTACACACTTTTTTATAGGAATAAATCCTATTTTTATTTAATAAAAACATCTATTTCTCTTAGGTAACTTTATTGCCACTTTTCCAAGCCTTCAGTGCTGTCCAGCTGGCTTCTATTTGGCTTTCACATATTGTTACCTGAAACGTGTTTTAAAAACATTTTGTCAGTGCGAAATACTGGTGAGTGAATCCCAGTTCAATCAAGTTTTTAATAAAAACCATTGTACAGTATTGAGGGCGCTTCCGCAATTACATTTGTTTCCAAGTCATATCAATTACCACCACACGGTACTGTCGTTCCGACTTATGGTCATTGTTATGGGTGAAATTCTGAGCCCATATCCTGGAAAATATCTTGATATATATCTTGTTTATATTATATCTGTTTACATCCGGGATGCTAGTTCAGGATATTGGTAACATCCTGAATGGTATCCTCGGGATTACTAATGGATTATGTGCAGGCACGTGGGTTAAAAGCTAGCAACGTTAACAAGACTTATTCCACGGAAGACTCGGTCCAAGTCGTTCAAGTGAAGACGTTGAAGCCGTATTACTTGGTCCATAACGTTCATAATGGAATATTCGGAGTAGCCCATATTTGTAGGGATTATTGTTTATAATTCATTACTATAAATAGGTGGGTATATCAGATCAACTCGGACATCACAATCACATCCGCTACACTCTAACACTTGCTCTCTAGCAATTTTCACTTTCACACAAATTCGTTGTAACACTTAGCGATCTGATCTATATCCTGCACTTTATCCTGAAGTTTAAAGCAATAAGAAGAACAAGGCAGCTGCGATTGTCAGCTCCCGAGGTTTTGTGCCGGCGATCTAGATTGATCAAGGGCTTTCCTCGTACATCTCGTGTCATTTACTTTACTTTCTTGCTCATTGTTTGATCGTAGATACAGCTCAATATCCTGGGCCGTATCCTGAACACTGTTTTTTCCAAACAACATAACCAGCATATTTTCAACACATTTTTTAGCACACTACCTCACTTAACTAATTTGATCACTTAATTGCTTCGGTAATTTTTGACCAAAACAATTTGGCGCCCACCGTGGGGCAAGTGGTGCTCTCTTTACTAAAAATCCTTGTGAAATCGTTAATCGGTTTTCTGTTTTCGAAACTTTTTGCCACATTTTTTACAATGGCTTCAAGATCAAACATGAGCTCTTCTACTGTGTCTGCTACAGCTTCTGCAACAGTTGGTTCGGTGCTTCCACCATCTCCTCCAAGGATGCCAGCCTCTACACAATCTCAAGATGTCATCCCTACTCGGAGTGTCCAGGGATCTGCTCCTGTTTTAGCTTCTAACGATGAAATTCTAACCTTATTTGGAAGTTGTTAGGGCTGGATTTTTATTATACATGATCCTTACACGTGATCCTAACCAGTGATCCTTGTTTCTTTGGCAGACAGTGATCCTCAGCAGGACTTCAGGATCAGGATCATGGACCATTATAGGATCCTCATGCTAGCGGTTACCTTCGTTTAAAACAATGTTATCTTGCAGGAACATCTAGCAGGATACGCTCATAGCATCATAACCAAGGGACGCGTCTTCACAATTATGGCATTAGCTTAATCGGAGATAGACGTTGCAAAGGATATGGAAACTTAGCTTGATTTAAGGGCGGCAATTTAGGCTAGATTGTCTTTTATTTCTAAAGGGGTAATGAGCTGATTATTAGTCTTTTTACCTAAAATAAGTCACCTACACTTGTATAAATACCACTCTTCCTCATTCGGAAGGGGACACGACACAACTCTCACACGCTTAGACACTCGAAACTATAGTGATCCTTGTACTCAGCTCATTATCATCCGAAGTTGTAACTATATTTTTCTTATATTGAAGTTGGTGATCGGTAGTTGCCATCACCCGAGGTTTTTTATGCCGGAGATCATACATTGATCAAGGGCTTTTTCCTCGTATAAATCATTGTGTCTTTGCATATTTCTCATAAAAGTGATCCTTTACTTTTATAATTAACCAAGCATCATACCCCGTTTACATAAAGTTTGGTTACATTATCCTTGTGTGATTTTTGACCAAAACAGTTTGGCGCCCACCGTGGGGCATGTTAGGGCTGGATTTTTATTATAGGTGATCCTTATACGTGATCCTAACCAGTGATCCTTGTTTCTTTGGCAGACAGTGATCCTCAGCAGGACTTCAGGATCAGGATCATGGGACATTATAGTGATCCTCATACTAACGGCCACTTCCGCTTAATACAATATTGTTTTGCAGGAACATCTAGCAGGATACGCTCTAGGCATCATGATCAAAGGACGCGTCTTCACAATTATGGCAAGAGCTTAATCGGAGATAGACGTTGCACAGGATATGGAAACATGGCTTGATTTATGGGCGGCAATTTAGGCTAGATTGTCTTTTATTTCTAAAGGGGTAATGAGCTGATAATTAGTCCTTTTACCTAAAATAGGTCACCTACACACATATAAATACCACTCTTCCTCATTCGGAAGAACACACACGACATACAACGCAACTCTCACACACTTAGACACTCGAACCAATAGTGATCCTTGTACTCAGCTCATTATCATCCAAAGTTGTAATCATATTTTTCATATATTGAAGTTGGTGATCGGTAGTTGCCATCACCCGAGGTTTTTTATGCCGGAGATCATACATTGATCAAGGGCTTTTTCCTCGTATAAATCATTGTGTCTTTGCATCTTTTATCACAGAAGTGATCCTTTACTTTCATAATTAACCAAGCATCATACCCCGTTTACATAAAGTTTGGTTACATTATCCTTGTGTGATTTTTGACCAAAACAGTTTGGCGTCCACCGTGGGGCAATTGGTGCTTCATTCATAAGAAAATCTTTTGTTCGAAATCATTTGAAAGAGTTACATGGCTTCATCATTGAAGAACACGTCCACGGCGATGTCTGCAGTCACCTCATCAGAGATCACCTTGCCTCCTCCACCGGCAGGATCTCAGAAAAATACTGAGAAGAGATCAACTCCCACTTTCTCTAAACCTCTATCTTCTTCTGCTATGAATTCTTCTATTCCCAGTACTAGTGATGTATTTGCTTTAATTTTGCAGATGAAGGATCGTATGCAGTGGCAAGATGAAACTAACGAAAGGATCCTCAGGGAAATTGGAGATCTCAAAAGACAAAAGAAATCGGCAGAGGATCATTCTCCACTGATGCCCAAATCCTTGAGTTTTGATACTCCAATGATCACTTCCCAGCCATCAGGGATCCCGGACGTGCAAATCATAGGGGAGTCAAGAGGATCACATCTCAACTCGGCAGCAATGACTCAGACGTCAGGCTCACATTTTCAGCCTGTAGGATCCTATCCTCAGTACATGGGATCCTTCAGGAATTTGGGAGCCTATCCGGAGACACAGCAGTTTCAAGGATCCTACTTTATTCCAGGATCATTCCAGGGCCAAGGATCCTCCTTTGTTCCAGGATCATCCCAGGTTCAAGGATCCTCCTTTGTTCCAGGATCATCCCAGGTTCAAGGATCGTCCTTCGTTCCAGGATCATCCCAGACACCAGGATCCTTCCAGATACCAGGATCCCTAAAAAATCTGCAAACAGGAAGTCTAGATGTCCATCAAGGGGACTTCATTCCAATGCAGACCATTGCTTCCACTGGTCCCTCCGTTGTTCCAGAACCCCAGCAATATGGATTCCCTAACTTGAACCCAATGGGAGGTAACACTTTAAACAATTATCCTACCACTAACCATGGATTCATGCAGGATACAGGTACCAATCATGCTATGGCCAGGGAGTTGCAGAAGCTAAAAGATATGATCTCAAGTGTTCCAGGGGTAATCAAGCCTATCCCAGAGATTGCGGATAGAAGCCACAAGGAATTTAGATGAAGTAAGAACTCGAGCACTCAGGTTTATCCGGCTAGAGGATGACAAGAGGATCCAGGAGAGACAAATGGGATCCTCAAAACCGGAGAAGCAAGGATCCTCCTTCAAGAACAACAAATTCAAATCCTACCATAGAAATGAGAACAAGAATGTGCATGCTGTTGACCAGGAAGAGGATGATGAAGATTATCCTCCAATCTCAGAATATTGTTTTTCCGTTGATAATCATGAACTAATCCTTGCAATGCAGAATCTAGGTGAAAAAGCTAGGTGGCCCAGGAAGAATGATAAACCATCCGGGACTAAAGACAAGTCCAAATGGTGTGCATACCATGAGGATTTCGGGCATCTAACTGAAGATTGCATAGCCTTAAGAAAAGAAATTGGATACCTGCTAAGCAAGGGGCATCTAAAAGAATTGTTAGGGAGAAAAAAGCAAAGGACCCAGGATCCTGAAAGGATCCCTGAAAAGGCTCCAGCACCTCCGGCAAACGCACAAGTGATCAACTTTATATCCGGAGGATCAGACATCTGTGGTACATCCTTCTCGGCGGCCAAAAGACATGCAAAAGAATCAAAAATGGATAATGGAGAAAGGCCTATTAGAACATCAAGTGTCTCAGAAGGGAAGATGATAACATTTGATGAGGATGATCGCATCAACATTCAGGATCCTCACCATGATAGTTTAGTTATCACTCTCTTTATCTCTAACCATTTTGTCCGCAGGATCCTTATTGATGGAGGGAGCTCAGTGAACATCATCCAGCTTGATGTTCTGAAGAAAATGGGTATCCCAGAATCAGACATCACACCGAGATCCTCCGTGCTTGTAGGATTCAGTGGAGAAACGAAGAAAACTCTGGGGGACATCAAACTCCCGATCTACGTGGAAGGATTACATAATTACCAAAAATTTTGTGTTATTGACTGTTTGTCTTGTTGCAACGTTATCCTTGGCAGGCCTTGGATACATGACATGAAAGCAGTTCCATCTACCTACCATCAATGTGTGAAGCTCCCTAGCCCATGGGGGATAATCAAGATCGACAGTGATCAGCAGGAGGCTAAGGATTGTTATACCTCATCCATGAAGCCAACCTCGAAGCCAAGGGAGCAATAGCAATTACAGTATCCTCCGAGGAATGTCTTGGAGGCAAGGGAACAAGATGTGGACGAAATCCTCATGGATCCTAGTGATCCTGAATCAAAAATCTATATTGGATCAGGGATCCTTGGCAAGATGAAAGAAGACATGATATCCTTCCTCAAAAGAAGAAAATCTACCTTTGCTTGGAAACATGAAGATATGACAGGTATATCTAAGGATATTATTACTCACAAACTTGGCATTGACAGGTCTATCAAACCAATCCATCAAAAAAGGAGGAAGTTTGCACCAGAAAGGAATGCCATTATCCAAGAAGAAGTAGAGAGACTACTTCGAGCAGGTATGATCAGAGAGGTAAAGTATCCAAAATGGTTAGCCAATGTTGTTGTTGTCCAAAAGAAAAACGGAAAGTGGAGGGTATGTGTCGATTTCACTGATTTGAATAAGGCATGTCCCAAGGATCCTTTCCCATTACCCCACATTGACTCCATGGTGGATGCAACAGCGGGGCATGAACTGTTAACCTTTATGGATGCATCATCTGGATTCCAACAAATTCAGATGGAACCATCTGACCAAGAGGATACAGCCTTTATGACCCCAACCGGTTTATATTGTTATATTGCCATGCCTTTTGGACTAAGAAATGCAGGTGCAACATATCAAAGGCTGGTAAATATGATGTTCAAAGATCAAATCGGAAAAACTATGGAGGTGTACATAGATGATATGGTGGTCAAGTCAAAGAAAGCTGAGGATCACCTAAGGGACTTGGAAGAAGCATTCGATATCCTTGATAATTACAACATGAAACTTAATCCTTCAAAATGCCATTTTGGTGTTAAGGCAGGAAAGTTCTTAGGATACATGGTAACCCAGAGGGGCATTGAAGCAAGCCCGGAACAAATCAAAGCATTAATAAATATCAAATCTCCTGCCAATGCCAAGGATGTTCAAAGACTGACAGGCAGGATAGCAACTTTGAACAGGTTCATATCGAAATCCTCAGCAAAATGCAAAGAATTCTACGATATCCTAAGGAAGAATAAGAAGTTTGAATGGACTGAGAAACATGAGAACGCTTTACAAGCCCTTAAAGAATATATGTCCTCAGCACCAGCATTAGCAAAACCGGAAAAAGGAGATGTGTTATCCTTATACCTGGCGGTATCCTCAACCGCTGTAAGTGCAGTCCTTGTCAAGGATCATGAAGGTACACAATATCCTATCTACTATGTAAGTAAAAGTTTACTTGATGCCGAATCCAGGTACTCACACCTCGAAAAACTTATTCTTGCATTAATCATGGCATCCACTAAGTTAAGGCATTATTTTGAAACCCATACTATTGTTGTTAAAACTAATTTTCCAATTAAGAGTGTCCTCAGGAAACCGGAGATGTCAGGGAGAATGGCTAAGTGGGCAGTGAAGCTTAGTGCCCATGATATAAGATATGAACCAAGAACAGCCATTAAATCTCAAGCACTAGCTGACTTTGTGGCTGATTTCAGTAGTGATCTACAAAAAGAAGCGGAATTGGAGGTCCAGCAGCTGGATGAGACCAAGGATCCTTGGATACTACACACTGACGGATCCTCAAATATCAACGGCACAGGGCTAGGGATCCTACTAAAATCGCCACAGGGGGACATAATACCCCACTCCATAGCCTGTGAGTTCCAAGCAACTAACAATGAGGCTGAGTATGAAGCCTTAATTGCTGGCTTACAGATTGCTAAGGATATGGGGGTAAAATATCTCGAAGTATATGTAGACTCATTATTGATCACCAATCACTTTAATGGATCCTATGCTGTTAAAGGTGAAAAACTAACCAAATATTTAGAGATAGTCAAAGAATTGGCACTCTCTTTTGTTTCTTTTAGCTTAACACAGGTACCAAGCCAATGGTCAAGCAGAATCATCCAACAAGATCATCATCAACAATCTGAAGAAGAAGCTAGGATCCAAGAAAGGAAAATGGGCAGAGGAGTTACCTTATGTGCTATGGGCTGATAGGACAACTCCCAAGAATGCCACCGGTCAAACACCTTTCTCTTTAGTATTTGGGGCAGAAGCAGTGATCCCAACAGAGATGGTGATCCCAACTGCTAGAACAATTGCTCGTGATCCTGAAGAAAATGCTGCAATCCTAGCTCAGGATTTGGATACTATTGAGGAAATCAGGGATCTAGCTAGAATAAGGATGGCAAGCTACCAACAAAGAATGGCTGGTACCTACAACAAAAATGTCAGGATAAGGAAGTTCCAAGTCGGAGATATGGTGTTGAGAAAAGCATTTCAAAATACTATCAATCCTGCTGACGGGAAGCTAGCACCAAAATGGGAAGGTCCCTACTTGATTGAAGCTGAAGCAGGAAAGGGGGCATACAGGTTGCTAACCATGGAAGGAAACTTGTTACCAAGAGCCTGGAATGCTGTTCACTTAAAGAAATATTTCATGTGAACATGATCCTTCCTGCATGTGATCCTTACATTGAAGTATCCTTGAAGGATCCCGGAGATATCGGTGATCCTTACTCTGGTAATATGCTTATCCTAAAACTATTGCATTTTCTTACTTTTTGCCTAAGGATAAGGATCATGTATCCTTCATCCTCTACTCACAAACCATTTGAGTTATGATAGTTCAGGTATCTTCAGCAAATCGTCAAAGATCTCCAAAAGCACCACAGATCCTTGGGTCCAACCCCAGTTATCCTTGGGATTATCCCCAGTTTCCGCCAGCAGCGCACGATGATCCTGATATAGTTCACGTCTTTGGGACCAGTACCCACTTTCGGGGCTGACAACCTCATCGTACTGGCTATATTTAGGATCCTACGTATAATGGTAGACGTACCATACATCCGTTCCTAAGGTTTCTAACATTTTCACGTTAGCTAAGGTTTTGGCATTTCCATGTCACTAAGTTTGGATAGTCGCCAGTAAGGGCCATACTCCAGTTTACATACGATCCTTTGGGCTTGTCCCCAGTTATCCTTTGGGCTTGTCCCCAGTGATCCTCCGGGATCATCCCCAGCTATCCTTTGGGCATGTCCCCAGTTACTAGTTTATCTTTTACATTGGCTTAGTCCCAAGTTATATCTCACTTTTCAGGTTTTGGAAGTCTAAACATATAAGGATCCTTAATCCTTATTAACTATCAAAGTCTTATCTATAATTGTCTTGATTGAAGGTTAGGATCCTAACTTGGATCCTCAGGTATGATCCTTGACTATATTGGTTATACTAACCGACCCTTTTACTTTGACAACCAAACTTATGATCCTTGGACCAAAACATTTTGAATATTTTCAATATGAGGATATTTGATCTAGGATCATATCCTAAGTTTATTAAACACATTTTTGTTACTTTAACAAATATAGCAATTGAGGAATAAGAGGATAATCAAAGGATAACAACACAAGATAAGCCAGAAAGATTAAAGTTATATTATTAACAAAAAGGATCTTTAACCCTTTCAAAAAGTTGTCAAAATTACCAACCCACATTTCTACCAGCAAAACGTGGCCCGTCCACATGGGTTGGCAAAGGGTGTCCATTGTCTATGCGGTCTTAGCATTTTGCAGGAAATAAAAAGCGGCTGGATCACAAAGGCTTCATCCCCCAAACAGAGGATCCCTCCACCTTTTGTAATCCTACCTATTGATCAAAGGATCCAGGATCCTTAACCCTAAAAACTATTGTTCGAAGATTACAAACCATAATTGTCTCAAACCATCAACAACCACAAAAACCACTACCAAACCTAAAAAAATTGGGCTCCGGCCTAGTCAACAATATCCATCATCGCCCAATCATGCAGCCTACTCCTTTGCTGCTCCATCACCACCGGCTGCTCCACCTTGATCCTTGTCAGCATCACCTCCCTCCAGCATTGGGATATCCTCAGCCTCATCCTCGTCCTCCAGGTCTGCCAGCCTTGCCTTCCACCCTTCAACATCCCACGAGCTTTTGTCAAAGGTAGGATCCTGAGCCTCCTCGGCCATCTGAAGTTGTATCTTATACATAGCAATTGCCGCGGAGACCTTAGCATCTTGGGTGATCTCCTGCTTCTCGTTATCCATATCGATCAACCTCTGAGCAGCCTCAGCCTTCATGACCCGGAGTTCCTTCTCAAGATCTCCTATCTTGAGATCCTTTAACACACCCATTTGCTGGAGGTCGGCAATTTGGCTCTCCTGGTCCTCAACATGGCCAAGATAGGTCTCAATCTCGGCAAGTTTCTGCAACAGGAGAAAAAAGATAAGCTTAGGATCAGATGATCCTCAAGAAAAGCAGGATACACAAACAGGATATGCGAGACGGATAACCAACAGGGGCAGTGATCCTTACCTCATTCACGTAGTCGAGGAATTGCTGACGGAGGAGGGGAAATCCCTGGAGATCATCTGAAGCCTTCCTCTTCTTCCCTTTGCCTCGGATAGGCGCTTTAGGAGCTGATGCTGAAGGACTGGCAGCAGGAGCCTTCTTCTTTGAAGACGTGACATTGGCAAGATCACTTATCCCAAATTTGGAGGCAGATTTAACAGACCTGGCAGATTTTCCAGCACCTACACAATTCAAAAACAAGATAAGTTCCCTTATTAAATTAAATACTTTTACATAAAACTTACTTTCTATGAGGATACTTACTTGACATTGTGGCAGATGCAGAGGATATTTCTTGAGAATCTTGGATGGTGACTTGGAAGCTTCTAACTTCAGGATCAAGCTTTTTAAAAGCTAGGACTCTCTCTTTTGCAGCAGGGCTTAATTTCAGATGAGCAATGGATATAGCTGCACGAGAAATAAAAAGAGATATTAGTGATCCTCATTATATGAGACAAGGCTGATAGTGATCCTTCGAGGATCCTCTATCCTACCATGAGTGGCCCATTCTTTGGGCAGATCCTTCCCATCCGGGATGGAATCCCTTCTAACAAAGAAAAAACGACGCTTCCAGTTTGTATCATTCTTGGTGACCTTGAAGACAGGGTGATCCTCACCGGCTTTCCGTTTCAGCAGATACCGGTAAGAACCAAAAGTGGTAAGATCGTAAAACTCGGCCAACTCCGTCATCCCCAGATCAATCCCTCTCTGCTCAATGATCCTTTCGAAGGTATACAGAACCCTCCAGATCATCGGCATAGCTTGGATGTAAGATATGCCGGTTAAAGAAAAGAAGGATTGGGTGAAGGATGGAAAAGGATATGAATACCCTATGGTGAATGGAGTAGCAGGAAAAGCCACCTAGGTATCCGAAACAGAGTCACTCAGAGCGGTAGGTGTGAAGGACTTGAAAACAGCATTCGCCGGAAAGCAATGACGAATTCTGTCTATGTGAACATCAGTAAAGCAACACCTCTCCGTAGGAGAATCCTTGATAATCCCCTGGCTTTTTAAGGGACTATCCTTCTTGGGATCCTTGTGTGGAGAATTCCGGAGCAACATGTTTGTGACGAGATGGAAACAGCGTAGAAGCAGAAAACAGAGCAAAGAGAAGAGAGAAAGAGAAGGATACCTGATCAATCTTCGGTGCAGAATATAAAGGGAGTGTATCTTGAATTTAAATACAAACTGATCCTCACCCTATCTCCTATTTATAATCATGATCTGCAGGGATTGTCACATCTATGACGTGATGATCGCAACGGCTAGTCCGGGTGTAACGGCTAGTTTCTTGGAGTCGCCCGTTAGAGATAAGATCGAAACAAAATATAACTCGTCTATTTACAATTAACTCCTTATATTTTGGGGGCAATTGTTAGGGCTGGATTTTTATTATAGGTGATCCTTATACGTGATCCTAACCAGTGATCCTTGTTTCTTTGGCAGACAGTGATCCTCAGCAGGACTTCAGGATCAGGATCATGGGACATTATAGTGATCCTCATACTAACGGCCACTTCCGCTTAATACAATATTGTTTTGCAGGAACATCTAGCAGGATACGCTCTAGGCATCATGATCAAAGGACGCGTCTTCACAATTATGGCAAGAGCTTAATCGGAGATAGACGTTGCACAGGATATGGAAACATGGCTTGATTTATGGGCGGCAATTTAGGCTAGATTGTCTTTTATTTCTAAAGGGGTAATGAGCTGATAATTAGTCCTTTTACCTAAAATAGGTCACCTACACACATATAAATACCACTCTTCCTCATTCGGAAGAACACACACGACATACAACGCAACTCTCACACACTTAGACACTCGAACCAATAGTGATCCTTGTACTCAGCTCATTATCATCCAAAGTTGTAATCATATTTTTCATATATTGAAGTTGGTGATCGGTAGTTGCCATCACCCGAGGTTTTTTATGCCGGAGATCATACATTGATCAAGGGCTTTTTCCTCGTATAAATCATTGTGTCTTTGCATCTTTTATCACAGAAGTGATCCTTTACTTTCATAATTAACCAAGCATCATACCCCGTTTACATAAAGTTTGGTTACATTATCCTTGTGTGATTTTTGACCAAAACAGGGCAATTGGTGCTTCATTCATAAGAAAACTTTCTGTTCGAAATCATTTCAAAGAATTACATGGCTTCATCATTGAAAAACATGTCCACGACGATGTCTGCAGTCACCTCATCTCAGAACACTCTGCCTCCTCCACCGGCAGGATCCTAGAAGAATGCTGAGAAGAGACAAACTCCTACTAACTCTAAACCTCCATCTTCTTCTGCTATGAATTCTTATATTCCCAGTACTAGTGACGTATTTACTTTGATTTTGCAGATGAAGGATCGTATGCAGCAGCAGGATGAAACTAATGAGAGAATCCTCAGGGAAATTGGAGATCTCAAAAGACAAAAGAAAACGGCAGAGGATCATTCCCCATTGATGCCCAAATCCTTGAGCTTTGATACTCCAATGATCGCTTCTCAGCCATCGGGAATTCCAGACGTGCAAATTATGGGAGAATCAAGAGGATTGCACCACGGATCGACAGCAATGACTCAGACAATAGGCTCACACTTTCAGCCGGCAGGATCCTACCCCCAGCATATGGGATCCTTCATGAATTCGGGAGCCTGTCCGGGAGCACAGCAGTTTCGAGGATCCTACTTTGTTCCAGGATCATCCCAGGGTCAAGGATCCTCCTTCGTTTCAGGATCATCCCAGATACCAGGATCCTTCCAGATACCAGGATCCTTCCAGATGCCAGGATCCCTAAAAAGTTTGCAAACAGGAAGTCTAGATGTCCATCAAGGAGACTTCATTCCAATGCAGACCATTGCTTCCACTGGTCTCTCCGTTGTTCCAGAATCCCAGCAATATGGATTCCCTAACTTGAACCCAATGGGAGGTAACACTTTAAATAACTATCCTACCACTAACCATGGATTCATGCAGGATACAGGTGTCAATCATGCTATGGCCAGGGAATTACAGAAACTAAAAGATATGATCTCAAGTGTTCCAGGGGTAGTCAAGCCTATCCCGGAGATTGCAGATGGAAGCCACAAGGTATCTCGCTTTGCACCACCAATTTGTGATGCAGAGGTACCCAAAAGGTTCCATATCCCTACTATGAAGCTGTATGATGGTACGACGGATCCAGAGGAGCACATAGCACAATACAGGGAGAGGATGGAGATCAATCCTATCCTAGAAAAGTTGAAGGAAGCATGCCTATGTAAAGGATTTGGATCCACTCTTACTGGATCAGCTCTTAAGTGGCTGTTAAGTCTTCCCCCTTACTCTATTACTTCATTTGCTAATTTAGTTAATTTATTCAATAACCAATTCTCCTGTAGTAGAAAATTTGAAAGATTAACCAGTGATTTATATAGGGTAACTCAAAGTCATAATGAATCATTAAGAGATTATATAACTAAATTTAGTAAAGAATCCTTGGACATTCCCAACTTGGATATGGCTACGGCTGTTGAAGCCTTCAAAATGGGACTGCTTAAGGATTCATTATTCTATGATGATCTTGTTATGACACCATGCAGGAATCTAGATGAAGTAAGAACTCGGGCACTCAGGTTCATCCGGCTAGAGGATGACAAGAGGATCCAGGAGAGACAAGTAGGATCCTCAAAACAGGAGAAGCAAGGATCCTCCTTCAAGAACAACAAATTCAAATCCTACCATAGAAATGAGAACCAGAATGTGCATGCTGTTGACCAGGAAGAGGATGATGAAGATTATCCTCCAATCTCAGAATATTGTTTTTCCGTTGATAATCATGAACTGATCCTTGCAATGCAGAATCTAGGTGAAAAAGCTAGGTGGCCTAGGAAGAATGATAAACCATCCGGGACTAAAGACAAGTCAAGATGGTGTGCATACCATGAGGATTTCGGGCATCTGACTGAAGAATGCATAGCTTTAAGAAAAGAGATTGGATATCTGTTAAGCAAGGGGCACCTAAAAGAATTGTTGGGAAGAAAAAAGCAGAGGACTCAGGATCCTGAAAGGATCCCTGAAAAGGCTCCAGCACCTCCGGCAAACGCACAAGTGATCAACTTTATTTCCGGAGGATCAGACATCTGTGGTACATCCTTCTCGGCGGCCAAAAGACATGCAAAGGAGTCAAAAATGGATAATGGAGAAAGGCCTATTAGAACATCAAGTGTCTCAGAAGGGAAGATGATAACGTTTGATGAGGATGATCGCATTAACATTCAGGATCCTCATCATGATAGTTTAGTTATTACTCTCTTTATCTCTAACCATTTTGTCTGCAGGATCCTTATCGATGGAGGAAGCTCAGTGAACATTATCCAGCTTGATGTTCTGAAGAAAATGGGAATCCCAGAATCAGACATCACACCAAGATCCTCCGTGCTTGTAGGATTCAGTGGAGAAACAAAGAAAACTCTGGGGGACATCAAACTCCCAATCTACGTGGAAGGATTACATAATTATCAGAAATTTTGTGTTATTGACTGTTTGTCTTGTTGCAATGTTATCCTTGGCAGGCCCTGGATACATGATATGAAAGCAGTCCCATCCACCTACCATCAATGTGTGAAGCTCCCTAGCCCATGGGGAATAATCAAGATCGACAGTGATCAGCAGGAGGCTAAGGATTGTTATACCTCATCCATGAAGCCAACCTCGAAGCCAAGGGAGCAATAGCAATTACAGTATCCTCCGAGGAATGTCTTGGAGGCAAGGGAACAAGATGTGGACGAAATCCTCTTGGATCCTAGTGATCCTGAATCAAAAATCTATATCGGATCAGGGATCCTTGGCAAGATGAAAGAAGACTTAATATCCTTCCTCAAAAGAAGAAAATCTACCTTTGCTTGGAAACATGAAGATATGACAGGTATATCTAAGGATATTATTACTCACAAACTTGGCATTGACAGGTCTATCAAACCAATCCATCAAAAAAGGAGGAAGTTTGCACCAGAAAGGAATGCCATTATCCAAGAAGAAGTAGAGAGACTACTTCGAGCAGGTATGATCAAAGAGGTAAAGTATCCAAAATGGTTAGCCAATGTGGTCGTTGTCCAAAAGAAAAATGGAAAGTGGAGGGTATGTGTCGACTTCACCGATCTGAATAAGGCATGTCCCAAGGATCCTTTCCCATTACCCCACATTGACTCCATGGTGGATGCAACAGCGGGGCATGAACTGTTGACCTTTATGGATGCATCATCTGGATTCCAACAAATTCAGATGGAACCATCTGACCAAGAGGATACAGCCTTTATGACCCCAACAGGTTTGTATTGTTATATTGCCATGCCTTTTGGATTAAGAAATGCAGGTGCAACATATCAAAGGCTGGTGAATATGATGTTCAAAGATCAAATTGGACAAACTATGGAAGTATACATAGATGATATGGTAGTCAAATCAAAAAAAGCTGAGGATCACCTAAGGGATTTGGAAGAAGCATTTGATATCCTTGATAAATATAACATGAAGCTTAATCCTTCAAAATGCCACTTTGGTGTTAAGGCAGGAAAATTCCTAGGATATATGGTAACTCAGAGAGGCATTGAAGCAAGTCCGGAGCAAATTAAAGCACTAGTGAACATCAAGTCCCCTGCCAATGCTAAGGATGTGCAAAGGCTAACAGGCAGGATAGCAGCTCTGAACAGGTTCATATCAAAATCCTCAGAAAAATGTAAAGAATTTTACGATATCCTAAGGAAGAACAAGAAGTTTGAATGGACTGAGAAACATGAGAATGCCTTACAAGCCCTTAAAGAATATATGTCCTCAGCACCAGCATTAACAAAGCCTGAAAAAGGAGATGTGTTATCCTTATATTTGGCGGTATCCTCAACCGCTGTAAGTGCTGTCCTTGTTAAGGATCATGAAGGTACACAATATCCTATCTACTACGTAAGTAAGAGTTTACTTGATGCCGAATCCAGGTACTCACACCTCGAAAAACTTATTCTTGCATTAATCATGGCATCAACTAAGTTAAGGCATTATTTTGAAACCCATACTATTGTTGTTAGAACTAACTTTCCAATTAAGAATGTCCCCAGGAAACCAGAGATGTCAGGAAGAATGGCTAAGTGGGCAGTAAAGCTTAGTGCCCATGATATAAGATATGAGCCAAGAACAGCCATTAAATCCCAAGCATTAGCTGACTTTGTGGCTGATTTCAGTAGTGATCTACAAAAAGAAGCAGAATTGGAGGTCCAGCAGCTGGATGAGACCAAGGATCCTTGGATACTACACACTGATGGATCCTCAAATGTCAAGGGCACAGGGCTCGGGATACTACTAAAATCGCCACAGGGGGACATAATACCCCACTCCATAGCCTGTGAGTTCCAAGCAACTAACAATGAGGCTGAATATGAAGCCTTAATTGTTGGCTTACAAATTGCTAAGGATATGGGGGTAAAATATCTTAAAGTATATGTAGACTCATTATTGATCACCAATCACTTTAATGGATCCTATGCTGTTAAAGGTGAAAAACTAACCAAATATTTAGAGATAGTCAAGGAATTGGCACTCTCTTTTGTCTCTTTCAGCTTAACACAGGTACCAAGGGAGGATAACACGGAAGCTGATGCATTGGCCAACTTAGGATCATCCTTAAAGATTCCAGAAGATATAAGTATCCCTATCATCCATATCCTGGCTCCTGCCATTGAAAATCAGGTGGCCATGGAAATAGAAGAGGATACTGCAGTGGTCCCTAGTGAAGAAACTCAATCTTATTCAGGATCATGGATCTCACCAATCATGAGATACTTGCAATACGGGGAGATTCCGATGGGAGAAAATCCTAGAGCTTTCAGGATTAAGGTATCTCAATTCACAATCTTAAATAATGTGCTATATAAACGATCTCTTGCAGGACCATATTTAAGATGTATCGAGGATCCTGAAATTGAAGAAGTGTTGAGAGACTTCCATGAAGGAGATTGTGGAAACCACACTGGGGGCAGGGCATTGTTCTCAAGGATCCTTAGAACAGGATACTACTGGCCAACCATGAAAAGGGATGCTGTAGAATATGCTAGGAAATGTGATCCTTGTCAAAAACACAGCAATATCCTTCATCAACCAGCTGAATTGCTACACCCTATACCATCCTCTTGGCCATTCATGAGATGGGGGATGGATATAGTTGGCAAGCTCCCTAAAGCACCTGGTGGAAAAGTATTTATGCTTGCCATGACTGACTACTTCTCTAAGTGGATAGAAGCTGAAGCCTTTGCTCAAGTCAGAGAAAAAGAAGTTATATCCTTTATCAAAAGAAACATTATAACTAGATTTGGCATTCCCTCTGAAATTGTATGTGATAATGGTTCCCAATTCATTGGAAGCAGAACCACTAACTTTTGTGACAGTTGGGGAATTAAGATGATAACATCAACACCAGTTCATCCACAAGCCAATGGCCAAGCAGAATCATCCAACAAGATCATCATCAACAATCTGAAGAAGAAGCTAGGATCCAAGAAGGGGAAATGGGCAGAGGAATTACCTTATGTGCTATGGGCTGATAGGACAACTCCCAAGAATGCCACTGGTCAAACACCTTTCTCTTTAGTATTTGGGGCAGGAGCAGTGATCCCAACAGAGATGGTGATCCCAACTGCTAGAACAAGTGCTCGTGATCCTGAAGAGAATGCTACAATCCTGGCTCAGGATTTGGATATTATTGAGGAAATCAGGGATCTGGCTAGGATAAGGATGGCAAGCTACCAACAAAGAATGGATGGTGCTTACAACAAAAATGTTAGGATAAGGAAGTTCCAAGTCAGAGATATGGTGTTGAGAAAAGCATTCCAAAACACTATCAATCCTGCTGATGGGAAGTTAGCACCAAAATGGGAAGGCCCTTACTTGATTGAAGCTGAAGCAGGAAAGGGGGCATACAGATTGCTAACCATGGAAGGAAACTTATTACCAAGAGCCTGGAATGCTGTTCACTTAAAGAGATACTTTATGTGAACATGATCCTTCAAGCATGTGATCCTTATATTGAAGTATCCTCGAAGGATCCCGGTGATGTCAGTGATCCTTACTCTGGTAATGTCCTTATCTTAAAACTATTACATTTCCTTACTTTTTACCAAAGGATAAGGATCCTGTATCCTTCATCCTCTTCTCACGAACCATTTGAGTTATGATAGTTCAGGTATCTACAGCATATCGTCAAAGATCTTCAAAAGCAAAGCAGATCCTTGGGTCCAACCCCAGTTATCCTTGGGATTATCCCCAGTTTCCGCCAGCAGCGCACGATGATCCTGATATAGTTCACGTCTTTGGGACCAGTACCCACTTCCGGGGCTGACAACCTCATCGTACTGGCTATACCCAGGATCCTCCGTATAATGGTAGACGTACCATACATCCGTTCCTAAGGTTTCTAACGTTTTCACGTTAGCTAAGGTTTTGACATTTTCATGTCACTAAGTTTGGATAGTCGCCAGTAAGGGCCATACTCCAGTTTACATACGATCCTTTGGGCTTGTCCCCAGTTATCCTTTGGGCTTGTCCCCAGTGATCCTTTGGGATCATCCCCAGTGATCCTATGGGCTTGTCCCCAGTTATCCTTTGGGCTTGTCCCCAGTTACTAACTTATCTTTTATATTGGCTTAGTCCCAAGTTATATTCCATTTTTTCAGGTTTTCGAAGTTAAACAATTAAGGATCCTTAATCCTTATTATCCGTTAAAGTTTTACTTAGGGTTATCCCGATTAAAGGTTAGGATCCTAACTTGGATCCTCAGGTATGATCCTTAACTATTTTTAATTTCATTATTCATTTGAATAACCTTTAGAGCTTGACAACTGAACCTATGATCCTTAAAATAAACTACCTTGAAAATTTTCGATTATAGGATATTTGATCCAGGATCATATCCTAAATTTCTTAAACATAATTTGCTCAACTTTTCTTACTCAAACAAACATGTGTCGAAACAATTGAAAATAAAAAGGATAATAACACAAGATAAGCGACAAAAGTTTAAGATTTTATTTATTAACGAAAGGATTAACCCTTCAAAAGTTGTCAAAATTGCCAACCCACATTTCTACCAGCAAAACGTGGCCCGTCCACATGGGTTGGCAAAGGGTGTCCATTGTCTATGCGGTCTTAGCATGTGCAGGAAATTAAAAGCGGCAGGATCACAAAGGCTTCATCCCCCAAACAGAGGATCCCTCCACCTTTTGTAATCCTACCTATTGTCCAAAGGATCCAGGATCCTTAACCCTAAAAACTATTGTTCAAAGACTACAGACCATCAATTGTTCCAAATACCACTACCACAAACCACTACCATACTAAAAAAAATTGGGCTCCGGCCTAGTCACAAATATCCATCATCGCCCAATCATGCAGCTTACACCTTTGCTGCTCCATCACCACCAGCTTCTCCGCCCTGATCCTTGTCAGCATCACCACCCTCCAGCATTGGGATATCCTCAGCTTCATCCTCGTCCTCCAGTTCCGCCAGCCTTGCCTTCCAATCTTCAACATCCCATGTGCTCTTATCGAAGGAAGGATCCTGAGCCTCCGCAGCCATCTGAAGTTGTATCTTGTACATGGCAATTGCCGCAGAGACCTTGGCATCCTGGATGATCTCCTGCTTCTCGCTATCCATATCAATCAATCTTTGAGCAGCCTCATCCTTCGTAGCCCGGAGTTCCTTCTCAAGATCTGCTATCTTGAGATCCTTCAACACGCCCATTTGTTGAAGATCGGCAATTTGGCTTTCTTGATCCTCGACATGGCCAAGATAGGTCTCGATCTCAGCAAGTTTCTGCAAAAGAGGTATAAGGAAAATTCAGGATCAGGCGATCCAAAAGGAAGCAGGATATTCAAGCAGGATACTTAAGAAGGATAACCAACAGGGGCAGTGATCCTTACCTCATTAACATAGTCTAGAAACTGTTGGCGAATGTTGGTGCATATTTGTGACAACAGCTTAGATTTGGTCTTTGGATATCTTGTAATTAGTTAAACGATAAACAGTTAGCGGGTTTAGCTTTGTAATAGTTAGTTGTAATGTTTGGGCTAACTAAACCCAAAGAATTGGGTGATGGGGGGCGAATTGGGCCTGTCCAATTCGCAGCCCAGGAGTGTAAACCTAGCCCAGTTGTGAACCTTGTGTTATATAAACAAGGTTAGACATTAGGGTTAAGGTTAATCAGCCAAAACAGAGTTTGAGTGACCTTGAAATTCGTGAGAGATAGCTTGGACGAATTTGGAGGGTTAGGGTTTAGATTGATTGTAATTCTTGTTTGATTGATAATTAATAGAAACCCAGATTGAAAGTGTGTTGCTGTATTCTGTTTCCTACACGTTTTCTGCTAATTCTGATCAAGAGGATTCCGCACTCTTGATTGGAAAGACGATTCTGTGACGATCCATAAGACTCAAGGGGACCTACAATTGGTATCAGAGCATTAGGCTCTTGATTGCTCGGTTCAGAATTGTTTGCTGCAGAAACAGGGAGTGATTTCGATTTTTTTGTTAAACCTGAAAATTAGGGTTTATACAAATTTTCGAAATTTTGTTTGGTTTGATAAAATTTTCGAAAATTTTGGCTAGTTTGATCTTTTGGTTTGTTTGTTTGGTGATTTGCAGGTTTTAGGGTTTGCAGGATTGTTTTTGGTTGATAGTTTTGAAGAATTTTGGCTGAATTTCTTGAAGATTCGAAGACTGTTCTTTGTGTTCTTCATAAATTTCATAAAAATTTTCATCAAAAGTTGACTGATTTGCTTGTTTGATTTTGCAGGATTGTGTTGGAGAATAATCAGAATTTCGAAAAGATTAACCTTCCAAAATTTGCTGATCTGCGAAATTAGCTGCTTGTTGAACAAGATAGTTAAATTTGCTGAGAAACCAGAAAATTTAACTGACCTGACCAGCGAAATATTCTGGCGAATTTAACTGTTGCGTTGATCTGTCCCAGCGAAATTAACTGATTGGCGAATTTAAAATCCAAAGGCGACTTTGGTAATCGTGTGAATTTTCCACAGCGAAATTAACACAGTTTCGGCAACTTTACCAGTTGTCGTATTCGCGAAAATAACCAGCGAATTTATGTTTCAGCGAAATTGACCAGCAAAATTAAATAACAGAACCAGCGAAATTAACAAGATCCAGCGAAATTAGCAGCATACCCAGCGAAATTAACAGCATACCTAGCGAATTTATCAGCAAATTTAAGTGGTGGAATTTCAGTTGACAAGCGTCGGAAATTTTTCGGTGTTTTGCAAATAGAAATTGATCCGTAGCTCGTTTGACAGAACCGTTCGCGCTGTTAGATTCGTGTGATTTTTAGAAAAAAAAAAAAAGACTCTGGAAAATCCCGAATTCGGTTTTTGACATTATATATCATTGGATTCGTCTTTTCGAGACAATGTCGAGAAGTGTAATTTGGTAAAAACAATTTTCGGAGAAATTTTGTACGGTTTTATCAGTACGGTTACGGTAAAAGGTGTTTAAAGATGATTAAAGTGGACAATGTCGAGAAGTGGCCAAAGCTTACAAATGTTAACGAATATGCTGTCTGGAAGGAGGAGTTTGAATTGGTTGTGAAGAGCGAAGATACCAGAATGTGGTATTGTATTATAGATGGATACATGGCTCCTACACGTCGTGTTGAAGGAAGGACAAAAGTGATTTCTTATGACAAGATGGATGAATCTGAGAAACTGATGGTTGATGCTGAGAAGAAAGCTTTAGCAGTGATAAAGATGTCCCTGCCTGAGGGAATTAAACATACCATCAAGCACTATGGGACTTCTTATGATCTGTGGGAAGCTTTACGAAAACGTTATCAGAATTCATCAAGACAGAGTGTAGGAGATCGTGCGTTAGATGAAGAAGCAGTTGTTGTGAAAGAAGAGACGAAGAAAGCTCTTGAACAGAAGGTTGAGAAGAAGGCTGCAGAAGTTTCAAAGTGCATGGTTGGTGTGAATGAACTTACAACAGAGGTGAAGGTAACACCAGAACCTGTAAGTCATACGTGTCATAATTGCACTGAACTACAGGGTGAAGTTGACAGACTATCGGAACAAAACAAAATTTTGTTGGCTGATTTGGAAAACCGAAAAGAGTTAAATGTTCTTTTGATTAAACGAGAGTCAAACTGTTTGGAAAAACTCAAATCAAATGAACAGGAAATTAGCAGTTTAACAAGCAAAGTCAATGAACTGTTACAGATCATTGATTTAGCTCGTGAAACTGTGAAAGAAACGAATAACGAGCTTTCAGAAAAGTGCACAGAATTGGCTGATGCACAAGCCAAAATTGTAGAACTTCAGGGGAAGTTACATAATTTTGGGAATTCTTCGTTAGTCAGAACTCAAATTCAAAAAGGTTTAAAAAGAAGTAATGATAAAACAGGGGTGGGGTTTACTAAAGCTTCATCTTCTGACTACTCATTTTTACCAACTGAAGATGAGCTAACTGATTTTGTAACCACTGCACATGTAGTGGATCCGATAGCTGTGGACTTGCCAAGTAGTCCAGTTTCTTTGAAAGAATCTGTTGGGTCTAACAGTACACCTCATAAATTGGATGAGGATACTGAAGACAACAAGACCAACACATTTAAAAAGGGATCAAACAAAGAGAAAATATCCTGTTTTAAATGTCACAACAAAGGGCATGTGGCGAGTTGTTGTCCTTTAAAGAAAGGTAAGCAAAAAGTTGACGAAGTTATGGACGGGAACCAGGTTGGGTCAAGCAATAATGTGAAATCTGAATCTAGTTCAAAAACTTCCAATAAGAAGTTTTCGAAAAAGAGATCGTGCTTCAAATGTCACATCAAGGGACATGTAGCTAGCTGCTGTCCTAACAAAAAGAATGAAGCACAGGTGAGTGAGGAGAAAGGTTCAAATTCTCCAAAGAAATCTGCTCCCAAGCAACTACAGAATGTTGCTGTTGGTGTAGATAAGGCTGAAAAAGGAACTCCTCAAGTTCCTCGTTTTCAAAGAAATCAACAAAGATTTCAGCCTAGATCTCCACCAGGCAGATATCAGAGACCTAGAAGCAGTTCACCTAGAATGAACAATTTTAATGGAAATACAAATAATTTCAGAAGTCAAGGTCAATATCAAAATCGATTCCAGAATAATGGTGGTCGAACTTTCTATAACAATGGCTTTAGAAATTACCACAATAATGCTTCTTGGAATCAAAACTCAAGGTTTCAAAATCAAAACTTCCAAAGGTCAAATTGTCCAAATGTATATAGGAACCCTCAGGACCAAAGGCCTAGTGGAAATCAAAACCCATTTCCATCAACAGGTCTAAGATCCAAGACTCCAGTTAGGAGTAATGGATATTGGATGGATGTTCCAGTGGTTGGTGAATTTGGACGACCCAAGACCATTAAGGCTTGGGTCCCCCAATCTAACTAATTTTTTAAGTTAGTGTGTGCAGGAGCTGCTAAGGAGGAGTATCAACTTATGTTGATATTGGCTGCTTCAGGCACATGAAGGGGGTGTGAGAGTGTTGATATGTATATATATTAAATGATTTAAATTGAAGTTCAAAGTGCTGAGTCGACACAGAAGATAACCTGGCAGATCTTTATACTAAAGCATTTGACAGGGCTCGCTTTGAACACTTAGTCGAACTCAACGGGATGAGGAATCCTGAATAACTGGTTTTTCATAAGAATTTTTGTAAATAGTTTACTGCTTTTCTTAAAAAATCAAAAACACAAAAAAAATTGAAAAATCAAAAACATAAAAAAAAATAGAAAATCAAAAATGAGATATCACTGTGTGAAAAGAAGAAATGATAGTACATCAGCAAGTTAGACTGTCACACTGAACTTGAACCATAAATTGCTTAAGTGTGATAGCAGCTTCATCATATGATGTACCAGTAGGCAAAAGCATGAAATAATCAACTTACCAATGTGATATAAACTTAAATGAATTGAATATGAGTGGGGAACACATTAGTGGTGTATGGTTTAATGACCTTAATTCTTGCGTTGATAGATTGCCAAAATCTGAAGTTTTGGGTCTTTATACTGTTGTTTCAACTAGGGATATCTTGGCTGTCTGTCTGTTAGAACTAAAATTGTACATGACCCCAGGAAAGATAGTCACTTGGAATTAGCTCATTTCTATTTGAATGTCTGTATATTTCCCGATACACACAATTTTGATCTGATTCTGAAATCTTCTCTGAAAAAAGTCGTGTACCTCCTCTGCTGCATCCAGATATATGCTGACCTGGAGGTGCTAGGCAACGACAGCTTCTGCTGCATCCAGATACATGCTGACCTAGCTGTACGTTGTCGCACTATAGATCTAATACACCCGAAAGAGGCCCTCTAGTGCCCAAAAGAAACCCAATAAACCTATATCAAACTGAGAAAATCTCATTTGATTTGTATATTATACCATCTCTACTAAGATCTATTCTTTTCTCTTCTCAACCTATTCCCAGTTAAGATTTCAGAACTCTGGATTGGACTTGTGAAATATGTGGTAGGGAAGATACTTGCATGATAGAGTGTGCTGTTTATATTTCCAGGATTTGATTAGTATTTATTTGGGTGTTCATAGGTAAGCAATTAAAACATGATAAAACAGATTTTATGCAGATCTAGACACAGTCATGATATCTTGAAGGATGATATCAGTATACTCACCTACTACGATGAATCTTTGTGCATACCTTGATCGTGGGGGTATATCCTGAAGTGGGACACGCTCGTATTTCATAAAATAAAATTACCTTAACGTATCAGATGGTAATGGTACTTGAAATGTTCATGCATTTTGTTTAAGTGGACAAACATACTGGTAATCGTCTTGAACTGCTTTTCACGAAAAATTAAATGAAGAATTACTTACTTGTGTGAAACAGTTTGATTGTGCTGATATGATCTTCTTACCAGTGATTCTCACAAAAATAGAGTGTTTATTGCTTTTGTATTTACTTGCTTTCAGAAAAATATAAAAATCCAAAAATAGTGTCTTTTTCTGTTTAAAGTTCTTAACGTACGGAAAACTGTTATTCTTGGAGGAATTGTTACCGATAGGGGGAGACGGTGTTAGTAAGTGAGCTCAAAATTTTCAATCAGACAGGTTGTTCTTGTGTGTTGAGCAAAGTGTTTTGCGTGTTGGTGATAAGTTGAAAAAGCCTAATCTGTTATACAGTTTAACAAATCTTTTGAAAAATAATAATTTATTTAACTTATGTTGAAAAATTCTTATGGTTTCTCGAGATGTTTGTTTTATAGTATACAGATTGAAGCGGTTTGTTGTTGAGAAGTTGCTGTGAAGTGTGAAGATGAGAGTTTGATTGGCTGCATGGTAGAACCTCCTTTCTAAATTGCAGACAAGATTGAAGAGTTGAAGGTTGCTGTGCAAATGCTGAACTGGAGTTTTCTCAAACGCTAACGTGTTGAAGATTTGGTGATTGGATGCATCAGCTTAGGGGGAGTCTGTTGCTGCTGTTGCTGCTGACAGAAGCTATTGAAGCTGAAGCTATCCAAAGACCAAAGACAGTGCAAGATTACTTGAAGATTGCAAGAAGACCGAAGACAAAGTTTTGACTCAAGACAAAGTCTTTATGAAGCTATTGTCAAGGGGGAGTTTGTTGGTGCATATTTGTGACAACAGCTTAGATTTGGTCTTTGGATATCTTGTAATTAGTTAAACGATAAACAGTTAGCGGGTTTAGCTTTGTAATAGTTAGTTGTAATGTTTGGGCTAACTAAACCCAAAGAATTGGGTGATGGGGGGCGAATTGGGCCTGTCCAATTCGCAGCCCAGGAGTGTAAACCTAGCCCAGTTGTGAACCTTGTGTTATATAAACAAGGTTAGACATTAGGGTTAAGGTTAATCAGCCAAAACAGAGTTTGAGTGACCTTGAAATTCGTGAGAGATAGCTTGGACGAATTTGGAGGGTTAGGGTTTAGATTGATTGTAATTCTTGTTTGATTGATAATCAATAGAAACCCAGATTGAAAGTGTGTTGCTGTATTCTGTTTCCTACACGTTTTCTGCTAATTCTGATCAAGAGGATTCCGCACTCTTGATTGGAAAGACGATTCTGTGACGATCCATAAGACTCAAGGGGACCTACAGCGAAGCAGAGGAAATCCCTGGAGATCTTCAGAAGTCTTTCTCTTTTTTCCCTTACCCCGAATGGGTGCTTTAGGGGCTGAAGTAGAGGGACTGGCAGCAGAAGTCTTCCTCCTCGAAGACTTGACGTTGGCAAGATCACTTATCCCAAACTTGGAAGCAGACTTGGCAGATTTGGCAGACTTTCCAGCGCCTACACAATCAGAAACAAGATAAGTTCCCTTATTAATCAAACAATCTCACATATAACTTACTTTTTACAAGGATACTTACTTGACATAGTGGCAGATGCGGAGGATACTTCCTGTGAATCTTGGACGGTGACTTGGAAACTTCTGACCTCAGGATCAAGCTTTTTAAAAGCTAAGACTCTTTCTCTTGCAGCAGGGGTTAACTTAAGATGAGCAATGGATATAGCTGCACAAAAAATAAAAAAAAGACGTTAGTGATCCTCATCATATGAGACAAGTCTGATAGTGATCCTTCCAGGATCCTCTACCCTACCGTGAGTGGCCCATTCCTTGGGCAGATCCTTCCCATCTGGGATGGTATCCCTTCTAACAAAGAAAAAGCGACGCTTCCAGTTTGTGTCATTCTTAGTAACCTTGAAGACAGGGTGATCCTCCCCAGCTTTCCGTTTTAGCAGATATCGGCAAGAACCGAACGTGGTAAGATCATAAAGTTCGGCCAACTCTGCCATCCCCAAATCAATTCCCTTCTGCTCGATGATCCTCTCGAAGGTATACAAGACCCTCCAGATCATCGGCATAGCTTGGATATAAGATATGCCGGTTAAAGAAAAGAAGGATTGGGTGAAGGCTGGAAAAGGATACGAGTACCCTATGGTGAATGGAGTAGCAGGAAAAGCCACCCAGACGTCTGAAACAAAGTCGCTCAAAGCAGTAGGTGTGAAGGATTTGAAAACAGCATTCGCCGGAAAGCAATGACGAATCCTGTCTACATGAGCATCAGTAAAGCAACATCTCTCCGTAGGAGAGTCCTTGATGATCCCTTGGCTTTTTAGGGGACTGCTCTTCTTGGAATCCTTATGTGGAGAATTTCGGAGCAACATACTTGTGGCAGAACAGAAACAGAGTAAAAGCAGAAAAAACAGAGCAAGAGAAGGAAGAAAGGAAAGAGAGAAGAAGAGAATACCTGATCAATCTTCGGTGGAGATTATAAAGGGAGTATATCCTGAATTTAAATACAAATCGATCCTCACCCTATCTCCTATTTATAATCATGATTTGCAGGGATGTCACTTCAGTGACGTAATGATCACAACGGCTAGTCCGCTGATAACGGCTAGTTATCCGAGTAGTCCGTTGAAGATAAGATCAGAGCAAAATATAACTCATTAATTTACAATAAACTCCTTATATTTTGGGGGCAATTGTTAGGGCTGGATTTTTATTATACATGATCCTTACACGTGATCCTAACCAGTGATCCTTGTTTCTTTGGCAGACAGTGATCCTCAGCAGGACTTCAGGATCAGGATCATGGACCATTATAGGATCCTCATGCTAGCAGTTACCTTCGTTTAAAACAATGTTATCTTGCAGGAACATCTAGCAGGATACGCTCATAGCATCATAACCAAGGGACGCGTCTTCACAATTATGGCATTAGCTTAATCGGAGATAGACGTTGCAAAGGATATGGAAACTTAGCTTGATTTAAGGGCGGCAATTTAGGCTAGATTGTCTTTTATTTCTAAAGGGGTAATGAGCTGATTATTAGTATTTTTACCTAAAATAGGTCACCTACACTTGTATAAATACCACTCTTCCTCATTCGGAAGGGGACACGACACAACTCTCACACGCTTAGACACTCGAAACTATAGTGATCCTTGTACTCAGCTCATTATCATCCGAAGTTGTAACTATATTTTTCTTATATTAAAGTTGGTGATCGGTAGTTGCCATCACCCGAGGTTTTTTATGCCGGAGATCATACATTGATCAAGGGCTTTTTCCTCGTATAAATCATTGTGTCTTTGCATATTTCTCATAAAAGTGATCCTTTACTTTTATAATTAACCAAGCATCATACCCCGTTTACATAAAGTTTGGTTACATTATCCTTGTGTGATTTTTGACCAAAACAGAAGTGTGCAGGAACAAATGAGGCAGCAACAGGAAACAAACCAAATGCTTCACAACTCCTGAAGTCTGGCTCGAGCAGATCTGCTGAGGATAATGTCACTCCATTACACCCCAGAGCGTTGAACTTTAGTTCAGCTGTGTATACTGAGGATAACAGGGGGAATATTGTGCCCAGCCTTCCTCAGAACCATACTCCTGAAATACCCTCCTCGGTCAGGATATCAACCATGAGGAGCTCAGGATATGCTTCAGGATATGGGCAAAATCCTCTAACGGGTAACGTATCAAATAATAATAATGCTATTACCACTAACAGTGTTGAATCTTTGCAGGATACAACTGTAACGTCAGAATTATCCAGGGAGCTTCAGAAATTAAAGGATATGATATCCAGTGTACCTGGGGTGGTGCAGCCAATTCCTGAAGTATCTCAGGATAGCCACAGGATATCTCGGTTCGTGCATCCTATATGTGATGCTGAAATCCCAAAAAGATTTCAGACTCCAAACATGAAGCTTTACGACGGAACCACGGATCCTGAAGAGCATATTGCCCAGTATAGGGAAAGGATGGAGATCAACCCTATCCCTCCAGATCTCAAGGAAGCGTGCTTGTGCAAGGGTTTTGGTTCAACCTTGACAGGATCGGCTTTGAAATGGCTCCTGAATGTCCCTCCACATTCGATTACATCTTTTGCTCACTTAGTAAATTTATTTAATAGCCAGTTTTCTTGTAGTAGAAGCTTTGAAAAATTAACAAGTGATCTCTACAGGATAACACAAGGGCCTCAGGAATCCCTTAGGGATTATGTGAACAAGTTCAGCCGGGAATCACTAGACATTCCCCATCTTGATGTGGCAACAGCTGTGCAAGCTTTCAAGATGGGGCTGCAAAAGGATTCTCAATTTTATCAAGACCTTGTAATGAACCCATGCAGGAACCTGGATGAAGCCCGGAACAGGTCCCTAAGATATATTCGATTGGAGGATGACAGAAAGATGCAAGAAAGAATGAACTCATCCAGCACTTATGAGTCAACTAACAGGAAGTCAGAATCCTCATTCAAGTCATATCGGCCTAAGCCATATGGCAGAAATGAGAGCAAGAGAGTGAATGCTGTCGAAGATGAGGATCCTGAAGAGTATCCTGAATTATCTGAATATTGCTTTTCTGTTAACATTCCTGAATTGATGTATGCCATGCAGGGTCTAGGGGACAAGGCAAGATGGCCTCGAAAGAATCAACAAAAAGCAGATTGGAAAGACAAATCGAAATGGTGTGCTTTCCATGAAGATTTTGGGCATATGACTGAGGATTGCATCGCTTTGAGGAAAGAAATAAGCTATCTTCTAAGCAAGGGATATTTGAAAGATCTCTTAGGAAGAAAGAAGAATAAGGGTCAGGATACTGAGAAGGATCCTGAGCGAGCGGCATCACCTCCCGCCGATGCCAAGATAATCAACTTCATTTCAGGAGGATCCGACATTTGTGGAACTTCGTATTCAGCAGCAAAGAGACATGCAAAGGAAGCTAAGGCCGAAAGGGGAGACAAACCTGTCAGGATGACTACCCTCACGACTGACAAAGTGATCACTTTTGATGCAGATGACAGGGATACTGTCCAAGATCCTCACCATGATGCTCTGGTAATAACGTTATATGTGGCTAACCATTTTGTACGCAGGATACTGGTTGATAATGGCAGCTCCGTCAACATAATACAACTGGAGACTCTGAAGAGAATGAATGTGTCTCCGATGGATATCACCTCGAAGTCCACTGTGCTCGTTGGTTTCAGTGGAGAAGCTAGGAACACAGTGGGAGAGATAAAGCTGCCCGTATATGTCGAAGGAGTCAACAAGATGCAACGTTTCTGTGTGATGGATTCTCTATCCTGCTATAACATCATCCTAGGAAGACCATGGATCCATGATATGAAGGCCGTACCATCGACATATCACCAATGCATCAAGATCCCTACCCCTTGGGGGGTTGTCAAGATCGACAGTGATCAGCAAGAGGCAAAAGAATGTTATTCATCCTCAATGAAATCCTCGACCAAACCGAGTGCAGCATAGCAATTAAAGATGCAGGCCCAGGATATCATGGAGAATCCGGAGCAGGATGTGAAGAAAGTTATCCTGGATCAGGATAATCCTGATATCTCGGTGCTCGTAGGGACCAATATCCCTCAGGATATTGAAGAGCAATCAACATTCGCATGGAAGCATGAGGACATGACAGGTATATCTAAAGACATTATTACTCACAAGCTTGGAATTGACAGGTCATTCAAGCCTATACAACAAAAGAGAAGGAAATTCGCCCCTGAGCGGAATGCAATTATCCAAGAGGAAGTTGAAAGATTATTGAAGTCCAGGATGATTAGAGAAGTCAAATTCCCTAGATGGCTAGCAAATGTGGTAGTGGTTCAAAAGAAGAATGGGAAGTGGAGAGTCTGTGTAGACTACACAGACCTGAACAAAGCTTGTCCAAAAGACCCATTTCCTCTGCCTCATATAGACTCGATGGTGGATGCCACTGCTGGTCATGAAATGTTGACCTTCATGGATGCATCCTCAGGGTTCCAGCAGATTCAAATGGAACCTTCGGACCAGGAGGATACTGCTTTCATGACACCAACAGGTATTTACTGTTATACTGCTATGCCTTTTGGTTTAAAAAATGCAGGTGCAACGTACCAGAGATTGGTGAACATGATGTTTAAAGACAAACTGGGGGACACCATGGAGGTGTACATTGACGATATGGTGGTCAAATCCAAGAAAGCTGAGGATCATCTTCAGGATATTAAAGGAGCATTCGATATCCTGGACCAGTATAATATGAAACTTAATCCTGCAAAGTGCCATTTTGGAGTGGGGGCAGGAAAGTTTTTAGGATACATGGTAACGAAAAGAGGGATAGAGGCAAGCCCGGAGCAGATCAAAGCTATTTTGGATATAAAGTCACCCTCGAATATGAAGGATGTTCAACGGTTAACAGGACGAGTGGCAGCCTTGAATAGATTTATTTCAAGATCCTCGGAAAAGTGTAAAGAATTCTATGATATCCTGAAAAAGAATAAGAAATTTGAATGGGGCGAGAAGCATGAAGCAGCCCTGCAGGATTTGAAGCAGTATCTCTCAACCGCGCCTCTATTGATGAAGCCTGAGGATGGTGAACCATTATCCCTGTATCTGGCAGTATCAGGGAATGCAGTAAGTGCAGTACTCGTAAAGGATCACGAAGGTCAGCAGTATCCTGTTTATTATGTTAGCAAAAGTTTGTTAAATGCTGAAACTAGATATTCTCACCTAGAAAAATTAATACTGGCTCTAGTAATGGCATCAACAAAGCTTAGACATTATTTTGAAACACATAGGATTCACGTTAAAACTAATTATCCTGTTAAGAATGTGCTCAGAAAACCGGAGATGTCGGGTAGAATGGCTAAGTGGTCAGTAAAATTAAGTGCCTATGATTTAGTATATGAACCTAGAAATGCAATAAAGTCACAGGCTCTAGCAGACTTTGTGGCTGATTTCAGTAGTGATATTCAAAATGAAGTAGACCTAGAAGTACAACAATTAGGAGAAAGCTTAGAATCCTGGATATTATATACTGATGGTGCATCTAATGTAAGGGGTGTAGGCTTAGGTATACTACTAAAATCGCCACAGGGGGACATAATACCCCAGGCTGTTAGATGTGAATTCCCTGCTACTAATAATGAGGCAGAATACGAAGCCTTAATTGCAGGATTAGAATTGGCTAAGAATATGAATATCAAGAATTTGCAAGTATATGTTGATTCCTTGTTAATTACTAATCATTTTAATGGATCTTATGCAGTCAAGGGTGAGAAACTAATTGAATACCTCGGTATTCTTAAAAAAATAGCAGGATATTTCGATGTTTTTACACTTGAACAGGTACCAAGAGAGGATAACGCTGAAGCAGACGCATTGGCAAATTTGGGATCATCAATCAGGATACCAGAAGGAATCCCAATACCGATATTACATATCCTGTATCCTGCAACGGATCCTCAGCATAAGGAAGTAGCAAGTATTCAAGATCCTGAAGTGGTGTATCCTGAAGAGGATCCTAAATCCTGGACAACTCCAATTATGAGATATCTTAAGGAAGGACATATCCCCGGAGACGAAAATCCTAAGGCATTTAGGATGAAGGTATCACGATTCACTATTATAAATAATATTTTATACAAGAAATCTCTTGCAGGACCATA
This sequence comes from Helianthus annuus, assembly GCF_002127325.2. Classification (NCBI taxonomy): domain Eukaryota; kingdom Viridiplantae; phylum Streptophyta; class Magnoliopsida; order Asterales; family Asteraceae; genus Helianthus; species Helianthus annuus. The sequence goes on from NC_035435.2 coordinate 163,917,863, forward strand.
CTTGTGATGCTTGGAGGATCCTGAAGCCAAAGAAGTACTTCAGGATATACATGAAGGGGATTGTGGTAACCATACTGGGGGCAGGTCACTATTTTCAAAAGTGCTAAGTGTTAGGGCTGGATTTTTATGACTTATGATCCTTACATGTGATCCTAACTAGTGATCCTTGATTCTTTGGCAGATAGTGATCCTCAGAAGAGTTCCAGGATAAGGATCACGGACCATCCTAGGGATCCTCATACTAACAGTTGTACTCCTTGGATTTAATGTTATCTTGCAGGAATTTCGAGTAGGATCCGCTCTTAGCAACGTAAACAAGGAACTCGTCTTTACAACTTTGGCATATGCATAATCAAAGATGGACGTTGTGGACGATATGGAAACTCAGCATAATTTAAGGGCGATAATTTAGGCTAGATTTACTTCTATTCCTAAAGGGGTAACGAGCTAATAGTTAGTTTATTTACCTAAAATACGACCACTCACACTTGTATAAATAGCACTCTTCCACATTCGGAAGACATAACACACTTCTCACACGCATTGACACACGATACTATAGTGATCCTTGTACTTAGCTCGTTACCATCCGAAGTTGTATACATATTGTTATTTATATTGAAGATTGGTGATCGGTAGTTGCCATCACCCGAGGTTTTTTATGCCGGAGATCATTCATTGATCAAGGGCTTTTTCCTCGTATAAATCCTTGTGCCATTCGCATATTTTACATTAAAGTGATCCTTTACTTTGTTCAACAAACCAAGCATCATTCCCCGTTTACATAAGAGTTTGGTTGCATTATCCTTGTGTGATTTTTTACCAAAACAGTTTGGCGCCCACCGTGGGGCAATTGGTGCTTCATTCATAAGAAAATTTTCTGTTGGTGATCACTTCGAAGTATTACATGGCTTCATCATTGAAGAATACATCCACGGCGATGTCTGCAGTCAACTCGTCTCAGAACACTCTACCTTTGCCTCCACCACCAGCGGGATCCCAGAAAAATGATGAGAAGAGACCAACTCCTTCTTTCTCTAAACCTTCATCTTCTTCTGCTTTAACTTCTCCTGTTCCCAGTACTAGTGATATATTTACTTTGATTTTGCAGATGAAGGATCGTATGCTGCGGCAGGATGAAACTAATGACAGGATCCTCAGAGAAATCGGAGATCTCAAAAAACAAAAGAAAACGGCAGAGGATCATTCCCCACTGATGCCCAAATCTTTGAATTTTGATACTCCGATGATTACTTCTCAGCCATCAGGGGTCCCAGACATTCAACATGTGGGTGGATCAAGAGGAGTGCATTTCGGCTCAGCAGCAATGACGCAGGCATCAGGATCATATTTCCAACCAACAGGATCCTACACCCAGCATATGGGATCCTTTATGAGCTTAGGATCCTCCTTTGTTCCAGGATCATCCCAGGTTCAAGGATCCTCCTTTGTTCCAGGATCATCCCAGGTTCAAGGATCCTCCTTTGTTCCAGGATCATCCCAGGTTCAAGGATCCTCCTTCGTTCCGGGATCATCTTAGATACCGGGATCCTTCCAAATGCCAGGATCCCTAAAGAGTTTGCAAACATGAAGTCTAGATGTCCATCAAGGAGATTTTATTCCAATGCAGACCATTGCTTCCACTGGTCCCTCCATCATCCCAGAATCCCAGCAATATGGATTCACATCCAGTGTTCCTAACTTGAATCCAATGGGAGGTAACACTTCAAATAATTATCTTACCACTAACCATGGATTCGTGCAGGATACAGGTATCAACCATGCTATGGCCAGAGAACTGCAGAAGCTGAAGGATATGATATCAAGTGTTCCAGGGGTAGTCAAACCCATCCCGGAGATTGCAGATGGAAGCCATAAGGTATCTCGTTTTGCACCACCAATTTGTGATGCAGAGATACCCAAAAGGTTCCATATCCCTACTATGAAGCTGTATGATGGTACAACGGATCCTGAGGAACACATAGCACAATACAGGGAAAGGATGGAGATCAATCCAATTCCAGAAAAGTTAAAGGAAGCATGCTTATGCAAAGGATTTGGATCCACTCTTACTGGATCAGCTCTTAAATGGCTGCTAAGTCTTCCCCCTTACTCTATTACTTCATTTGCTAATTTAGTTAATTTATTCAATAATCAATTCTCTTGTAGTAGAAAATTTGAAAGATTGACTAGTGATTTATATAGGGTAACTCGGGGTCATAATGAATCATTAAGGGATTATATAACCAAATTCAGTAAAGAATCCTTGGACATTCCCAACTTGGATATGGCCACAGCTGTTGAGGCCTTCAAAATGGGATTGCTTAGGGATTCACTGTTCTATGATGATCTTGTTATGACACCATGCAGGAACCTAGATGAAGTAAGAACTCGTGCACTCAGGTTCATCCGCTAGAGGGTGACAAAAGGATCCAGGAAAGACAAGTAGGATCCTCAAAACAAGAAAAGCAAGGATCCTCTTTCAAAAGCAACAGATTCAAATCCTACAATAGGAATGACAACCAGAACGTGCATGCCGTTGACCAAGAAGAGGATGATGAGGATTATCCTCCGATTTCTGAATATTGTTTTTCCGTTGATAATCATGAACTAATCCTTGCAATGCAGAATCTAGGAGAAAAAGCCAGATGGCCCAGAAAAAACGACAAACCAACTGGAACTAAAGACACATCGAAGTGGTGTGCATACCACGAGGATTTCGGGCATTTAACCGAAGAATGCATCGCGTTAAGAAAGGAAATTGGATATCTGCTAAGTAAGGGGCATCTTAAAGAGTTGTTGGGAAGAAAAAAGCAAAGGACTCAGGATCCTGAGAGGATCCCTGAAAAAGCTCCAGCCCCTCCGGCAAATGCACAAGTGATCAACTTTATTTCTGGAGGATCAGAGATCTGTGGTACATCCTTTTCAGCGGCTAAAAGGCATGCAAAGGAAGCTAAAATGGATAACGGAGAAAGGCCCATTCGAACATCAAGTATCTCAGAAGGAAAAGCGATAACCTTCGATGAGGATTATCGCGTTAACATTCAGGATCCTCATCACGATAGTCTAGTCATCACTCTCTTTATCTCTAACCATTTTGTCCGCAGGATCCTTATTGACGGAGGAAGCTCAGTAAACATTATCCAACTTGATGTTCTGAAGAAGATGGGTATCCCTGAATCAGATATCACTCCAAGATCCTCCGTGCTTGTGGGATTTAGTGGCGAAACTAAGAAAACTCTGGGGGACATCAAACTCCCAATCTATGTGGAAGGATTACACAATTATCAAAAATTTTGTGTTATTGACTGTTTGTCTTGTTGTAATGTTATCCTTGGCAGGCCCTGGATACATGATATGAAAGCAGTCCCATCCACCTACCATCAATGTGTGAAGCTCCCTAGCCCATGGGGAATAATCAAGATCGACAGTGATCAGCAGGAGGCTAAGGATTGTTATACCTCATCAATGAAACCAGCCTCGAAGCCAAGGGAGCAATAGCAATTACAGTGTCCTCCAAGGAATGTCTTGGAGGCAAGAGAACAGGATGTGGACGAAATCCTTTTGGATCCTAATGATCCTGAATCAAAAATCTATATCGGATCAGGGATCCTTGGCAAGATGAAAGAAGACATAATATCCTTCCTCAAAAGAAGAAAATCTACCTTTGCATGGAAACATGAAGATATGACAGGTATATCTAAGGATATTATCACTCATAAGCTTGGCATTGACAGGTCAATCAAACCAATCCACCAAAAAAGGAGGAAGTTTGCACCAGAAAGGAATGCCATTATCCAGGAAGAAGTAGAAAGACTACTTCGAGCAGGTATGATCAGAGAGGTAAAATATCCAAAATGGCTAGCCAATGTGGTTGTTGTTCAAAAGAAAAACGGAAAGTGGAGGGTATGTGTCGATTTCACTGATTTAAATAAGGCATGTCCCAAGGATCCTTTCCCATTACCCCACATTGACTCCATGGTGGATGCAACGGCGGGTCATGAATTGTTAACCTTTATGGATGCATCATCTGGATTCCAACAAATTCAGATGGAACCATCTGACCAAGAGGATACGGCCTTTATGACCCCAACCGGTTTATATTGTTATATTGCTATGCCTTTTGGATTAAGAAATGCAGGTGCAACATATCAAAGGCTGGTGAATATGATGTTCAAAGATCAAATTGGACAAACTATGGAAGTGTACATAGACGATATGGTGGTGAAATCCAAAAAAGCTGAGGATCACCTAAGGGACTTGGAGGAAGCATTTGATATCCTTGATAATTATAACATGAAGCTTAATCCTTCAAAATGTCACTTTGGTGTTAAAGCAGGTAAATTCTTAGGATATATGGTAACCCAGAGGGGCATTGAAGCAAGCCCGGAACAAATTAAAGCATTGGTGAATATCAAATCCCCTGCCAACGCTAAGGATGTGCAAAGGCTAACAGGCAGGATAGCAGCTCTAAACAGATTCATATCCAAATCCTCAGAAAGTTGTAAAGAATTCTACGATATCTTAAGAAAGAACAAGAAATTTGAGTGGACTAAAAAGCATGAGAAAGCTTTACAAGCCCTCAAAGAATACATGTCCTCAGCTCCAGCATTGATGAAACCAGAAAAAGGAGATGTGTTATCCTTATATCTCGCGGTATCCTCAAAAGCAGTAAGTGCAGTCCTTGTTAAGGATCATGAAGGTACACAATATCCTGTCTATTATGTAAGTAAGAGTTTACTTGATGCCGAATCCAGGTACTCACACCTTGAAAAACTTATTCTTGCATTAATTATGGCATCTACTAAGCTAAGACATTATTTTGAAACCCATGTTATTGTTGTTAGAACTAATTTTCCAATCAAGAATGTCCTCAGGAAACCAGAAATGTCCGTAAAGCTTAGTGCCCATGATATAAGATATGAGCCTAGAACAGCCATCAAATCTCAAGCATTAGCAGACTTTGTGGCTGATTTCAGTAGTGATTTACAAAAGGAAGCCGAATTGGAGGTCCAGCAGCTGGATGAGACCAAGGATCCTTGGATACTACACACTGATGGATCCTCAAATGTTAAAGGCACAGGGCTTGGTATACTACTAAAATCGCCACAGGGGGACATAATACCCCACTCCATAGCCTGTGAGTTCCAAGCAACTAACAATGAGGCTGAATATGAAGCCTTAATTGCTGGTTTGCAAATTGCTAAGCATATGGGGGTCAGGTATCTTGAAGTATACGTAGATTCATTATTAATCACTAATCACTTTAATGGATCCTACGCTGTTAAAGGTGAAAAACTAACCAAATATTTACAGATAGTCAAAGAATTGGCACTCTCCTTTGTTTTCTTCAGTTTGACACAGGTACCAAGGGAGGAAAATACAGAAGCTGATGCATTGGCCAATCTAGGATCATCTTTGAAGATCCCAGAGGATATAAGTATCCCCATAATCCATATCCTGACTCCTGCTATTGAAAATCAGGTAGCCATGGAAATAGAAGAGGATTCTGCAATGATCCCTAGTGAGGATACTCAATCTGGTTCAGGATCATGGATCTCACCAATCATGAGATACTTACAACACGGAGAGATTCCTATGGGAGAAAACCCTAGGGCTTTCAGAATTAAGGTATCCCAATTCACAATCTTAAATAATATGTTGTATAAGCGATCTCTTGCAGGACCATATTTAAGATGTATCGAGGATCCTGAAGTTCAAGAAGTCTTAAAGGATTTCCATGAAGGAGATTGTGGAAATCACACTGGGGGCAGGGCATTGTTCTCAAGGATACTAAGGACAGGATACTACTGGCCAACTATGAAAAAGGATGCTGTGGAGTATGCTAAGAAGTGTGATCCTTGTCAAAGACACAGCAATATCCTTCATCAGCCGGCAGAATTTCTACATCCTATACCATCCTCTTGGCCATTCATGAGATGGGGGATGGATATAGTTGGCAAGCTCCCTAAAGCACCTGGTGGAAAAGTATTTATGCTTGCCATGGCTGACTACTTCTCCAAGTGGATAGAGGCTGAAGCTTTTGCCCAAGTCAGAGGAAAGGAAGTCATATCCTTTATTAAGAGAAACATTATAACCAGATTTGGCATTCCTTCTGAAATTGTATGTGATAATGGTTCCCAATTCATTGGGAGCAGGACTACTAACTTTTGTGACAGTTGGGGAATTAAGATGATAACATCAACACCAGTCCATCCACAAGCTAATGGTCAAGCAGAATCATCCAACAAGATCATCATCAACAATCTGAAGAAGAAACTTGGATCCAAGAAGGGGAAATGGGCAGAGGAATTGCCTTATGTGCTCTGGGCTGATAGGACTACTCCCAAGAATGCTACTGTTCAAACACCCTTCTCTTTAGTATTTGGGGCAGAAGCAGTGATCCCAACAGAAATGGTGGTTCCAACTGCTAGAACAAGTACTCGTGATCCTGAGGAGAATGCTGCAAACTTAGCTCAAGACTTGGATACTATTGAGGAAATCAGGGATCTGGCTAGGATAAGGATGGCCAGCTACCAACAAAGAATGGCTGGTGCTTACAACAAGAATGTCAGGATAAGGAAGTTCCAAGTTGGGGATATGGTGTTAAGGAAAGCATTCCAGAATACCATCAATCCTGCTGATGGGAAGTTGGCACCAAAATGGGAAGGCCCTTACTTGATTGAAGCCGAAGCAGGAAAGGGGGCATATAGATTGCTAACCATGGAAGGAAACTTGTTACCAAGAGCCTGGAATGCTGTTCACTTAAAGAAATATTTCATGTAAGCAGGATCCTCCTGGCACATATGATCCTTACATTGAAAGCATCTTCGAAGGATCCTAGTGGTGTCAATACCCTGGTAATGTCCTGATCCTAAACTATTCCATTTTCTTATTTTCACCTAAGGATAAGGATCATGTATCCTTCATCCTCCTCTCACGAAAATTTGAGTTCTGATAGTCCAGGTATCCTCAGCATATCATTGAGAATCTTCAAAAGCATCTCAGATCCTTGGGTTCAACCCCAGCTATCCTTGGGCTTGTCCCCAGTTTCCGCCTGTAGCGCACGATGATCCTGGTATAGTTCACGTCTTTGGGACCAGTACCCACCTTCGGGGCTGATAACCCCATCGTACTGGCTATATCTAGGATCCTACGTATAATGGTAGACGTACCATACATCCGTTCCTAAGGTTTCTAACGTTTTCACGTGAGCTAAGGTTTTGGCATTTTCATGTCACTAAGTTTGGATAGTCGCCAGCAAGGGCCATACTCCAGTTTACATACGATCCTTGGGCTTGTCCCCAGTTATCCTTTGGGCTTGTCCCCAGTGATCCTTTGGGCTCGTCCCCAGTTATCCTTTGGGCTTGTCCCCAGTTATCCTTTGGGCATGTCCCCAGATACTAACCTATCTTTTATATTGGCTTAGTCCCAAGTTATGTTCTATTTTTCAGGTTTTCGAAGTTAAAACAATTAAGGATCCTTAATCCTTATTATCCATTAAAATTTCATTTATGGTTATCCTGATTAAAGGTTAGGATCCTAACTTGGATTCTCAGGTATGATCCTTAACTGTTTTTAATCCTATTCATTGTTTCTTTATGCTAACCCTTGAAATTTGACAACTAAACTTGTGACCCTTAAAATATGTACTACTTTTTGGGATTTTTCAACTATAGGATATTTGATCAAGGATCATATCCTAAATGTTTTCAATCTGACTTATTCAAAATTACTTATTCAATGAATGTACACCAAAACAATGGGGAATTAAAGGAACAAAAAGGATAATAACACAAGGTAAGCGACAAAAGTTTAAGATTTTATTTATAAACGAAAGGATTAACCCTTCAAAGGTTGTCAAAATTACCTACCCCAAGCATCTACCAGCAATACGTGGCCCGTCCGCTGGGGTAGGTAAAGGGTGTCCATGATAATAGGTTCAAAAGTTATGCAGGGATATAAAGGCGGCAGGATCACAATGGCTTCATCCCCCAAACAGAGGATCCCTCCACCATTTGCAATCCTACCTATTGTCTGAAGGATCCTGGATCCTTAATCCTAAAACTATTGTTTAAAGTTACAGACCATCATTGTTTAAAACATCAACAACCACAAAAAAATTGGGCTCTGGCTATGTCTAGAAGTGTCCTTCATCGCCCAATCCTGCAGCTCAAGCCTTCGCTGCACCATCACCACCAGCTCCACTTGCCTCTCCACCCTGATCCTTGCCAGCATCACCACCTTCAAGCATCGGGATCTCCTCAGCCTCCCCATCATCCTCCAACTCTGCCAGCCTCGCCTTCCAGCCCTCCACGTCCCATGTGCTCTTGTCGAAGGCAGGATCCTGAGCCTCCGCAGCCATCTGCAGCTGGATCTTATACATGGTTATCGCAGCAGAGACCTTAGCATCCTGGGTGATATCATGCTTCTCATAATCAAAGTTGATCAGCATTTTGGCGGCTTCATCCTTGGTAGCCCGGAGCTCCTTCTCAAGATCAGCAATCTTGAGATCCTTCAGCACACCCATCTGTTGGAGGTCAGCAATTTGGCGATCTTGATCCTCGATGTGGCCAACATAAGTCTCTATTTCAGCAAATTTCTGCAAGGAAAACAAGGCATAACGTCAGAAACAAGTGATCCTCAAAACTGTCAGGATAACAAACAAAGCAGTGATCCTTACCTCGTTGAAGTAGTCCAGAAACTGTTGGCGGAGCAGGGGCAGGCCTTGTAAATCCTCTGAGGCCTTTCTCTTCTTCCCTTTACCCCTAATAGGTGCTTTAGGGGCTGAAGCAGTTGGGCTAGCAACAGGAGTCTTCTTCCTTGCAGATTTGACATTAGCAAGATCATCAATGCCAAACTTTGAGGCAGACTTAGAAGGTTTTCCAGCACCTACACAACCAAAATAAGATAAGTATTCTAATTAAACTTGAAAATCCTACATAGAATTACTTTCTAAATGAGGATACTTACTTGACATTGTGACAGAGGCAGAGGATACTTCTTGGGAATCTTGGGTAGCAACCTGAAAAGTTCTTGTCTCCGGATCAAGCTTCTTGAAAGCCAAAAGTCTCTCTTTTGCAGCAGGTGTCAACTTCAGACGAGAGATGGAGATAGCTGCACAATAAACAAAAAAAAAATATCAGTGATCCTCATCCTAAGGAACAGGTCTTATGATGATCCTTCCAGGATCCTCTATCCTACCATGAGTAGCCCACTCTTTGGGCAGATCCTTCCCATCAGGGACGGTATCTCTCCTAACAAAAAAAAACCGTCGCTTCCAGTTCGTGTCATTCTTGGTAACTTTGAAGACAGGGTGATCCTCCCCAGTTTTTCGCTTAAACAAATAGCGATGGGATCCGAAAGTGGTAAGATCATACATCTCAGCCAGCTCCGCCATACCAAGGTCTATCCCCTCTTGTTCAATGATCCTCTCAAGGGTATATAACACCCTCCAGATCATGGGCATGGCTTGGATATAGAAGATGCCGGTGAGAGAGAAGAAGGATTGAGTGAACTGTGGGAAAGGATACGAATATCCTATCAAGAACGGAGTAACAGGAAAAGCTACCCAAGTATCAGAAATGAAATCACTCAAAGCAGTAGGAGTGAAAGATTTGAAAAGGGTGTTCGCCGAAAAGCAATGACGAATTTTGTCGATCTGAGAGTCGGTAAAACAACACCTCTCAGTGGGAGAATCCTTGATGATCCCCTGACCCTTCAAGGGACTGTTCTTCTTAGGATCCTTGTGCGGGGAGTTCCGGAGCAACATCTTTGCAGAATGATGGAAAGAGATAGAAAAACAGAGTAAGAGAAGGAAGAAAGAAGAAAAGAGATACCTGATTGATCTTCGGACGAGAATATAAAGGGAGTCTCTCTTGAATTTAAATGCAAATTGATCCTATCTCTAACTCCTATTTATAATGATGATTTGCAGGGCTGTCACTTCTGTGACGTAAGGTTTGCAACAGCTAGTCCGTCTCCAACGGCTAGTTATCCGTTACTTTGTTGCGGATAAGATCAACAAAATACAACTCGTTTATTTACAATATTACTCCGTATATTTTGGGGGCAATTGTTAGGGCTGGATTTTTATGACTTATGATCCTAACCAGTGATCCTTGATTCTTTGGCAGATAGTGATCCTCAGAAGAGTTCCAGGATCAGGATCACGGACCATCCTAGGGATCCTCATACTAACAGTTGTACTCCTTGGATTTAATGTTATCTTGCAGGAATTTCGAGTAGGATCCGCTCTTAGCAACGTAAACAAGGAACTCGTCTTTACAACTTTGGCATATGCATAATCAAAGATGGACGTTGTGGACGATATGGAAACTCAGCATAATTTAAGGGCGATAATTTAGGCTAGATTTACTTCTATTCCTAAAGGGGTAACGAGCTAATAGTTAGTTTATTTACCTAAAATACGACCACTCACACTTGTATAAATAGCACTCTTCCACATTCGGAAGACACAACACACTTCTCACACGCATTGACACACGATACTATAGTGATCCTTGTACTTAGCTCGTTACCATCCGAAGTTGTATACATATTGTTATTTATATTGAAGATTGGTGATCGGTAGTTGCCATCACCCGAGGTTTTTTATGCCGGAGATCATTCATTGATCAAGGACTTTTTCCTCGTATATATCCTTGTGCCATTCGCATATTTTACATTAAAGTGATCCTTTACTTTGTTCAACAAACCAAGCATCATTCCCCGTTTACATAAGAGTTTGGTTGCATTATCCTTGTGTGATTTTTGACCAAAACAGTTTGGCGCCCACCGTGGGGCAATTGGTGCTTCATTCATAAGAAAATTTTCTGTTGGTGATCACTTCGAAGTATTACATGGCTTCATCATTGAAGAATACATCCACGGCGATGTCTGCAGTCAACTCGTCTCAGAACACTCTACCTTTGCCTCCACCACCAGCGGGATCCCAGAAAAATGCTGAGAAGAGACCAACTCCTGCTTTCTCTAAACCTTCATCTTCTTCTGCTTTAACTTCTCCTGTTCCCAGTACTAGTGATATATTTACTTTGATTTTGCAGATGAAGGATCGTATGCTGCGGCAGGATGAAACTAATGACAGGATCCTCAGAGAAATCGGAGATCTCAAAAAACAAAAGAAAACGGCAGAGGATCATTCCCCACTGATGCCCAAATCTTTGAATTTTGATACTCCGATGATTACTTCTCAGCCATCAGGGGTCCCAGACATTCAACATGTGGGTGGATCAAGAGGAGTGCATTTCGGCTCAGCAGCAATGACGCAGGCATCAGGATCATATTTCCAACCAACAGGATCCTACACCCAGCATATGGGATCCTTTATGAGCTTAGGATCCTCCTTTGTTCCAGGATCATCCCAGGTTCAAGGATCCTCCTTTGTTCCAGGATCATCCCAGGTTCAAGGATCCTCCTTTGTTCCAGGATCATCCCAGGTTCAAGGATCCTCCTTCGTTCCGGGATCATCTCAGATACCGGGATCCTTCCAAAATGGGGGATGGATATAGTAGGGAAGTTACCAAAAGCTCCGGGAGGAAAAGTCTTTATGCTGGCAATGACGGATTATTTCTCTAAGTGGGTTGAAGCTGAAGCATTTGTTCAAGTTAGAGACCAAGAAGTAGTATCCTTCATAAAGAGGAATATCCTGACCAGGTTTGGAGTACCAGCTGAAATCATTTGTGATAATGGGTCCCAGTTTATAAGCAGAAGGACTACCGACTTTTGCAAGAGTTGGGGAATCAAAATGATAACGTCTACTCCGGTACATCCTCAAGCGAATGGACAAGCTGAATCTTCAAACAAGATAATAGTGAATAACTTAAAGAAGAGACTTGGAGCCAAAAAAGGAAGATGGTCAGAGGAATTACCCTTTGTGTTATGGGCTGACAGGACAACGGTAAAAAATGCAACCGGCCAAACCCTATTCTCCTTAGTATTCGAAGCAGAAGCAGTAATTCCAACGTAAATGGCGATACCTACTGCAAGATCTATCCTACAGAATCCTGAGCAGAATCCTGAAACCTTATGTCAAGACTTGGATACCATAGACGAAAAAAGAGACGCAGCAAGGCTAAGGATGGCAGCATATCAACAAAGAATATCCAGAGCATATAACAAGAACATGAGGACTAGGAGATTTCAAGTTGGCGATTGGGTGCTAAGAAAGGCTTTTCAGAATACTACTAATCCTGCCGATGGCAAGTTAGCTCCAAAATGGGAAGGACCATACGAAGTTGAATCAGAAGCAGGGAAAGGAGCATACAGACTCAAGAATATGGAAGGGGATATGCTACCAAGGTCTTGGAATGCTATACACTTAAAGCTCTATTTCAAGTAAGAATAGTATTTAATTTCTATCCCAGAATGGTATGTATTCTACCTCTTTTAAATATATTCGTTTATTATCTTGAACCCAATACTGACTTAGGCATCGGAGGGGTGTTAGCTAAGCTAACACCCACCTTAGTTTACAATTGTTTTGCAGCATATGCTCCAGGATATAGCTCCAGGATGTGTACTCGGGATAGCTCGAAAGATTAGAGGATTGGCCCCCTCTCTCACGTTTAAGGGATACTGATCCCTTCACAGGTTTAAAGGTATTCACCTTTCTTCCGAATTGGGTTTAAACACCTCGCCTGGAGCGCAAGTTATTCGGGGATAGTTCAAGGTGGCGGGACCAGTCCATGTAAAAGTGGCTGACAATTTCGTTACTGTTGGCTATATCCTGAATCCTAAAGGTATATGAGGATTGATCACCCTCTCTCACGAAAGGGTATTTTCATACTCTCTAAGGTTTAAAGGTTATCACCTTTCTAAGGTTTTGAGTTTATACACTCTCGCCTGCAGCGCATGAAACTCAGGGTTTATCCCCAGGATATTAAGGGTTTATCCCTAGTATACTAAGGGTTCATTTCAGGATATTAAGGGTTTTGCCCTGGGGTATTTGGAATTCATTCGAGTCAAAATATGAATACATTTGTGTTTCTGTGTCAAGCACAGGGGACATACATTACAAGGATGGATCCAAGTTTATAAGTATGCGATGGGGACAAGCTTATAATGAAGAATCGAAAATGATTCTCTAAGAATCTCTGGTATAATCTTTCCTTTTTATTTAGACAACTAGTAGGTTGTATTTTATCCTTATCAAAATATCTTTCAGGATATTTACCGGGATACGTTTACAATATATTCTCAAAAATGTTCAAACAAAACAATTTTCACAAGTGAAATTAATATATCAACGACAACAATAATAAAGTCAAAAGAGGAGTTATGTTATATATACCAAAAGTTGTGCTCTTAGTTTCACCTAAAAACAAGGCCCATCCACTAAGAGCACTAATAGTCCATTACCATATTTACCCAACAGTTGAAGGCTTCATCTCAAACCGAGACCCATCCACCTCCAACTGTTGTATTGTTCAAAAACCATGCAGGAAATGTAAATTGTTCAAGTGCAGGAAAAGTAAGGTGCAGAAAAGTAAATTGTTTAGGGATTACAGACCAACATCAAATCTAAAAAAAAAGTGGGCTCCGGCCTAAGCATCAACATCCATCATCGCCCACTCACATGCCCTCACACAGCGGCATCCTCCCCAGCCTTCCCTGGCTTCTCAGCACCAGCACCTCACCAGTATCCTGTCCAGCATCCTCACCAGCATCCGCTCCAGCATCCTTTTTGTCTCCAGCATGATCCGCCACCTCTGCTGACTTAGAAGACTCACCGGCTTCAGCTGGAAATGGCACAGCTTTGCCTCCGAGCTCCTTCAACTTGGCCACCCAGGATTCAATTGGCCAAGATGGACAAACAAGACCCGTCTCCTTGGCCTCGTAGGCCATCTTGATGCGTGCTTGTAACAGGGAGACGATAGCGGAAGTCTTGATTCCCTCCCGGAAATTGATCATGGCTTGATCATGATCCATTTGAACGGTGGCAAGTTTGACCTCAGCTTCTTGGGTGACCTTCTTCAGCAGGCTTTCGTAGTGCCGGCTCTTCGCTTCAGCAATGGCACCTTGGTCAGCAACGGTGCTTTCAAGCTGTTTGATCCTGGCTTCATGGAGTGCAACAGTACCACATGCATCATTATACAAGTGGAGCAAATGCTGGAGGCCCTGCACATCAATAACAGGTACAAGTTAGAATATATATATAATGACTAAGATATCCTATCTGGATATCCTGTTAGGATATACATGCAGGATATATATGCAGGATATACATGAAGGATATGCGTCAGGATATTACCTTGTTAAGGAAGGATGTCATTGGCTCTAAGGAATCAGTGAAGCTGAGTTCGTCATAGGAGAACCCTTCTGAGCTTGGAGCACTGACTTCAAGACCCTTTCTCTTTTTTTGCTGTGGAAGCGCGGGTCCTTGGGTTGGCCTTGGGAGCTGGGAGTGGCTTGGAGCTAGTAGCAACAGGAGCCTCCTTCTTGACTATGGTTGGAGTTGGGTAACTGTCAAGTTCATCGAGATCTAGATAGACTGGAACTTTGCTGGAATCTGCACACAGGGAGTAAAATTCTAAACCTCTCCTAAAAATATCAAATAAAAACATGTGTGTACAGGATATCTTGCAGGATCCTTGCCAGACATGTTTGCGCTTGAAAGAGGGCTTGGAGTTGGTGGAGATGGGTTGAAACTTCTCTCTGCCTCTGGAAGGAGTCTGATGGCGTCTATTCTTTTCTGAGAATCAACAAGGGGAGGTGCAATTTTCCTGAAATCAGCTTCATACACAACAGAGGAAGTTGGTCAGTACAGGATATAAAGCAGGATAACAGGCAGGATCATTTTTAAACCCTAAATCCTACCCTTCTTCAACCATCTCATCGGATAATCCGTTCCACCAGGGATTGAATCCCTTTTTACAAAGAAATATTTGGATTGCCAACCATCCTCGTTCCTGATGGCACGAAGTATCAATGGGTCACCAGAAGTAGAATAAAACAGAAACCTGCATGATCCGTGACATCTAAGTTTGTAAGCTAGGGGCAGATCATGGATAGAAAGGTCAGGAATGTGGTTTCTCTTGATTTGGTCAAGAACAGATAAAACACGCCAGAGCATTGGCATGGTTTGGCTGAAAGAGATTTTGGTGATATTAAAGAATTCGGAGATGAAATCCGGAAAGGGGAATTGTAGCCCTAGGGTAAAAGGGAAAGCACTAAAGCATATCCACTCGCTGGAGACCATATCCGACCGGATTTCCCGGTCAAACGGTCTGAACACGGTCCCTTCCGGGAAGATGCCGGAGGATTTCAAGGCTGACAGGTGAGCACTATCGAAGGTACATGCTTCCTTCTCCGGTTCTCGGAGAAGGTTCTGTTGGATGAATGTGGGAGCTGAGTAGCCTGAACTGGACCTTGTTTGCCTGGGCATTTGGTCGCCTGAATTGTCACCGGAGAAAGATGATAAAGATGAGTATGAAAGTGAGGGAGAGAATATTACCTTTTCCTTGACGATTGTAGTTAAGAAAGAGATGGGGATGAGAAGATATAGGGCATGATGAGTAAATATAGGTCGGGTGGTTGAAAGTTGTCACATCAATAGTCTTATCTCTTAATTGCCTCGGCCACTGTGAAAAAATGTAACCGTTAGGATATCAAACGGTAACATTTTTGGGGACAATTGTTATGGGTGAAATTCTGAGCCCATATCCTGGAAAATATCTTGATATATATCTTGTTTATATTATATCTGTTTACATCCGGGATGCTAGTTCAGGATATTGGTAACATCCTGAATGGTATCCTCGGGATTACTAATGGATTATGTGCAGGCACGTGGGTTAAAAGCTAGCAACGTTAACAAGACTTATTCCACGGAAGACTCGGTCCAAGTCGTTCAAGTGAAGACGTTGAAGCCGTATTACTTGGTCCATAACGTTCATAATGGAATATTCGGAGTAGCCCATATTTGTAGGGATTATTGTTTATAATTCATTACTATAAATAGGTGGGTATATCAGATCAACTAGGACATCATAATCACATCCGCTACACTCTAACACTTGCTCTCTAGCAATTTTCACTTTCACACAAATTCGTTGTAACACTTAGCGATCTGATCTATATCCTGCACTGTATCCTAAAGTTTAAAGCAATAAGAAGAACAAGGCAGCTGCGATTGTCAGCTCCCGAGGTTTTGTGCCGGCGATCTAGATTGATCAAGGGCTTTCCTCGTACATCTCGTGTCATTTACTTTACTTTCTTGCTCATTGTTTGATCGTAGATACAGCTCAATATCCTGGGCCGTATCCTGAACACTGTTTTTCCAAACAACATAACCAGCATATTTTCAACACATTTTTTAGCACACTACCTCACTTAACTAATTTGATCACTTAATTGCTTTGGTAATTTTTGACCAAAACAGTCATGTTACTCCCCGCAAGGCAGTAACAAATTTTGTATACAAAACCCCAAATTTACCGACTGTAATTGTATCCTTACAAATACACAATAACTGCTTAATATATAATTAGTCGTGTGAGGTTTTGTAAAAAAAATTTGCAAAAAGGAGATTACTCACATTGCTGTCTTAGGATTTTCAGTAAGGATTTCCTGGTGATAATCTATAATTTACACAAATGCACACGTGTTAGTATAATAACCCATTTTAACATTAGCAATACCCTCCCCGAGACGGCATTCCAACGACTACTTCGGGCAGAACCACGACAGCCGTTACGGAACCCTAGATCAATCGGGCAGAGTATCTAATACGTATCCAGGGGTTATGATACTTACAACAGAGCAGAACCTCGCTATTTAGGGGGGTATTATACCCGTGTATAATGCCTACACTTTAATTTTGAGAGAAAGAAAGAAAGTTTGAACGATTCTCGACTGAAAGCCGATGCCTCCTTTCTATAGGGCTTCACTTCGGGTTCTACGCGGCCCGCGTAAGAGAAGACAAGGGCCTACACAGCCCGCGTCAACTCTGGTCAACGTCCTAGCTGATCCGGGTCATCGACTAGACCTGCCACGATGATGACACGTGTCATCACCGGGCTGCGCCACACCTTTGATCTCTAGCGGCCCGCGTAAGACCCTTAAGAGGTTTACGCGGCCCGCGACAAACCCAAAAATTCAATTTTTAATTATTTTTAATAATATTTAAGGTATTCGGGGTCCGTTTTCACGTATGGGGTGTTTTTAGGGACATATTGGGATATTTTAAATATTTTTAGGGTGTCGGAAATATTATGAGGGTGTCGGTTCACGTTAGGGTTGTTATACACAACCAAGCCCAAGGTTCGAGGCATCACAATAGACAACGAAATCATCGTTTCCGTCGAGTAAAGCGAGGACGGGAGCATTGCAAAGCATATGCTTGAGGGTTCGAAAGGCAGACTCTTGTTCAGTCTCCCAAACAAAAGGCCTGTCCTTGTGCGTGAGAGAAGTAAGCAACACGGCGATTTTAGAGAATACTTCGATAAATCGGCGATAATAGCCCGCTAGTCCAAGAAAAGAATGGACTTCAGACGGGTTCTTAGGTGTAACCCAACTCTTAACAACTTCGATCTTCGCGGGGTCGACGTGGATACCTGGACTATTGACAATATGACCGAGGAATTGAACCTCCTCTAACCAAAATCCGCACTTGGAGAACTTGGCATAGAGTCGATTCCCCTGGAGTAGCTCGAGAACCAAACGTAGATGCTGCGCGTGTTCGACTTTCAACTTGGAATAGATCAGGATATCATCGATGAACACGATGACAAAGCGGTCCAGAATTGGTTTACACACGCGATTCATCAGATCCATGAAAACCGCGGGTGCGTTAATTAAACAAAAAGGCATAACAACGAACTCATAGTGGCCGTAACGAGTGCAAAAGCGGTTTTGGGTATATCCTCCTCTTGAATGCGCAATTGGTGATAGCCTGAGCGTAGATCGATCTTCGAGAAACACGATGCACCTTGTAACTGATCAAATAAATCATCGATTCAAGGTAGGGGATAGCGATTCTTGATGGTTAGCTTATTCAATTCCCTGTAGTCGATGCACATCCGAAACGACCCATCCTTCTTTTTGACGAAAAGGACTGGTGCGCCCCACGGAGAGGTGCTAGGGCGAATGAAGCCTTTATCAAGCAATTCCTGAAGCTGACTTGAGAGTTCGTGCATTTCGGATGGAGCGAGTCGATAAGGAGCTCTTGCAACAGGGTTGGCTCCAGGAATGAGGTCGATACGAAAGTCGATATCACGACTCGGTGGTAAGCCTGGAAGCTCATCGGGAAAGACGTTAGGGAATTCACAAACAACGGGTACCTGGTTTACCCCCTTTTCTTTCTTTTCCTTCTCCGCTACTACAATGTTAGCCAAGAAAGCTCTGTATTCCTTGTGGAGATACTTGCTAGCTTGAACACACGACATGAGCTTGAGACCTTTCGAAGGAGTTTCGCCATAGACACAAAGTTGATCACCATTCGCGAGCGAGAATCGAATCATATTATCGAAGCAAACAACTTCAGCATGGTTTTCACGAAGAAAGTCCATGCCTACTATGACGTCAAAATTGTCGAGCTGCATCGGAATAAGGTCGATAGGGAAGACGTGATTGTTGAGTTCAAGAGTACAATCACGAAGAACAGAATTGACAGTGACGGTTCTTCCGTTGGTAACTTCAACATCGAACGTCGAGGGGAGATGGGCGCGCTTACGATTAAGGAGCTTTTCGAATTCGAACGACACAAAACAGTTATCGGCTCCAGTATCAAACAAACACGAAGCACAAATACCATTCACGAGGAACGTACCATTGACCACGTTGTTATCGGCTTGGGCTTGGCGGACATTGATGTTGAAAGTGCGTCCGCGGGCTGCTGGCTGTTGCTGCTGTTGTGGCTCTTGCTTCACCACTCGATTCGGGCACATGTTCGCGAAGTGGTTGGGATCACCACACGCGAAGCAAGCTCTAGCATGGATCGCGGGTGCAGGAGCCGCTTGCTGGCCTTGAGGAGCGGGAAGTAGAGCATGTTGAGCAAGAGCTGGAGCTGTAGCATGGCGTGTACCAGTACGGCAGTTTGCGGTGAAGTGGCCCTACATGTTGCAATGCACACAGTATCTGCAGGCGATTCCCACTGGGTGGTGATAGGTATAAGTCAGGCAGGCCGAGTGAGGACCAGTATACGCACGCATAGCAGGCGGTGCGTTGGTAACCGGTGCCGCGACTTGGCGGTGTTGAGTCTGCTGCTGAGTTGGTACAGCTTGGAACGGGGCAGCAGTGGTGACAGCGCAATTTTTTTGCTACTGTTGTTGTTGTTCTTCCTCTTACGACGAGAGGACTTTGAAGACTGCGAAGCGACGGCGGTTTCAGCGGTTGTGGCGGTGGTAGCTTGATGCAGATTCTTGGAAGCTTTATCCCAATACCCAGCTTTGGCTCGCTTATCGTTGATCTCAGCAGCGAGTAGAAAAGTTTCCTCGATGGTTGACGTCTTCGCAGCTTGAACGAAATCAGCCACACAATCCGGCAGAGCACGGATGCACTTCTTGATGGTGATTTCGGGCGTCTTCACTTGATCTAGACAGATTATGCTTAGCTGCTTGAAGCGAGCAGTCAAAGCAGCGTTATCACCATCCTTCTGCTGCAGATGCCAGAACTCGTCCTCCAGCTTTTGGAGTTCATGGGGAGGGCAAAACTCTTTCATCATCAGGTCCTTCAACTCATCCCACGTCAATCCATAAGCTGCGTCATTTCCTCTGGTATGTAAGAGCGAAAGACATCAAGATCTGGTTGTGCATCATTAAAGGATGTGGAGCTACTCCAGTAAGAACGTTAACGATTGATACTTACTTGGCACTCACCGACGACCAAAGAAAGTTTTATGATTGTGAAGAGAAAGCTATGTCAATGATTACGATGGCTATGACGCAATCTATACTTCATACTTTCCGTAAGAGAAGTAACTAGAAGGAGTTGTGGGATAGCATGATCGAGCGCTATGAGGGAAATGCAATGTACAAGAAACGACGTCTCGAACGATTGAAGACTCAATTCGTTGTGTTTAAAGCTTTAAGAAATGAATCATTCGATGATACGGTGAACTGATTTTATCATCTGTTGAGCGAACTTGATCGTAGTCAAGAGGGTATTTACACTGAATTTGAGAAAGTTGAGAAGTTTCTAAATTGCCTTCCCAGAGAATGGAATGTGTACACTGCATTGATTAGAGAAGGTGTTCTCTACGAGGAGCTCTCATTGGAAGAAGCTGTACAAAAACTGAAGAGTTATGCTTGGAATATGGAAGATCAAGCATCTGATTTCGAGAAGATCCAAGATCCTTAGTTATATAAAGCTTCAAAACCGACGGATAAGGGTAGTAATGGAGTAACCGGTGTTGCCCTATATTCAGAGAATGAAGTTCCTGCAAGTGAACATGCCTTTATAAGCAACAATGTCAGTTCAAGTGAAACAACAAATTCCAATCAAGGAATGTACTCTTCCAGTGGAGCTCAGAAGTCTCAAGCAACAAACTTGAACATTCCAAAGTTAGATGCAAGCTGCTTAAAGTTGATAGAAGAAAACATGAGCCTTTTGGCGTCTTTCATGACTGCCTACGAGAACTTCTGTCTCGGAAAGCTCGTTGAACCGTCAAGTCTCGATGAGGACTTTGACCAGATAGACCAAGACGAAATGGAAGAACTTGATCTACAGCTCAATATGGCACTCTTAGTCCGTAGAGCGATAAAATTTCTGTTAAGAACGGGTAGGAAGTTCATAGGAGGTTAGACGAAGACTCGAATGGGAGTCGACATGTCAAAGGTGAAATGTTACAACTGCGGCATCTACGGGCATTTCGCACGTGATTGTCGGAAGCCGAAAATGGAAAGATCTGACAGAGAAAGCAACTCTCAAGGAAACAATTCAAGACCTCACAAAAATGCATCAACTACTTCAAACTCAAGTGCTCATCCAAGTGGTTCTGAAAATCTTACACCTTCGACAAACAATGCTATGGTGGCTCAACCTCTACAAAAAGTGACTGAGCCTTACGACTGGGGTTGTGCATTGGAAGACATTTCAGGAGCTATTGTGTCACAAGCCTTTATAGCTGAAATTGTGAACGAAGAAGTGTGTGAAGAGGTTATCGAAGAGGCTAGCATTGAGGAACTTGCGGTTGTAGCTGAGGTTTTTGGGGAAGAGTTGGATTCGGGCAATGTTGCTGAGAATGAAGATAACTTGAATGAAGAGTCTGTTGAAAAATCTAACAAAATAGAAGATGGAGAAAAGGGAGAATGCTTTGAGTTCAACATCTCCACAGCCGAAATGCAGCAATTTGCGGATGCAGAAGCTAAAAGGTTGGAGGAAAACTCCGTAGAATATGAAGCATGTGCATTAATGGCTGGCATTGAGGTAAAATCATCTTATGTAGATAAGCGATGTGCAAGATGTGTAGAGTTTGTCACCAAGATTGACAGATATGCACTTCACAACACAAACTGATTGCAGATTTAGAAAAATCCAGAGAACTCATTGTTGTTTTGTCTAATTCGGATAAAGAACACCGAATTAAGATAAAAGCGCTGAAAAATGATATCTCTGAATTTGAGAGACTTGTGGCACAGGGAACTCTTAAAAATCAGGAATTAAAATCTGAACTTGAAATGAACCAAAATTGTGTTTTGGAAAAGAACAAAATCATTTTGGAAAAGGATAATCTGATTTTAGATTTGCAACAAAAAATTGAAAAGTTTGGGGATTCATCTGAAGTGATGAATTTCTGTATTAACAGCCAACGTCTCAAAGAATTTGAGGAAGAAATGTTCGGCATCGGTTATAAGAAAGGGCCTCCACCGGTAAACCATAATTATACATCGATGCCAAGCATTGATCCTGAATTGACAAATTTTGTGCCAAAGACCCCTCTGACGGTTGAACCGCAAAGTGAGTCAGGATCTGAGCCAGATGAGGCTTCTGACTCAGAACAATCAAAGGTGAGTGAAGTTACGAAGAAAAATGAGCTAAATTTTGATAATATTGAGAATTTGATAAGCAATAAATTTTGGAAATTTTCAATCAAGTTCAAAATGCGCAGTCAAAACCAAAGTCACGTGGGAAATCCAAAAAGAATTTGAAAAATATCCCTAAAACTGAGTTCGTTAAAGGGGAAGATTTTAACAAGGAAGAAGAGAAAATCGAAACAGGTTCAAACTCTCAGTTTGTCAACCAAATTTTGAAAAATCCCACTAAAGCCTGATCATCTTCGACCAGTCATGAGGAACGTCAAAAGAATGCTGCAAAAGTTCGCAAATGTTATAAGTGTCGTGGGAAAGGACACTTAGCAGCAGATTGTCCAGATGACAAGGGTAAATCCCTTGTTGATCCTGATCAAAAGAAACCTTTTGTTGAAAAACCACAAAATGAAGCAGTTAATGTTGAAAAGAAAAACGGTAAAAATCAGAAGGTTGAGAAAAACAAAGTGATTAAACAAGAAGTAAAACCGGTTGTCAAAACAAATGTTAAATCACAACAAAATCAGGATCAAGGGGAGAAACCAGTTGTTATTAATCGTGGTGAAAGATCAGAAAGTTCATCTCAAAGACATGATACTCGTGAGAAAACCCCTCACGGACGACAAAATCATGTTACTTTCCAAACATCTGAGAATGACCAACGTTCTGGAGGTTCGAACAACAACTATGTTAGACCTCATGCACAGAACAGATTCCTGAATGATCGAAATGCGTCACCCCCTCGATTTCCAAATCAAAGACAGCATTCGGATAATCATCCACGATCATTCTCAAGACACGATGATGTTCCTATATTTGGAAGTAATTTTGAGCCACCCAGGAATCAAAATTACGGTTACCAAAACTATGGAAGCCGAGGTTATGGAAACTGTGGTTATACCTACAGATCGTCAACTCCGTATAATCCACGATTTACGGGGAGTCATTCCAACAATTTCCGAAATGGAAATGGAGGACACAGAGGCGATGATGGTTATTTCAAAGAGTTTTCTTATGTTGACGAATCGGGACGACCCAAGACCATCATGGCTTGGGTCCCACATTCTAACTAAATTTTCTTGTTGGGGAGTGTAGGAGCAGCTGAAGAGGGCTATCTATATTTGGTATATCGATAGTGGCTGTTCCAGACACATGACAGGAAATAAAGAGTTATTGAACAATTTTAAACAAATTCGTGGTGGTTATGTGAACTTTGCCGGTGAGAAGGGTGGATACATCACAGGTGAAGGTTCAGTGTCAAATGGAAAAATTACGCTGCATAAAGTGAACTACGTTGAAGAACTGAAGCATAACTTGATGTCGGTTTCTCAAATTTGTGATAACAAGTACACGATGTTGTTCACCGATAAAGCTTGCTTCGTTTTGCGTCCGAGATTTGTTGTTCCTGAAGATTGGATCGTAATGAGGGCTCCAAGTGTGAATAACACATATGTCATGGACATGCGCCCGTTGGTTAACTCATCTGCTCCAGTGACATGTCTATTTTCGAAGGCGACTGAAGATCAAGTGTGACATGCGTCTTCAGGAACAACAAATGTCTTCCAATTCATCGCTTATCCAGTGACATGCGTCTTCTGGAAATGATCAAGCTTCTACTGAGCTAACTCTTCTTGCAACGCCTCACACCAAGAATTATCCTTTAGAGCCATCTGATAGTTCTTCGGCTCTATCTGAGAGATAAAACATTCATGTAGGCTAAGATTGTAGATTTCTTCTTTCTTGATAGCAGAGAACAGACACTGCATCTCTGAAATTCTCCTTCGCGTTTGCACTCCCGCATTTGGATTCCCAATAATATTATCAACAGGATGATGAATATTTGTTCTTGGAACTGGGATTACCGGAGATTGAAGATTGTTTCCCAAATTCGATTGAATCTCACCCTCAGCATTTGCATTACTACTAAAAGCTTGATCATTTCCAGAAGGCGCATTAACATTTGGATATGCTGAAAAGTCAACGTAAAGATCACCACTTGTAGTTTGAGCAGCTGCATTAGGGATCTGCTCAGCAACAACTTCATTTACGATCGAAGAATCAGCGACTGGAACATTCGAAGACACATTAGTAGGAATACTTGCTCTCCAGCTCGCATCCACTTCATCTTTGTTCACAAGATGTGTGTATACAACCTCCGAATCTTCTTCTAAAACATCAGGAAGATCAAATGAATCAAATAATTTATCATAATCATAACCGCTTTTGGGACCGAATTCGGACGGTGGAGGATCGAAACTCAAAGGAGTTATATCAAACACGATCTCCACTGTTCGCTTCTTAATGTTATAAACGCGTTTGTTTGGAGTTCCATTGGCATAGCCCAAAAAGAACCCAACTTCTCCAACTTCCCCCATTTTAGGAGTATCTTTGGTGCGTTTGATAACGCACTTGATCCTAAAAGGTTGAAAACCAGATAGGTTCGGTTTCCTGTTTTCAAGCAATTCATAACACGTTTTATCTTCTCTTTTAACCGTAAGCACATGATTTAACACATAATATGCAGTGTTTACCGCCTCGGCCCAGAAGAAAATTGGCAATTTTGATTCAGAAAGCATAGTGCGGGCCGCCTCAATTAGGGTACGATTCTTCCATTCTGCAACTCTGTTCTGTGGAGGAACATATGGAGCGCTGAACTGATGAACTATTCCCATTTCCCGACATAACTCATCCATATAATGATTTTTAAACTCAGTGTCGTTGTCACTTCGGATTTTCTTAATAGGAAGTGAATAATTTTTCTCAAGTTGTTTGAACAAGTCTCTTAAAATACCAATAGTTTGGTCCTTCGTTTTTAAGAAAAATACCCACGAGTATCGTGAGAAATCGTCAGTGACAACTAGGCAATAAGACATCCCACCAATGCTAGCAACATGGATTGGGCCGAAAAGATCCATGTGAAGCAATTCAAGTGGTTTTTGGATTGAGTTAACAGTTTTCGATTTGTGAGGCTTTCGTTTGATTTTTTTTCCTTTTTCACATGATTCACATTTGTTGTGCATATTGAAACTACGTAAAGGAACCCCTAACACTAATTTGTTTTTCACTAAGTGGTTCATTTTTCGTAGATGCACGTGGCCCATTCTCCTATGCCAGAGATACGATTGATCTTCAGTCGCCTTCGAAAGAAGACATGTCACTGGAGCAGACGAGTTAACCAACGGGCGCATGTCCATGACATATGTGTTATTCACCCTTGGAGCCCTCATAACGATCCAATCTTCAGGAACAACAAATCCCGGACGCAAAACGAAGCAAGCTTTATCAGTGAACAACATCGTGTACTTGTTATCACAAATTTGAGAAACCGACATCAAGTTATGCTTCAGTTCTTCAGCATAGTTCACTTTATGCAGCGTAATTTTTCCATTCGACACCGAACCTTCACCGGTGATGTATCCACCCTTCTCACCGGCAAAGTTCACATAACCACCACGAAATTGTTTAAAATTGTTCAATAACTCTTTATTTCCTGTCATATGTCTGGAACAGCCACTATCTATATACCAAATATAGATAGCCCTCTTCAGCTGCTCCTCAATGCCAGCCATGAATGCACACGCTTCATTTTCTACGGAGTTTTCTTCCAACCTTTTAGCTTCTGCATCCGCAAATTGCTGCATTTCGGCTGTGGAGATGTTGAACTCAAAGCATTCTCCCTTTTCTCCATCTTCCCCAAAAACCTCGGCTACAACAGCAAGTTCCTCAATGCTAGACTCTTCGATAATCTCTTCACACACTTCTTCGTCGACAATTTCAGCTATAAAGGCTTGTGACACAATAGCTCCTTGACGGGTGGTCCGTAGGACAACCCTTAAAATGTCTAAATACATATACATTCCATGCTTAATTCGGTTTATTGTTTGAACTTGGTAACTATTAGTTGTTTGGACGTGCAGGTGCAAATGGAGCATAAAAGAGAAAGAATTTGGAGCATCAATAAAAAATAAATTTTTGGAATTGAAGAATTAAGAGGATAGCATGATAGAGGACGAAATTACGAGAACGTAGGCGAAAACGGTGAAGAAAACGGAGTTGAAACGAAAAAGTTATGCTGAAAACAAGTTTTCAACGTTGCCTGCCGTAAAACAGGAGCTCCTGGGCGTAAGACTTCAATGACAGCCGTAAGCTACGGCTGGGAGGCGTAGCTTACGGCTCCAACTGATCCAAAAAGTGTAACTCCTCATTTAATGGCCAATTTGAGGGAATTTATGGGGACCTATCATTGCTATTCGGTTATGCTTCACTTGGGAACGAATTTGGGAGTTCTTGGAGACTTTTTGGTGTGAAGAACACATTGGAATCATAAGTTAATTGTCTTTGATCTTGATGAACAATATTACTTTTGTTATGATGTTGCTTCAAGCCATGTGTGGCTAAATCATACGTGGCCTCCTCCAGACAGATGGTTCAGTTAGGTTTTATTTCTTTCCAGTTTTATTCATGTTTGGAATTACTTTTGGATTGACAAACCTTTATAAGTAATTTGATGTGTTGATTTTGTTTGAACTATTTGCTTGTGTTTTTGAGTCCTTACTTTACAATTTGTTCGGTTGATGACAAAACCTTGTAGCGGATTGGGTGACATAGAGTAGGTTGATTCACGCTAGTGAATAGGGTTAATTGACTTATAAGAGACCTGATGACAAAGACCCGTTTTCAGTAACCAATCAAACTAATCAACTTTTCCACACTATGTCTATGTGGTGTCAATTATTGAATTAAACTGAGATTTTGTAAACCTAGAACCTGAAGTTTGGAGGAGGTTACCTTTACCACTATTGTTTTCTAAATCACATTAGTTTAGATTTTACTTTCTAAAAAAAAAACAAAACAACCAAACCAATCAATTACTTATTTTATTTAGTTAATTTAGATAGAAAACCAATTCTGACCACATACTCCTCGTGGACCGACACCCTACTTACCCTAACTAGTTAAGGTATTTAGGAACTTTTTATAAATATTTTTTGACCGACCAAACGACATCGATCAAAAATGGCGCCGTTGCCGGGGAGTTAGTGCGCTTAGTTTTGGTTTTTAGTTTAGTTTAGTTTCTTTCAAAATAAAAAAAAAAACCTAAAATATTTTTTTTTGTTCAGTATTACACGAGGTTGTGTTACTTGTGCAGGCTATCATGGACGTGAATTATGATGATGGCCAGTATTATTATGAGCCGTGTTCGTGTTGTGGTGAATTTGGTCATTGGGCTCAAGATTGCCAAAATAAGTACAGGATGAATCAAAACATCCAGTGCAATAATCAACGAGGGGGTTATTCAAACGACTGCCAGAATCAAATCGGTCGACAAGTGGATCAGTCTGAATTGAATGACATCCGGGTAGCTATCAAGGAGCTAACAAGCATAGTCAAAGAGGTCATGTATCGACAAGAGATCCTAGAGGCTAGGCATCAATTGTTGTTGGAACAAAATGAACAGATAGTTACACATGTACGTGGGGTAGTTGCAGTAATCACAGATTCAGGTACGTCATCTAATCATAATCAAGTCGACCCAACACATCAGTTTTCCAGTTCCCAAAACACAGACAGTGCACACATTAATACGGTAAATTTTCAACCATCATCTGAGCTTTATGTGAATGAACAGATTCCATCACCAAGGGTTGAGAAAGTGGTAGAGCATAGTGTTTATGACGTTGATCAGGATTTGATTTCACAAACTAAATTGGAAACTAAAGATGTGGAAAAATCCTTTAATGTTCCATTTCCTTCGGCGTTAATAGCCCCGGTGTCAACTAAACCAAAAGCGAATTCAACACATGATGAAAAATGGGAAAAATTCGAAAATCGAAATATTAATTTACCCTTTTTGAAAATAATTAAAGAAAATCTTGATAATGTTGAGTGTTTAAAAGAATTAAGTTCCAGAAAACGACGTCACAAAATTCCAAAAGAATTAGATTTAACTAATAATGTGAATGCCGTTTTGTTGGGTACTCTTCCCACGAAACTCCAAGATCTGGGAGCGCCTATTATTTCTATACAAGTTGGTAATTTTAAGATAGACCGGGCTTTATTGGATCTTGGAGCGAGTGTTAGTATTTTACCGGGGAGTTTATTTGATCAGTGTGATTTTGGTTCATTAGAAAAAGCTGACACAACTGTGGTTTTAGCTGATCAAACTCCTACAAGTCCTAGGGGGATTGTGCGGGATGTGATAATTAAAGTTGGTGATTTTTATTATCCGGTAGATTTTCTTGTTCTTGATTGTGTTAAAAATTATCAACCAACAGTTATTTTGGGAAGACCGTTCTTAGCCACCGCTCATGCTAATATTAATTGTGTTGAAAGAACGGTCAAGTTTAGGTTTGGGTCTCAAAAGATGACAATTAAAATATTTTCCAGTTTGACTAAACCTAAAGCTAATGACAAAAGTGGACCTTCTGAAGAGAAGAGTCAGAAAGAGTGTTTTATGGTTAACGGGTTAGGCGAAAATAAAAGGAAGAGACAGAGAAAAAGAACAAAGAAGAGGAAAAGGAAAGGATCATACCCGTCGGATGAGGAGGAGGCATACATGTTATTCCTTGACAAATATTGGGGAATGGGTGCTGATGATAGTGATGATATGATGAAGAAGGCGTGCAAGCATCCCACTCAACCACCATGAGTGCCAGGTTAGGTCTGGCTGAAGACGTTAAACTTAGCGCTCTCGGGAGGCAGCCCGAGGATGTAGAGTATTGTATTTGTGTTTTGTTTTGTTTTGTTTTGCTTTGTTTGGTTTTGCTTTGGTGTTGTGTTTGTGTTTTGGCAGGTTATTACGTTTCAACCCTCGCGGATGCAATGATTCAAGTGTGGGGATGTTTGGCAACATCCCCGTTGAGATATCGGCGAATCCAAGAGATGTTTATGAATCGGTCCGATTACCGTAGCTGCATCACTACCAACACTGCTGATTTACTAATCAGGTTGTGTCTTGTTCTCATTTTGTGCACCTTTGTATATAATCATGTTTAAGTTTTTGGTTGGGCGGTTGGGTGGTGTTTTGATGTGTTTGTTTGTTTGGTGGGATGTGTTAGTTGGTGGTGTGTTTTAAAAAAAATAATAAAAAATACAAAAAGAAATTTGGGATTTGAGAGTATTAGCGAAAGCTAAAGTTCTTGGTTAAAAGCGATCATCCCTTCAAAACTATACATTGGGACAATGTATCCCAAGTGTGGGGATGGGGGGAAATTTTTGAGAATTTTAAAATTTGTGAACCAAGCGAAAAAATGTCGGAATTTGAGCACTTGATATTGTTTCACTTGACACACCGATACCCCTTTCTAGTCATTTCTTGGTGAGTGTTTGAGCCACACATGATTAGTAAAGATGATGCTTTCATTGTTTTGAGTGGCGGTGTGTGTATCGTGTTAATAGAACTTGTGTACGAATTCTTGTTGAAGCCTAGGATTAGCATGCTTGTGAAAATGATAGAGGACTTTTAGGTAGCCTCGTCTAGATGTGTGAGAGTGAGGGAATTGGGGGTTGGACCTCATACGTTACATATATGAGCTTGGTATTGTGAGGGGTGGGGGTTTGGTCTTTAGAAAGCCATGTTTGAGCCTTATACTATTCGGTTGTGACCCAAACCTACTTCTTACAAAAAAAAGAAAGAAAAAAAAAAACTTTACCTATTGAGATGACCCGGTTTAGGAATTCAGTTTGTGATTGTTGATGTTCTTGTATATATTGTTGAGTTTTATGTGTTATGAAAAAAAATGAAAAAAAAAAGAAAAGAAAAAAAAGAAAGAGAAAAATATGAGAAAAATACAAAAAAAAAAAGAAGTATTTAGTTGCAATAGTAGTTGAGAATGTCGAAGAAGTTGTGTATATAGTTGATGTTTGCTTTGTTTAGTAGTAGAAATAAAAATCGGGTCAAATCAATTAGCTCTTGCATATATATCCCACCATTTTCCTACCTTTACACATAGCCCCGTTATAACCCCTAAGTCCTTTTGATTCATAAGCATGCTAGATATTTGATAGGAGGAAACTTGATTTGTATACAAGCTTATTGTCGCACAATCACACACTTGCATTGAGCGTTTTAGCATAATGTTGCTAATATTACTTGTCACCGAGAGTTGTTGTGAGGGGTGTGTCTTGTGGTATGATAAAAAGTTTGTAAAAGGACGGTACATTTCAGCTTGGTTTGCATGTTGATCGCTTGTGGATTGAAAATAGTTTTTGAATAGGTTGCTTGGGACAAGCAACGGGTAAGTGTGGGGATGTGACGGGTGGTCCGTAGGACAACCCTTAAAA
Organism: Helianthus annuus; assembly: GCF_002127325.2. Taxonomy (NCBI): domain Eukaryota; kingdom Viridiplantae; phylum Streptophyta; class Magnoliopsida; order Asterales; family Asteraceae; genus Helianthus; species Helianthus annuus. The sequence continues at coordinate 163,948,132 of NC_035435.2, forward strand.
TGTCTAAATACATATACATTCCATGCTTAATTCGGTTTATTGTTTGAACTTGGTAACTATTAGTTGTTTGGACGTGCAGGTGCAAATGGAGCATAAAAGAGAAAGAATTTGGAGCATCAATAAAAAATAAATTTTTGGAATTGAAGAATTAAGAGGATAGCATGATAGAGGACGAAATTACGAGAACGTAGGCGAAAACGGTGAAGAAAACGGAGTTGAAACGAAAAAGTTATGCTGAAAACAAGTTTTCAAGGTTGCCTGCCGTAAAACAGGAGCTCCTGGGCGTAAGACTTCAATGACAGCCGTAAGCTACGGCTGGGAGGCGTAGCTTACGGCTCCAACTGATCCAAAAAGTGTAACTCCTCATTTAATGGCCAATTTGAGGGAATTTATGGGGACCTATCATTGCTATTCGGTTATGCTTCACTTGGGAACGAATTTGGGAGTTCTTGGAGACTTTTTGGTGTGAAGAACACATTGGAATCATAAGTTAATTGTCTTTGATCTTGATGAACAATATTACTTTTGTTATGATGTTGCTTCAAGCCATGTGTGGCTAAATCATACGTGGCCTCCTCCAGACAGATGGTTCAGTTAGGTTTTATTTCTTTCCAGTTTTATTCATGTTTGGAATTACTTTTGGATTGACAAACCTTTATAAGTAATTTGATGTGTTGATTTTGTTTGAACTATTTGCTTGTGTTTTTGAGTCCTTACTTTACAATTTGTTCGGTTGATGACAAAACCTTGTAGCGGATTGGGTGACATAGAGTAGGTTGATTCACGCTAGTGAATAGGGTTAATTGACTTATAAGAGACCTGATGACAAAGACCCGTTTTCAGTAACCAATCAAACTAATCAACTTTTCCACACTATGTCTATGTGGTGTCAATTATTGAATTAAACTGAGATTTTGTAAACCTAGAACCTGAAGTTTGGAGGAGGTTACCTTTACCACTATTGTTTTCTAAATCACATTAGTTTAGATTTTACTTTCTAAAAAAAAACAAAACAACCAAACCAATCAATTACTTATTTTATTTAGTTAATTTAGATAGAAAACCAATTCTGACCACATACTCCTCGTGGACCGACACCCTACTTACCCTAACTAGTTAAGGTATTTAGGAACTTTTTATAAATATTTTTTGACCGACCAAACGACATCGATCACTCCTAAAATGTCTTCCAATGCACAACCCCAGTCGTAAGGCTTAGTCACATTTTGTAGAGATTGAGCCAGCATAGCATTGTTTGTCGAGGGTGTAAAATTTTCAGAACCACTTGGACGAGTACTTGAGTTAGAAGTAGTAGTTGTTGCATTGTTGTGAGGTCTTGAATTGTTTCCTTGAGAGTTGCTTTCTCTGTCAGATCTTTCCATTTTCGGCTTCCGACAATCACGTGCAAAGTGCCCCTAGATGCCGCAGTTGTAGCATTTCACCTTTGACATGCCAACCCCCATTCGTGTCTTCGTCTGTCCACCTATGAACTTTCTACCCGTTCTCAACAGAAATTTCTTCGCTCTACGGACTAAGAGTGCCATATTGAGTGGTAGATCAAGTTCTTTCATTTCGTCTTGGTCTATCTGGTCAAAGTCCTCATCGAGACTTGACGGTTCAACGAGCTTTCCAAGACAAAAGTTCTCGTAGGCAGTCATGAAGGACGCCAAAAGGCTCATGTTTTTTCTATCAACTTTAAGCAGCTTGCATCTAACTTTGGAACGTTCAAGTTTGTTGCTTGAGATTTTTGAGCTCCACTAGAATAGTACATTCCTTGATTGGAATTTGTTGTTCCACTTGAACCGACATTGTTGATTATAAAGACGTGTTCACTTGCAGGAACTTCATTCTCAGAATAGAGGGCAACACCGGTTACTCCATTACTACCCTTATCCGTCGGTTTTGAAACTTTATATAACTGAGGATCTTGAATCTTCTCGAAATCTGATGCTTGATCTTCCATATTCCAAGCATAACCCTTTAGTTTTTGTACAGCTTCTTCCAATGAGAGCTCCTCGTAGAGAACACCTTCTCTAATCAATGCAGTGTACATATTCCATTCTCTGGGAAGGCAATTTAGAAACTTCTCAACTTTCTCAATTCAGTGTAAATACCCTCTTGACTACGATCAAGTTCGCTCAACAGATAATAAAATCGGTTCACCGTATCATCGAATGATTCATTTCTTAAAGCTTTAAACACAATGAATTGAGTCTTCAATCGTTCGAGACATCGTTTCTTTTACATTGCATTTCCCTCATAACGCTTGATCATGCTATCCCACAACTCCTTCGAGTTACTTCTCTTACGGAAAGTATGAAGTATAGATTGCGTCATAGCCATCGTAATCATTGACATAGCTTTCTCTTCACAATCATAAAACTTTCTTTGGTCGTCGGTGAGTGCCAAGTAAGTATCAATCGTTAACGTTCTTACTGGAGTAGCTCCACATCCTTTAACGAAGCACAACCAGATCTTGATGTCTTTCGCTCTTACATACCTTTCGAAACGCTCCTTCCACTCAGGAAAATCCAGCTCGTTTATCAACAAAGGAGGTTTGTCGTTACTCCCTACCTCAGCATTGTGCTTGAGGTTTTGCACCATTGCAGTCAGATTGTTGTTTGCCATTTTGAAATAGTTGTGAAAGAAACAGTGAGTTTAAACAGAAATTAACAGTAGGTTTCCAAGCAAGAACTGTCACTGGAAAGGTTTTCTAAGTCCAAACCCGGAGAGAAAACACGGAGTACAATGTCAGAGAAATTATTAGAGTGTTGAACCCAGACCACCACCTGAAATGGAACACAAACAGAAAAACTCGGACACTACACTGTTAGGAATTAAGCTTGGACTCTTTCTAAAGAAAAACAAAACTCGGACAAAGAACTTTAGACTGTTAAACTCGGACTAAATAAAGTATAGGAAAAACTTGGACTTAAACCTTGGACTCAATCCTTGGAGAGGTTAAACCTTGGACTCAATCCTTGGAGAGGTTAAACTTTGGACTCAATCCTTGGAGAGGTTAAACCTTGGACTCAATCCTTGGAGAGGTTAAACCTTGGACTCAATCCTTAACAAGTTCTAAACCTCGGACTAGAATGAACTAGATAAACTCGGATCACAAGAATCAAAGGTAAAACTCAGACATCAAAAGATTTAAAATCCGGACACAATGGACTCAGTAACCAGTCTCCGGACTATCTCTCCAGTGTGACTTCACACTGGTTCATCAATACCCCAGAAACACAAACACAAACTTTAAAGCACGGACAATCCTTCCAAAGATCAAACTAAGAATCTTTTTCAACCTTCAACACACTGTATGAGCAAAAACCAAAACCTCTGTAAAACCCAGATGAAGATCAACACTAAGAATCACTAAACTACTCAAAATCCATCACCAAATCACTAGAAATGAATGATGAATCAAGAATAAACCACAAAAACTCAATAAACACTCACTAAACCCTACCAAAGTTTGAACTTTTCTCACAAAAAACTTCAAACTAAGAAACACCTACAGTAGTATGAGCACACTGCTCTGATACCACTTGTAATTTCTCTCGGCCGTCCACCAGTCTAAAGCGCGGGAATGGAAGACACCGGTGGCGTTAACAGTTCGGAGATTGTCAGGACAGTTGCTCTGACACAGGGTAACCTCAATCGAATCGAACCATTGAAACATGGCCGTAGGACCATCTTCGCCGGTAAATTCTTTTGGTCCGCAAGCTTTGAACTGCTTGAAGCTGAAAGCAACTTTTGGCGAATCTGTTCGGGACTCTTCAGACGACTTGCTAGCGTTTTCATTCAGTTCACTGACGATCTGAGGGATGACTTTCGCTATCTGCTTAGCGACCAGAGAGGCGATGCGTTTGTTATCATGGTTGCGGCGAGCTGATTGAGAGAGACGGGATCCAGATGACGACATTGTCTGCAACAGACAACGCCATAGGATTCAAAACGCTATTTAATCGAATCTCACCTCACACGTACTACAACTAAAGCTCAGGAATACAGTCAACATATCATATAAGCACACAATCACATAAGCACAAAATCACAGAACAAATAAACACGTACGGCACATAGGACATATAGAAGCACATAGATGCAGTCAGAATACAAAAACCTATCATTCAAAGTCCGCGCGCGTTCGAGAATAGCGATTGCGATTAGCGAGTACACAACGAGTAGCTTAGCATGCGATTATCCACAAGTAGCGATTTGTTAGCTTGTTGAGATAGATGTGCAGTGCGATTCGTGTGTGTAGATCAAAGCGAACAGCGAAAAACGAATATATCACCAAATTCGAAAACTCATAAACAAATAAAACCACATAAAATCCACATAAAGCGACAAATATCAGAGTCAGCAGTTGCGGGCTCTGAATCGAAACACATAAAATCAGCGATTGCGAGATTGAAATCGAAAAATAGATTGTCTAAGGCTTGATAGATGTCGACTACCCAAAAGTGATTCGATTATTCACAAGGACCTCTGGTGCACACTTTGGCTTTCGGGACTATGCTCTCGCCTCGACTTTGGGCGAACGGCACGCATCCTTCCAGTTACAGTGTGACTTCAAGTCGTTGGAGTCCGTCGAGACTTTGGTGAGAGTGTTTTAAAACCAAAAATAGAGATCGGAACAACTAGTCAAGGTTCGGGTTTCACCCCTAACTTAACAACTTCGTTCCTATTTTGATAAAATAGAGAAGAAAATCTGCGTTAAAGTACGGATTTCACTCCTGATTCAACGCAAATTCTCATGTTTATAAATAAAAACGCGGGTCGAACAAATGATTTTAGTCGAGAGTTTGCGGTTTTCACACCTAATCTCGACCTAATAACTCATTCATTTCGAAAATTAGAGTGCAGTGATAGTGTAGTGTAGGCGAGAATATCAAGATGTAGCAAGTAAGCTCGTACAAAACCCCTAAGGGCATGCACAAGTCGGTCTGTTGGTACTTAACTATAGACTAGGTCGTTTCTAAGACATCGACCCGGACTAGGTCGAGTCTTGCCTAATTCCCTATAGTTATGGCTCTGATACCAATCTGTCACACCCCAACCGATGACGGAAACATCGGGGCATGGCACTGAGCGAAACAGATTGTCAAGAGAAATTCCATAACTACTAAATTACCAAATAGTTAATATTATGTCCCATACCATAACCCAATAAGTAATCTAATTATTACAGACACAGATATTCTCCAAACAAAACATGTTCCGACAACTCAGATTTAAAATAAATAAATTGTCTTTGTTTAAAGACTCCATCCTACTTGATTCCACAAAAGCAGGAAAAACACCACATCCTAACAGATAGCTTCCAAACCACCTGTCACATACGTTAAAATAGGGGTCATTACACATAGTGTAAAGGTGAGCATACAAGTTTGATAATAGCATAATAGAGTTCGAAATCGTTTACGCATAACCAGCATGTAACATTTATAATGTGAAGGCAAGTAGGTTATCGACAGAGAAATATGCACAGATGTGACTGCGAGTTGTAGAATGCGCAACACATATCCCCATTGGGACACGTGAATTAAAGCCCTTAACAACCCCTGTCCACGACAGGTGCTGAGTCCAAACTATAGTACTATCGTTGCTAAGGTGTCAGGCAACAATCACTGTGTTAACATAACATACAAGCATTCATCGAATAACACGTAACATGCAATAGCGGTCAGCGTATAAATAGTGTTTGCGTTGTGTGTCGATTGTGTTTTGAATAAGTAACGTATGTAACACCCAAAAGTGCGTAAAGCAAAAAGGGATCGAGTATACTCACAGATTGTGTTTAACAAGTAAACACTCTCTTGGATTGAAGGGAGCGTTGGGAGAGATTAGCCTGAACAGTTAACGATAGCATAAATGATAAGCGGCGCGTAAAACTTTGCAAAAATGGTAGGTGTCGGATGGTAATCCGATCAGATGGCAATCCGATCGGATGGCAATCCGATCGGATGGCCATTCGATTGGATTGGCATCTTGATGTGTTTGTGTATGATGGTTTGTCTTTTGAAGTTTTCGTTGTAGCATTTTGAAAATAGAGAAGTATCTCTACCCTTCAGGTCGATCGATCGAACGGCGGTTCGATCGGGTGACGATCCGTTCGGCGAGGTATTTCTCAGAAAACAAGTTCACAGCACTGTTGTTACTCGATCGGATGGTCTACCGATCGGGTGGCAATCCGTTAGAACTAGTAATGCATTGAACATGTTGAAAAATTGTTTAAGTGTCGAAGTCCCAAACGTCACATGGTCGGGTGGTCGCTCGATCGGATGGCAATCCGATCGGACGGCAATCCGCTCGGCGTTCAGTACTTTTGAAAGTTGAATAAACGTTCAAGTGTTAACCCTCAAGTGTAATCCGATCGGGTGACTGTCCGATCGGATGGCAATCCGATCGGATGGCAATCCGATCGGACGGCAATCCGTCCCGTGACCTGATCGTTTTGCTACGTGGAGATTTGTTAAGTTTGCGAGTTGTTCGAGACGATATGACGACGTGTCAAACAATAGAAACCCCATCAATTTCCAAGTGATCCGGTCGGACAGGAATCACCCTAGTCCGGTCGGTCAACGGTTCGAGTCGGTGGTTCGTGTTTAACCCGAGGTCGGTTGTCTCTCTGATAGAACACAGATCTTGAACCAACACATCACTAAGAAGGAGTAGAAGATCAGAACAAGCTCCGATTCTATCGGTTTTGAGTGCATTGAGTGTAAAAGAGTTGAAAGAAAATTAGAAAACCGTCTTTCAATCCTTTCACCTTGAATATGTTCAGATCTATGCAAGACCTTTGTTTATTCATGTGGAAATCGTCCAGATCTAAGTTGTTTGTAACAACTCTCACTAAAAATAATATTTAGTATGATAATTATCCAATAAGGAAACCCTAATTGAGACACCCAAGTGATTCTGCATAAACCCTAAAAAAATTCCAGAACAATCGGAATCAGGATCAGGGCCCCTAAAACTCAAAGGGGGTAAACCCTAGCTAATGATTATCAACATAAAACGTTGTTTAATTCTTATTGGTCAAAATCATCAAGTCAGCAAGGCTAGTCCCGAACCTAGGCAGCCTATAAATAGAGTGCTTCCCTTATGGACCGTAAGGGATATGGCTTACGGTCCGTAAGCATGCCAAATTTCGTATATAAATAGCAGACATTGGCATTCGATTTCTGCTGTTCAAACGACGTTCAATTTCTCAATTGACGTCGAGTTATTCACTGTACAACACACAAATCACTAATTAGTGTAGCGGGGTGCTGCTACGATGCCGGGTATTAACTCAATCGCTGTTCAATTCTTTTCTTTCCGTCAGCTTTTATTTTTGTAAATAATAGCTCGGGATTTTGCCCTCTAAATCCCTAAACTCTGCCCGTTATTAGGGTAATAACTCTAATTACTGGTACTATACTTTATCTGATCGATTATAGCTATCCAACGATTGTCTGAGTGCTGCTCAAATTGAGTTATACTTTGTTATTCATCGTGATTTCGACTTGAATGTTTGAGTGCTGTCCGAACTCGGGCTATACTCTGTCATTTGTTGTGAATCCGCTGAATTGTTAAGTATTGCACTTGTAAATCGTTGTGAGGGTTCTATCTCGTGATTATCGTTAAAGTTGAATTGAGTTAATACACTAATACGAGTTCCATTGTGTCTAGAAATTAGAACTCGTAATCAGGAAACTGCTACTTAATAGTTAAATAAACTTAGCAGTTAAGTTAGCTGAGTAGATTAATTAATCTGTTAATTAAAATAAGTATGATTAATTAATTAGTTAATCAAGATTAATTAAGTTAATCCAGACTAATTAAGCTAAACTAGATTAATTAAGCTAAGTACAATTAATTAAGATTGAGCAGGATTCATTAATCAGCTAAGCAAGATTTATTAAACACCTAAATAAATAAATATACATATATATAATAGATAATATTAAAGGAAGGTGCTAAGAAGGTGTAAGAGGATAGATATAAGTGAATAGGAAGCTTCCTAGAATATGCATAAGTAACTTCCTAGAAAAGCTATAGGAAACTTCCTAGAACTTTCCTACTTCTTGCCTATAAATAGGAAGCTTAGGAATTCATTTCCTTTGTTCATTTCTTTCTTCTTTTCTCTATATGTTGGGGTTCTAACCAATAATCACCGATGCGATGCTCTGTCCGATCGATTCATGAACCATCCAACGAATACCGAAGTGCTGTACTTTGTGAATTTCGTTAAACGGATGCCAAAGTATTATACTTTGAGAGTTCGTTAAATGGATGCCAAAGTACTATACTTTGTGATTTCGGTAAACGGAATCCAAAGTGTTACACTTTGTGAAATTCGTTAAGGTTCGAATCTCGTGACTACCGTTAAGGTTTGATTTGGGTTTTACACAAATACGTATTCCATTCTGTTAAACTATATGTTTAACTACCAAGAATACTCCCAACTACACACTCACAATCAAACAAACTAATAAATCATCAGAAGATCCAGAATAATAAAGTGCATGCTTAATTATCGGAAGAAGTAGAATCAAGAAGCTTAACTCAATCTTGCATCTTTATAAAGTGAGTCATTCCTCTTTTATAAACTCTTTTCTCACAGTTTGTGAGTCATTCTCTTTTTATCAATTGTTTTACAAAACTCCAAACTATTTTCAAAGTTATAATTACAGGGATTAAGTCTATGTAATCACCAAATTACAGCCGGTATGTGGGGTTTTGTATACATTACTTATTTCCCGTCACACTTGGACAAACGGGCGGCCAAGGGGTGATCTGACCACAGTCACAGACACCATTGGACAAATGGGCTAGCCAATGGATGGTCGAGTGACAAATACTGTGGGTAGTTGGTTTGATATCAGAAACATTGTAATTCCCCTTAATACTGTAAATTATAACAAATCTGTTTTTGTATAAAACCTGAATGAACTCACTCAGTATTTCCCGCTGACAAAACCTTTTTAAAACGCGTTTCAGGTAATTACAGTATATTGGAGTAAGGATTGGATCCGGCACTGAAGGACTTCAAGAAGTGGCTTATTTTATTAATTAAATCAACTTAAGAAAGATTTTTTTGGGTTTATCCCGTATTAAAAGCTACCTTTGTAAAACATGGAATTTATTCCATCTATTTAAATAAAATCCGGTGTTTCTAAACTCTGATATTTTTCCTAACTCACGGTCCTGATGAAATTTCAGCTGCAATGTTTTTCAAAATAATCACCGGTACCACTGGACTGCTCACGGCACCGATTCCGGCCAGGATGGGGTCGGGGGTCGTGACATTGTTCTTGGTGGATTGAAGCCAAAACATGAAGTGTAGGTCCGTGTTTCGGGACCGAAACCGTGATTTTCATGTTTATGTTCAAAGATGGAAGAGATAAGAGAGATGATAACAAACAAACTTTGTATTAATCCGGTAGTAAACATTACAAGTCGGCCCGGTTACATGACAACCGAACTAATACCAAAGAAGTATACATCCGGGGAGAAACCAAGTGGTGATTTCTCCCGGTGAGGTCCCAGACCTCCTCACACTCTCTAGCACACACTTGTGCTCTCACTCTTGTGTTGCAAATGACAAAGTGTTGGTATTTATACCAAAACAAACACTGCAGGTCGAAGGATCAGACTGACTGGTCGAAACATCATCCTTCGATCAGACAGTCTTCGAAAGATACTCACATACCTCGAATGATATCCTTCGATATCCTTCGAGGTCCATCCTTCGATGGGTATCTTTCGAGCTCATCGAAGGATATTCATAATCCTTCGATGCCTTATCCTTCGACACCAATGACAACACAACAACTTTGTCTAGCAACACACACACAGTCAAACCAACAACCCTCTCATTTGACCACTTCAAACGAGCGGGTCTATACACGTTCGTTTGACCGTTTCACTAACTATTACAAATTCAGCATAAAATAAAACTAATCTATTCGACAAGCATCGGACACAAAATCTGCATCAACAAATTCCCCCTTGTCCGTTGCTGTCGAATGCTGAAAATGCAACTGCAATCATCGATCTTCAGTCAAGTAATCATCTTCTCTGTGTTGACGAATTCCCCCTTGACCGATGATCCAGGTAAGTAGTATCCTGATGCTCATTGTATAAGATTTCCCCCTCAAAGTACGCGTATCCGTGTTGAGTGTTGTGCAATTTCCTCAAAAGGATCAATTGACCGATCTTCCGCTGATCTTCCAATACTCCAACCGGCATATGATAAAGGTTCCATTCTTAAACAGCTGCATCAAGTCTTGATCTTCAAGCGTCTGTGCAAAACATTCCACGCATAACCGTTTGTAACACCTGAAAATCACAACCTCTACCACCTGTGATTGCGTTTAGAATTTTACCGAAGAAATTCAACATTTGAAAATTTTTATCCCCCCATTTCTTTGGTAAGATCTCTAAACCTTAACAGATTCTTTCCACTTCAAAGAAACTGTCGTCAAATGTTCACCAATTCCCTCCACTGAGCGGAACTGTCATCAATCTTCATTGAATGTTCTCGGTTCCGAAAATTCACGAACATGACTTTCTTCTTTGCATAGACTAGTTGAATAAGAACGTCCCCTGGTACCCCGTAGGATCTGACTTGTATCCCCCCAAAGACCAAGGTCTTTGTGAACTCGTTAGGACCGGTATAGACGTTCCAGGTTCATACGTACGTCTTCAAATGCGAGAATATGTCAATAAACAAAATCCTTTCGAACATTTCCGAATAACCGGTAACAATCATAAATACTGATGCGCGGAAGCGAACATATCGTGTTGGTTTTGGCCCATAATAGTCGCGTTACCATATTTGTCATTGCATCGGTAACCGTGACTACCCCACATTTTCAAACATCAAGTCTTCATCATCTCTTGTGTTCATCATGCTGCATCACCCCGCGTGTTCCCAAAGCCCGTACGAATTTTGATGTTGAAACTTTGAAGCCCGGTTTGAATAATCCTTGCGAGCACCCGACCCGACTCCAAGTGAATTAAATGATTAACCCCAACACACTGTCTGAGTTCATAAAATTCCACAACATCTGGATCCTTCGAAACATCTGCATCAAACGAAAGATAAACACCAAGACAGCTTCGAAAGATGATCTTTCGAAGTCTTTCGAGCACATGTCACATATCTTTCGAGCATCTTTCGAGCACATGTCACAGATCTTTCGAACACCTTTCGAAGTTGGACATGGCTGATCCTTCGTACACTTCAGAATTGATCCTTCGAAGTCTTTTTGATCCTTCGAAGAACTGATGATCTTTCGAGCACTCCTGTTCATCTTTCGAATCTCCTTGATCGAAGGATGATCTTTCGAGGTCGAAAGTTATCCTTCGATGGTCCTGACACAAGGACAGAAAGTACGACAGGTGTCAGAAAAGTTGATGTGGTAGGTGACCAACTTTCGCAAATTTCGAAGCATGAAAATTTGAATTTTGAATTTTGTTTGATCCTTCGAAATCTGTTCAATCTTTCGATGGACAAGCAACATCTTTCGAAAATTTGAAGCTGTCAAGAACATCATGAACACGGAGGACTGTTCATCTGCAGATCCGACGAAAACACTTGTACACGTTGTTTTGATGAAGAAAACTTGAGTATTTTAGAGAAAAACATAAAACCCAACACCCGGTTTAGCACAGATCTGGATATCCGGGTCCAGATCTGGGTTTTTCTCATTTTCACCTTTTTTTTTTACATCTTGAACAAAAACCCACAAAAATCACAGATCTAGAGCACATGTGACTTAGTAAACGGTTAGTTTTACTAAATCGGGCACCATGGCTCTGATACCAATTGTAGGTCCGTGTTTCGGGACCGAAACCGTGATTTTCATGTTTATGTTCAAAGATGGAAGAGATAAGAGAGATGATAACAAACAAACTTTGTATTAATCCGGTAGTAAACATTACAAGTCGGCCCGGTTACATGACAACCGAACTAATACCAAAGAAGTATACATCCGGGGAGAAACCAAGTGGTGATTTCTCCCGGTGAGGTCCCAGACCTCCTCACACTCTCTAGCACACACTTGTGCTCTCACTCTTGTGTTGCAAATGACAAAGTGTTGGTATTTATACCAAAACAAACACTGCAGGTCGAAGGATCAGACTGACTGGTCGAAACATCATCCTTCGATCAGACAGTCTTCGAAAGATACTCACATACCTCGAATGATATCCTTCGATATCCTTCGAGGTCCATCCTTCGATGGGTATCTTTCGAGCTCATCGAAGGATATTCATAATCCTTCGATGCCTTATCCTTCGACACCAATGACAACACAACAACTTTGTCTAGCAACACACACACAGTCAAACCAACAACCCTCTCATTTGACCACTTCAAACGAGCGGGTCTATACACGTTCGTTTGACCGTTTCACTAACTATTACAAATTCAGCATAAAATAAAACTAATCTATTCGACAAGCATCGGACACAAAATCTGCATCAACATGAAGTTCATAAGAACTCCATGATGACATCACCCTAGAACACCTTAAATCTAGTGATTTCATGGTTAAAGTTAAGATTCAAAAGAGAGAAAGAAGAAGGAGTGCGTGTAGATCATAGAAGTACAAGATTTAGGTTGAAAACTTACAAGAATTGCGAGAAATCGAGAGAAAGGAGGGCTGAAGTGAGCTGGTCGAGCAGAGGAGCTGTCACATCAAGTGATGTGACAGTTGAGGGTATTTGTAGGGTTTCCCAAAAAGGAAAGTGTAAAGGGATCGAGTGGGTCACCGATGGGATGGCTGTCCGATCGGATGGCAATCCGATCGGTTGACCATCCGATCGAGCAGTCACTCGTTTGAGTGGCTCCGATGATTTGAGTCTCGACGTTCGTTTCGTGCATTGAGTTTTGCGATGTATTTCGAGTGAGCGATGCGATAGTATTACCCATTAGTTACACAATTAATCCCAACTACGATATCTAACATACAATCACTATAATTGACTTGCGTTTAGCGTTTGCGATTCGATTGCGATAGAGTTGCGATTGCGTTTCGATTAATCACCACAACATAAACATAAATAAACATGCACAAGTAACACATAAATAGCACACACACGTAAGATAGTATCCAGAACGCATAATTCGGGTTGCGGATGCGATAAGCGATAAAACATACGATAAATAGCGATTAAACCTCGATTATTAATAAGTACTCCACATAATACAACTAATGCGATAAAATAAATAGATTATCTACAAGTCAAAGAAGTCAAAACAGTAGTTGAGCAAGGAGTGACAGATCGCAATTTGCAATCTTTTCTTCCTTTGACTTCAATGTTGACTTTGACTTTGACTTTCGAAACACGGGGTGTTACAAAGTGTCCAATAATTTTTGGATTACACATTTTTATAAATATATAAAAAAATTAAAACAAATTTAGGCCAAAAAATTGAGCCTCCACCTCCCATGGCCATAACTATAAACAAGAGTTTAGTTACAGGGTTAGGATCAAATTAGGCCAAAAAAATTAGCCTCGGCCTCCCATGGCCATAGCTATATTATAGGGTTGGAATCAAATACAAAATCTCCTAAAAATAAGAAGTCGTAAGAAGGGTATCAAACGGACTCCGATTGACCTCATTCAAGTGGCATTGAAATCGTCTCATCGTACTCTACGATGTGAGATTTTCTAGGTTTTTGTTTTTAGATGTTTAACTTGTAGATTTTAGACTTTTTGTTTACATGATTGTATCTTTTATTTATCATTGAGTTTCCTCTATATTTGCGTCATTGTGTTTTTTTGTGACTCATTGTGTCTTTTTTTTTTCGAGATTGTGTTATATTTTGCTCGACATTGTGTTATATTTTGCGATCCATTGTGTCTTTGTATACTTCTTTTTAGGAGCCTTTTGTAGAATAACTTTACCCTTTAGTTATATTTCGTCGTTTTTTAGGGTTTTTTTATTTTTTAAACTTTTTACTATTAATTACGTTAGATAGATGTTTGGAAGCGTATGTGAGCATCTCAACCGCACAACGTTATTGCATAACTACGCATGGGTTGGATTAAACCCTAATCACGCACATTATTTGCATAATTACACAGATTATAATGCATAATTCCGCACATTATTATGTAATCACGCACGCTATAATGCATAATGACGCACGTTATAAAAAAAATCAAAAACCCGCATGTCACCAAACATGAAAGTAGACATGTTAAACTCAAAATTACGCATGGGTTGTTTCAAACCCCTAATTACGCATGTTATATACATGACCACACACGTTATAAAAAAATAAGGAATGCCATGCGTCTGAATCTGCTTCTCGCGTATGCAACGCGCGATAAACACTATTATATTTTACACACTCTATAAATATTAAAAAAAATTGGCCCAAAAAATCGGGCCTTAGCCAAGGCCGCCCCGGCCTAGCCATAATTATGAAAAAGAGTTTAGTTGAATTTATTGATAATAATTAAAAAATAATAATATTAAAACGTCACAGTCCTGGTTAAACTAGTTTAAACAATTTATGTGATCATCAAAACAAAGTGTTATGACATAATCGATATAATAAATGGTATGATTATTAAAAAGAAAAAATAAATCAAAAAAGAAAAAAAAAACAGCAGGTGTTGCGTATTTAAAAAATTAAAGTATAGGATTGATGAAAGTTTTTTTAGAGTTAATTACTGTTTTTGTCCTTTTGGTTTGTTAAAAATCACTATTTCAATCCATTAGTTTAAAAATTGCGATTTCAGTCCCTGTGATTTCACTTTTGTAACCATTTCAGTCCACCTCGTAACCATTTCAGTCCATGTACTTAACAAAATAATGGATTGAAATAGTTACGAAAGTGAAACCACAAAGACTGAAATGGTTATAAAAGTGAAACTACATGGACTGAAATCGTAATTTTTAAACTAATGGACTGAAATAGTGATTTTAACAAACCACAGGAACGAAAACAATAATTAACTCTTTTTTTATTATTTCTAGATTGAAGTATAATATGATGATATTTTTTTTTCTATTACTTCTAGATTGAAGTATATGTATATATTTTCTTTTTGTAAAACCTAGATTTCAATGAGGCCAAATTTGTTGCCCAACTGTTTCTTGTCTGGAAAAGTCTGATGGAAGTGTTTGACGGGAAAATGAAGAGAGTCACGTCGTCGTATCGTGTCAAATAATTATTCACCACATATAAAATTCTCAATGTTGTTGACTAGTTGATTTTATGAAAAAGTTTCATGTTCATCCTCCCTCCATAACAATCCAAAGGATTGATGGTATTAACAACAACTCAGACACTTTCTAATTTAACAAATAAACTATTCATTGTTTTTCCTCACAACTTGAATAGGTTGATCCTTATCCAACACTTCGATACCACTAGACCAAAGGCCCTTTAATAATGTTTGACAGGTGGGCTAAGCGTATCATTCTAAAAGCCATTTAAGCATGAGTTTTTTAAGTTATAGAGTGGCACTTATGAAATTATGATATGACACTCTCAAATTTAAGTAGACATACAATTTAAACCCTATATTTTCCATGTGTTTTTTATATGTTTTTGACCGACCACATTGTGACAAGTGTTCCATTCATAACTTTTAAAATATGATGTTTTTGATCGACCACTTACTTATTTTTATTTACGTTTTGATGCAAGTTTCATTCAAAACACGGAGTAGTACGTAATAATATATAAGTCATCGAAGCATGGTGGAACAAATCATCAAAGCTTTTTTATGGTTTTTTTTCTTCTTTTTATAACTTTTTTTTACTAATTAGATAGTTTTAAACTATTTAAATTTTATCACAAAAAAAAATTATTATATTATTTATTATTATATATTATAAATAAGCAACAAGTTTTAGCTTAGGGTGATTGTATCCTTGGCTTTGGTGTGTTTCAAAAAAAAAAAAAAAAAAAAAAAGATTATGTCCACAAATTATATTTTTTTATTGCAGTCCACATAAATGAACTAAATTAGTATTTAGGGGATACGGTGTGGTTTGCGGCAATCAGCGGCAAACTTGTTTGCCGAGCGGCAAACGCCGCCGCCGACAAACATGGGACGCGACAAAAGAACAAAATCGGTGATGGATTACCGATTCAAGAAGCATGAGAGAGAGGGTAGTGAGAGAGAGAGAGGGGGTATTGTGGGTGGGGTCCATTCCTATCTCAACCAATCACACCTTTTTCCTTTTTTTTTTAAATAGTTTACCACTTCACCAAGTGTTTAAACCATTGCCAACATTTTTCACCAAAGTTTAAACACTTTTGCCTAATTGACATGACGCGCTCTCATTAGTCGGTTTTTTGGTTTGCCACTTTAAAGTGTTTAACCACTCCTTATACCCTTAGGTGATATAGATGGTTTTGTTATTTATAATTATTTCAAATTTTTAAAATACTTTTTCCAAACTATTTATTAGCACTTTTTTGTGTAGTGGAATAATTAGTTTTCTAGATTTAGAATTTCTAGAAGGTTTATGCGATGTTGAAGAAAACAATATTAATTGAAAGTATGTATTTATTTAACTATAAAATAATTGGAATTTTATTTGATTCTAAAGTAATAAGATGATTGCTGCAATTTTACATTTATATACTATTATTTTGCAATAAATTTGTGCATATATGAGTTGTGTATGTTGCTTTAGTGGTTTTTTGTTCTAAACCAATTTGTTCAAAAAAATTTGCAACAAGTTTGTGCATATATGAGTTGTATATGTTGCTTTAGTGGTTTTTGTTGTAATGATGAATGATATTTTTATACCATACAAGTAAATATAATTTTTTTTTAATTTTGACATATTTTGTTGAAAGTAGAGTTGTATACGCAATGAAATGGAGTATCTTTCTTATATTGTAAGTTATAACGAGTGTTGGTACTAACAGATGCCTTCACAACAATATGAGTTCTACTTCAATTTCGTTCGAACAACATCGGTATTGACATTCGTTTTTATGGTTTTTGATCAATGTGAAACATGTGCCAATGTTCTTTTGGGCATACTACAACTATATTTTTGAGTTTTATCTTTCAGCTTCCATACCGAATGCCAGTAGTGTACCGCCATCATAACGAACCAAACCGATATTGACCAAATTCTAGCCGCAACACGCGAAGAAGTTTCACTATTTTATTTATATTTTAATACATATAATATCATATGTATTGTGAACAATATATATAAAAAGCACATTTTTGTGTATAGAAAATAAATACCAACCAAGCTTTAAGCACATATTAGAATTGGTGGGATAATTCGGATAACAAACACATTTAAATTTTTGAAATGTAACTTTCAAAATCATTTATAATACCTTAAAGAAGAAGGTCGGTGGCATAAGCCACCAACCCCTTCTATCCCTAAACTTTGTTATAATGACAAAATTAACCCTATAATTTTATCCATGTCATTTTGATCCATCAAGTTTCAAAAGTTTCGAGTTTATTCTAAATCTAATTTCTTACGTTATTATTTTGATGTACGTGTCAATATAAATTCGAGTTCGTCTATGCTTTAACGTAGTTTTTTTTAAATGAGTCAAGTCAATTAAAAAAATGTTTTATTTTTATGTATGTTTTGAAGTAAAATTTGTTTGGAAACAAATCGGGTCAAATATAATACGTTTCATTCGGCGAGATAAATTTGAGTTACTATATGTTCCGACATAAATTTAGTTAAGAAATGAGTTGGGTCAATTTTAGTCTATATTTTATCACGTTGCGTACGATGTCACCACACGTGTTTATTTTATGTATGTTTTGGATTGGTCTACGTTTCGACGTAAATTTTGTTTGGAAACAAATCGGGTCAAATATAATATATTTTTCATTCAACGGCATCAATTCTGATTGCTCTATGTTTCAACATAAATTTAGTTCGAATACGAGTCGGGTTGATTGTAGTCTATAATTTATCATCTCGCATACGGCGCCGCCGCAACGCGCTGTGTGTAAAAAAATATTTATTAATAATTTTGATCTTATTTTTATTTACCTCCATATAAATTTTATTTATTAATAATTTTTATCTTTTATATTTACCTCCATATAAACTTTATTCAAGATCGACCAACTATTACGTGCTTATTTTTATTAAAGTTTTGATGTGAACTTTTTTTTGTGAGGTTAATACTAAACTATTTTAGTTTTTATAATAAATACATAGTTATTTATTTTAAAATTTTTAATTAGTTTTAACATTATTTTTATCCATATGTCCATTGATATAATGTTAGTTCAAAATTGATCTTGCTTAACGTTTTGACGTGAATGTTTCTTTCACGGGGAAAGGCTAAACTATCTTAATTTTTACAATTAATTTTATTTTTATTTATCCACGTTTCGATATAAACTTTGTTCAAAATTGACACGTCATTATATGCTTATTTTTATTTAACGTTTCGAAGTGAACTTTTTTTCTTGGGGTTAATACTGATGTAAAAGTCGTCGATACCCGGTGTTACAAATTTTAAATCCTCCACGGAATCTACGTTTTGAACCACCGCAGAGCACGGCAATTACCCTTTCATTATGTATCTAATAACCAAATTAAATGTGTAGTAAAAATCAATATCACTAACAGTTTATCCAAAAAAAAATTATAAATCATTATAGAAAGAGGCAGTATGCAATGACCAAGTAGTAATTTTCTTTATATCGCGAAAACTGAAGAATCAAACTAGACAAGTAACAAGAACATTGATGCCCCAATGTATCTTGAACCATTTGGCTTTAACCTATGTACCAAACAAGTAGTAAACATATATTGAAATCATCAGGTAGACCACTTTGCAGTTGGGATTTGGGTCCCATTGCATATGGCTACTATCAAACCTACAACCATCATATTTCGAGTCCAAGTGACTCATGAAATTGTGGATTGGCCTCGAGTCATCTTCTAATAATTTTCTTTATATCGCGAAAACTGAAGAATCAAGTTTTCACTTTTTTTCATAACTCATTAACAATAAAATAAATTAGTTAATGGGTTTATATCCGTCACTCTCAAGCACATGAGAAAATAATTAAGAACCATGCCATGACTAGAGCTATAGAACCAAATCATGTTAATTCCTATTCAAAGATGAACACTTTAGTAGAATGTAACAAAAAAAAAAGCCCACAGGAACAAAGATATATATTATTAATAGTCACACAAGGACATACTTGAAACTTAAAAGAGAACAACATTATTAAACAAGATAGATAGAAGGTACCTATCCAGACTCCAAAGAGAGACATAGCCCTCATTTATTTTACACTCCAAACCTTCAAAGATAGACTGAAACATAACAGTTTCTATAGTTAATACCGACACAACGACACACTTGATCTTGACGAACACTCTCGATCAATTCATCATTTCTTTCATCAAAGCCTTGAAGTGGTTCTCCCAATCGTCCAGAAGTGAAAAAGTCGTTTCTTTATCCCGCAAGGTTCTTCAGGACGACACTTTCCACTTATATTCACTTCTAAGTTGCATAGTTTCTCACTACACATCTTGACAATGTTATCCACCACCCCAGCCTTCGCTTCTTCAGCCGAAAAAGGGTACCCAACGAACTCTGCAAGCCTCTTCGCACTATTTGTAGGGTCCCTAATCAAATCTTCATATTTCAGGAACATAATTTGGCCAGGTCTTTCTAAGCTTGCTTTCCAGTATCCCATGATATGATCCCAATACAGCCCATTAAACAAAACACCCTTGCAAAACTCCTCAAATGGAACAGCTTCCAACGGTAACTTCAACGATTCTCTCATGAAATGGTAATGAGAAATCATAACATCTTTTATGTTCCGGTATATGTAAACTATCTTGCAGTTGGAACCTATGACTGATCTTGGCAACGAAGCGTAAGGAAGGTGTGTGGCCACGAGTGAGAGGCTCGAGTTTCTCTCAACGAAAGGAACACGATCATGAAGCGAGGTTGTGAACAAAGGACTGGTGGTTTTGTCAAACTTTTGTCGGGTTACAATGGCAAAAGCCAAGGCTTTTAGCCAAGCCGTGCCGCTTCCTGGACAACCACACAATAATACATCAGTAGGCTCGGTCTTGAAGCTTTGTTGAGCCAGAATTAAGTCTCCCTCGAACCACTTTTGGAAGGTGCAAAAGTTTGTATACTTGTAACAAGTCAACTCGCATTTCAACAAGTTACAAGAATGTTGAGGAAGTGTTTTGAAAATGTCTTCCATGTGGAAGCTGATATAACTAACAAATATGCTAGTTTTTGTGAGGATTGTGAATTGGCTAGAGTCTGGACCCTTAACTTATAGATAACTTTGAGTTATTATTTTAAGGTGATTGTGTACCTAATCTGTTGCATACGTAATGGCTTGCCATAGGCCTTTACTTCAATATTTATGTGGTAACATGTTACATGTCACAAAAACAATTACTTAACTAAAAGAGGGAAAAAAAAGATCCATACAGTAATGTGGTAACATGTCACAAAACGAATTAACGTATATGCATGCATGCATGCATACACGTATTACGTATATATGGTTCTGAAATGAACGTGCACATGTATATATAAAACTAAAATATGTTCATCAGCTGACTAATATTAGTTACACCTTTAATGAAATTCTGAACGGATGACCAAGGCTCGTAGTAATTAATTATTAACGAATGCACACAGAGAGCAACGTACATTGCTTAGGTCGACTATGGCCCCAATATTATTCTTTAGACGTTAACTAATTAGATTTTACGCACCAAATCGTGTTTAGTATAACGATATTAAAAGAGTTTCATTGGTTATTTATCGTGGATTCACGTCATATTAACAAGAATTTAGAAAATTTGACCTTCTACTAGCTTTTTACAAGAAATATCTTTAATAAAATACTTTCACTGTAGTTCAGAAAAAAACACCACTACATAATATGTGACATTTCCCCTGTTATAACCCTCCTTTAAAAGAATGTCGGTTCTAATGTTGGATTGTTGTGCTTTAGAGACAAAGTGATAAAGAGTTGATCCAAGAGTTTGACATATTTTTATATACACCATCTAGATAATAGGAAATAGAGCAGAAATGTCTCAATTTTTAAACGGACATAATTTATGCTACGATTGGAGTTACAAGCCAATTAGCAGTTGACGAAAAGTTTCAACGACCTAGATCAAGTAGCAAATGGTCTTCGGTGGTTTGATACAACTATCTGCCTAAATTTCTTGATCTAAGGCCTCGATTTCATCAATAAAAAAAATTCCCCAGATGTTGCAAACTTTCGCACTTTCCGATTATATTTTAAAACGCGTAATCTTGTATTAACATGATTTATGCCTTTATTTATGGTCTTTATTTTAATAACTGTTAGTTAATTTTCATTTCAAAATTTTGGCAAACCTTTAGAAAACTCCTTATAAAAGTGCACCAGTTGTATTCATTCTATCATCTAAATTTTTATCAAATTCCTTTGGGAACTATTTTCTTTATTTATTTGCTTTCGCTCTGCGTCATACAGGAACTAGGTTCTTGGAAAAGAAAAAAACGAACTTTGTATGCCCTACTAAAAATGAGAATAAAGAACTAGAATTGTTCTATGGTAAAGAAGAAACAGGCTCTCATACCCTGTTAAAATAATAGAACACATATTAAGGTACCTAACCATCACTAGTGATCTAGACCATGGATATTTAAGTTCCACCTATGGTGGGTACGGGTGAGTTTTCCTTTCCAGGTCTCAAGTTCGAGTCTGGGTAATAGAGTTTTCTCATTGAGGGGTTTAAATTGATGATCTATTATGTAAGGGGAATCTCTAATGCGGACCCGGTTAAGACAACGTATGCTAAAGCTCTCGACATTCGCGAATAATTCACACCTTTCAAAAAAAACATAATAAGGTACCTAGAATAGGAATTATAGCTTAGTGTTTCTTTGACTTTCTACTTTATTTTTTCTCACATTTTGCATTTCTTCTTTCTAATACCATAGTTTCTTACTTTCTTCTCTAGTTTCCTTTTTAGCCATTGCACAAGTACGTTTAGGCTAGAGAGTATGGTGACATCCCATCCTTGGAGGACCATCCGCCACGTAGGCGCCACGTCATAGTCCTCCCAAGGATGCTCCATCCTCCAAAAGTAGAGGGTATAGGAGGATGGTCCTAGTCATAGTCCTTCCCATCACTTTTATGTTTTTTTATTTTTTTTAATCTTCTACTTTTTTTAACATTTAACAAATAAACTAACAAAATATTTTCATTAATATTAAAAAACATTACATAAACTTAAAAAAAATAAACTTCAAAAAAATTAAAAATAAAACATAAGCTTAAAAAAAATAAACTTAAAAAAAACATAATCTTAAATCCTAATATATTAAAATAAGCTACTAGTCTTCGTCTTCCATGTCGTTGTCGGGTTCGTTTTGAGCGTTGTTCCAAATGTACTCCACCAAGTCCGCTTGTAGGTTATGATGTGTGTGCTCGTTACGTAGAGCGAACATGTTCAAATCTTGTTGTTCCCCACTAACTGGAACAGAATTTCCAGTAGACGCGTTTTCATCGTACTCGCATATCGCTCTACTTTCATTTTCAATGACCATGTTATGAAGGATGATACAAGCGTACATAATGTTTCGTAACCGCTTTGGTGTAGCCGAACGTGCTGGATGTTCAATGATTTGCCATTTTTTTTTTGTAGAACACCAAAAGCCCGTTCAATATCTTTCCTCGCACCCTCTTGAAACTTCGCAAACTTTTTTCTTTTATTGTCCGTCGGGTACGGAATAGTTTTAACAATTGTCGAGTACGTTGGGTATATCCCATCGGCTAGGTAGTAACCTCGCCTGTATTCCACCCCCGAAACCGTAAAGCTGGTGTCTGGACCTGTACCCGCCACTACATCCTCAAATATCTGTGACTGGTATATGATGTTAAGGTCATTGAGCGAACCAGGTAGACCAAAAAAAGCATGCCAGATCCTGTGACGCAACAGCCTCTAGAATAATAGTCGGATGTCCATGATCTCCCCTAGTATACTGACCTTGCCAGGCAACTGGGCAGTTCTGCCACGGCCAGTGCATGCAATCAATGCTCCCGAGCATTCCTGGGAAACCATGTCTGTGTTCGTGTGCTTGATATAATTTTTGAACGCCGTTTGCGTTCGGCTTCCGCAGGTATCGCTTGCTATACAATTTGACAACCCAATCACAAAACTTGTGCAAACATAGACGTGCGGTTCTTTCAGACATCCTTATATACTCGTCTAATGCATCGGGTGTGAAACCGTATGCCAGTTGGCGAATGGCCGACGTACATTTTTGTAAATTACTGAAACCCCTTTGCCCCCTAGCGTCGTTTCGCAGTGTAAAAAACGGATCAGACTGGGCCATGTCGCCTGCAATACGTAAAAACAGTGGACGACTCATGCGGAACCGACGTCGAAAAATCTCGGCTGGGTACACGGGTTCGTCGGCAAAATAATCGGCTACTAGTTTCACATGGGCGGCTATAAATTTAAAACGAAACATAAATAAAATTAATTATAAAATATATTTTCAAATCTATATAAAACATAAGGAAAAAAATCCTAAAATACCTTCTTGGTCTCGGTTTAATTTTGCTCGTCTAGTTAGCCGTTGGACGACGCTTCATCACACGCCATGATGACCTGAGCCGCGTTCATAATCATATTATGCATAATAGCATCCTCTTCCGAAGATGAAGAATACCACGTAGACGAAGATGATAAAGAAATGGAAGAAATTGAAGAAATGGAAGAAGGTGAAGCCATGATAATTTTTGAGAGGGGGATGGGGTGGTAGTGGGTAAAAAATGGTATAAAAATAGATCAGTTTTTATAAAAAGAGAAGAGGGGTTATAAAATGTGAGAAAGATATGAGATTGTAGTGGGTGAAAAGTTGTGAAAAAATGTGTAAAAGGGGTGAGTACTTATAAAAGTGGGAGTGAGTTTGGTGATTTTTTGAAATATAACCGTTTGAAATATTAAATTAAATGAGAAATTAATTTTTTTTAAATAACGGCTAGTTTTTAAACTTGGGCCCCACAAAAAGTTCCGTCGCAAACGACGAAGAAAGGACGTGTAGGACGGGATGGCAGGGGGCGGCATGGTGTGCCGGTCCGTCACCGCGTGAGGACGGGCTGAAGACGGGGCCATACCGTCTAGCCTTATCTATTATCATATATGGTGTGCTAGCAATATAAGTGACGAGTAACAATGTTTGATCCGTTATGAAGCAATTTGTTTCCATTTTAATTCATATACTTGTTTGATCTTGTGCGACTATTATGATGTAGCTTGTTTGATCCCTTGTCATGAGTTATGAAGGCACTTGCAAGTTGTATACCTTGTCATGAATCCAACGTGATAAATATTAACGGACCAGTTTTTAATGAGTTTAAACTTTACTATTGGGTATTGATAAGTAAAGAGTAAAAAGCTTAATTTAAAATAAATATATAAATAAAAATTTAAAAAAAAAATCAGGGCTCCGGAGATTAGGCCCTAGGCCGTTGCCCTCCCTCAGCCGACCTTGGATATTAACAAGATCGAGTTTGAGTATCTGAATTTTGCATCATTCTCAAGTTTGACTTATCTAGTTGAATACCATTACATGTGCTTCTACACTTAGGTCACACTTAGCTATTGATGTTTTATTATTCATATTCATAGTTGTATTTAATTGGTATTTTATAATAAAATAAAGAGTAAATTACAAGTTTTGTCCTTTATGTATGTCCCAAATTGCAGGCGTTGTCCTTTAAACCAAAACTTGACAGGCGGTATCCTTTGTGTTTTCAAAATCTTGCACGTTTTGTCCTTTAGGCCAAACTTAGTTAGATTTGTTAGTTAAATCTGGTATCAAGGGGCTATTTTGTAAAAAAAAATTATTCAGGGACTAAATTGTACAAAACTTAAAAATATAAAACCCCCAAATTAGGTCTTCTTCCCCATTTATCCCCATTCACCACCGCCCCCAAACACCTGCAACCACCACCGCCATTACCACCACACCCACCGCCTTCCGCCGCTCAACCATCACCTTCCCTCATCATGACCATCCACCGATTCACACCACCGTCAGTCACCCACCGACTTCAACCACCGCCATTACCACGATCTCCACCACCATTCACACCGGTCAACCTCCTCAGCCACTGCCACCGCCGTTTCAACCGCTGGACCACCATTTCCGACGCCACACCACTCCGCCAGAACTCTGTTTCTAATGATAAACGTAGTGAGACGTATACTTGTGAAGAGAAATTTATTCAATCGGATGAGCGTTTAAGACCAAAGAACAGGGGTGTTAGTGTTCCTCCACCAGGGAATAAGTTCTATCTAAATCGCCTTCATTTTATGGGGGATGATCAGTCGGATGAAGTTACCGTCACATTACCAGAGCTTCTTTATCCTGTTGAAACCCTTAAACAGGTTTTCATTGCAACTTTTACAAGTGATTTATCATGGTAAGGTCTGCATGTTTATAAGATTCTTATTAAATATGTGTCTTGATGTTGCTCTCATTTTAAAGGATTTTATTTTCTTAGGTTTTTATCTTACTGTGAGATTCCTGCTCATTTACCGTTATCCATTGCTTGCCATAACGCCGAAAGGTGTTGGAGTTCAAGCCCTGACAAAAGAACCTCAAGAACTTACGCAGATTTTCCGAACTTAGATGTTATGTAAGTCGGATGAAGACGTTGATGACGTTGGCTTATTGACCATGATTGTTCGCTAACTGTTCTGTAACATAGTTTCTTTGTGATATCAGATACCCACAATTTCCTGAGCTTCCAGTTTTCTTGTTTGTGTTTTGGTACTTAACAATATTCTTCTGGGTTTGGTCTGTCCACAAGGTGTTTGATGAAATGACTAGTATACTTTTAACAGCTTTAAAGATTGATAAAAAAAGCCCCTTATCATCTGAATTACAATGTGGTCATTGAAATTTTAAAACGACAAAATGAAAGCTCCCAAGTCCTTCAACGAGTTATACGACAAACCACCAAGGTGGAAATGGAAGTGAATTGAAGAAGAAGAGTGAGAGATCGGACAGAGATGGAGTTGAATTAGGGTGATTGTGATGGTGGCGGTGGCGGCGGCGGCGGCGATGGTGGTGGCGGCGGTGGAAGGTGGCGGCGGTGGAGGGTGGTGTTGATGGTGATGAAGGGTGGTGGTGATGGTTTTTTTAGTCCCTGAATAATATTAATAATAATAATATTAATAATAATAATATTAAGTTTTGTACAATTTAATCCCTAAATAAATTTTTTTTACAAAATAGCCCCTTGATACCAGATTTAACTAACAAATCTAACTAAGTTTGGCCTAAAGGACAAAACGTGCAAGATTTTGAAAACACAAAGGACACCGCCTGTCAAGTTTTGGTTTAAAGGACAACGCCTGCAATTTGGGACATACATAAAGGACAAAACTTGTAATTTACTCTAAAATAAATAAATATCTACCACTAGGTTATCACCCGGGAAATGCTTCCCGGGCTAGAGAAAGTTATACATGTCACTTATTATTTAAAAGCAATACATACTTAAATAAAATGATAAAAAAAAATAAGTGACATGATATATGAAATCAAAAAGCAACAGTTTACATTATAAGCTACCAAAGACTTCTTTATAGACGACATTAGACGTCTTATTTGTTGGTTTTCCCTCGGCATCAAATATCAATATTTTAACTCCTTCTCTGGTCTTGACCCTTGATAATGCAACGTACAACTGACCATGAGTGAACACAGGATCTTTCAAATACAGACCAACTTTTGATAAGGATTGTCCTTGACTCTTGTTAATTGTCATGGCAAAACAAACTGATAAAGGAAATTGTCTTCGTTGGAATTCGAATGGTATTTTTTTGTCTGACGGAATCATATTAAGTCTTGGAATAAAAACTCTTGTGCCGATATTACCGCCGGATATCACTTCAGCTTCTATTACCCGTTTGCCTAGAAAAGTAATTCTTAGCCTTGTACCGTTACATAAACCTTTTTGTTGATCGATGTTTCGGAGAAGCATGACAGGAACACCAACTTTAAGAACTAATCTATGATTAGGCAAGCCTGAAATCTTAAGAGCATTTAAGTTCTCCGTTGAGTATAAACCTTCTTGAAATGAATCAAGCATTTGTTCAGTTTGACATATGCTATCGGAACTCAAATACTCTTTAGCATCACCTGGAAATAACGAAAGCAATCGATCGTTAATTTCATGAACTACGTCATTTTTTGGTGCTAGAATTGCTCGCTCAGAAAAAAAAACCAGGATTCCGAAATTGTTCCATAATTGAAGGGTAGACGAAGTTAATTAAGCTTTGTATTGGATCAGAATTATCGGTGATTAATAGATCATCTGGTATCTGAATAATTGCTTCACCATCGTTATCATCTCCCAACTTACCTTCACCAATATCAAGCAGCCATTTCGCAAACTCCCTGATAGACTCCATATCAGAACTTTCAGCTCCAATTGTTAGGCGCATGTTTTTAGTCAACCTTAACAATTTGCACTTTGACCATATATATGAAGAGCTTAAAGAAGCACAAACTATTTGTTGTCTAGTACCATTAGGAATAACTGGTAGGATTTGTCTAAAGTCACCGCCGAATACAAAAACTTTCCCTCCAAACGGAACATCAGAACGAATACTCCTACCGTCAGAAAATACGTCAGACATCGTCCTATCTAAAGCTTCAAAGGCATGTTTATGGACCATCGGTGCTTCATCCCATATGATCAATTGAGTTTCCTTTAATAATTTCGTGATATCACTATTTGGCTTAATATGACACATGGAATCTTCAGTCAGATTAATTGGGATATGGAAGCGAGAATGGGCTGTCCTTCCACGAGAAAGTAATAACGAAGCAATGCCACTTGAAGCAACATTTAAAACTATCTCACCTCTACATCGAACTGCTGAAGACAAAGTCTTCCATAAAAACGTTTTTCCAGTTCCACCGTAACCATAGACGAAAAATAACCCTCCTTTACGGCTTGCAACTGCTGACATTATTTCGTCAAAAACAGATCGTTGTTCATCTGTCAAACATTGATGCAAATTATTAAACTCAGCTTCTACTTGATCTACGTCGTGTGATAGCTCTTCATTGATTAACGATTAGTAGCATCACGTAACGAATCATCATCAGGGAAAGGCATCGTGTTAAATCCTCGTAACGACGAACCATTCGAAAGTAAATATTTTTCAATTTCCAACAAAGTAAGGTTTTTAATTTGATGTTCAGGAAGAAGTAAACCTAAAAAAAATTAATTGTTATTGATAATGAAACGGAAAAGTAGAATGTAAAATAGAAAGACAGGTAAGAACCTTGAATATTTGTTTCTTTTTTACGTCTGTATAAAATATCATCTGCTAAGTATTTCCACGTGTTCTCCCAAACAAACTCTGGCCGTGAAAGTGTATTTGACAACAGCAAGGTAGCAAATAACGCTCGCAGATACCCAGCATGTCCTTCAAAACTTGCTTCTTTAATGGCCTCAACATATTCATTGTCATCATCTAAGAGCCCCATTGCGTAGCAAGCATCTCTAAATGTCGGGAATAACTGACCGTTAACAATACGTATTTCCTCAAAGGATCTGGGACCTCTAACTTTATTCAGAAGTATCCTCAAAAATAAGGTTCTCCTAATGCAGGAGACACAGAATGTATACGTCCAACAGTTTGGTACGTCTTACGTACCTGCCAAGATCTATCTTGAGGTTTCCAAACAAATTTGGTAGGAAACTCAACATAAGTCAACTTTCTAGCATTTTCATCTGACTCGTTTAATTTCATCCATTCAACAAATATTGAAGAAGCAACAGAAGGCTTGCTTAACACATTATCAATATCGTCATCCGCACCATACACAACATTCTGTTGACCCGGCATGTGAAAGGGAAGCCTCATAATAGCAGGATACCTATAATGAACCTCGTTTGAGAATATTCTCCATGATGCTTCACAAGCTGAAATATATCTGCAATCATAATATTCCTTGATCTCATCTCTTGGCTTATCCTTAATGGTTGGATTTGAAACACCAGAAACAACCGCAGTAGCCATATCAGGGTCTTTATTAATGTACTTGAACAAATATTTAACTGAACCAGATTGATTACACCATTCTACAGTTATGTGTGCTTGATATCTTTTTAGAAGCCTTTTGTTATATGGAACAACGCTTCTGTTGTCCAAACTAACACCAGATTTTATAACTGTGTGTCCGGAATCTCATCTTCGGTATACAGGAAAACCACTTGAATCAACAGTTGTATGTGATGAAAATTACTTTGGAAAGTTTTTTGAACATCTTTTGTCAACCATGCAAGGACAATTCAAATTAGCATTTCCACATGGACCGTGAATCATATAATCACTTACCAAGGAATAAAGTTCCGGATCTTCATTTTTATCAGGAATCTCAGCGGATATGAATGGATCTATGTGATCTACTGTAGGAAGTTTGTGATCGACATTCATAAATAAGCATATATGTGCATGAGGAAGATCACGCTTCTGGAATTCTACAGTATAAACAACTAAAAAAAACACATATTGAGTACTTTATAAAAGTAATTGCAAATTATAAATGAAAAAAAGAAAAGTAAAAAATAAACTAACATACCAGCATTAATCTCACCGAGATAATTGGAATCCTTCAAATCTTTCAGTATGGAATCAAGCTTAATTTTAAACAATCGACACAATATGTCAGGCCTGTCTTCAGCTTTGATGGAGGAATCTTTTAGAAATCTCTTTACTTCTGGCCATTTTAGATTACAAGTTATAGTTATGAAGAAATCTGGATACCCGAATGACTTACATAAGGCCATTGCATCAAGGTAGTTTTGTTGCATG
The DNA here is from genome assembly GCF_002127325.2 of Helianthus annuus. NCBI lineage: Eukaryota > Viridiplantae > Streptophyta > Magnoliopsida > Asterales > Asteraceae > Helianthus > Helianthus annuus. The sequence goes on from NC_035435.2 coordinate 163,978,010, forward strand.
AATCTTGCACCTCCAGTAAATGAAGAAGGTAGTATAACAGTCTTTCCAGTGTCTTTTAAAGTTTGTTTACCTTTAGCTTTATGCTTCTGAAGATTTTCAAATGTCTCAGATCGAAGTTTTGTTTGTTGTCTCCGAATGAAATGTAGTCTCTCGCTCTCGATCATAGTATATGCATCAACCAAAAATTGTTGCAACAACCTTCTTCCATTAAGAATTAAGGAAAAACCATAATTTCTATCTTGGATCCTGTATGCAAAAAATTCTCTCATGGTGCACTTTGGCTTTATTTTCTTTTGTGTGACAGTGAAATCTCTATGGGGAATATCAGTTCTATATCCATCATCACCATATGGGAATAGCAATGGATATTGCAAGGCAAGATATGATGGATGTAATTCACTAATACGCTGGAGCATTCCAGACTGAGTCTCCACAAGAATATCACGATGATCTATAGCTTTATCTATGTCTCCGACAACCAAAGCAGCAATTTCAGACGTGGTTGGTAAGTTATATATTCTGCCATCTTTTTCTCTTTTATACATAAGACGGAGTTTAAGGTTAGCCTCTGGGGATTCGTGAAAATGGTCTCTGACCATCCTATATGTCTTAACCAACATATTTTCTGAATCTAATAAATTTCTCAAATACTGTATCGTTTCAACATCAAGCTCTTTATCATTAGAGGACGAAGATTTGCTTGTTTTCCTGACAAAATATAAATAAACGACATAAAGTTAATATAGGATAATAATAATAATAGAACATCGTTTTTTTTAAATAAATATAAGTAAAAAAGATGGTGCTTATAATGAATCATACCCGAATAATGTCTGTCTGTTTGTTATTTCATTTTCAGTGTCATATATGTATAGCTGACAAAACTGAGGTTGATTTCCATAAGAAGGTTTAAGACTACCGATGCAATGATAGTTTTGGCCACTTATACGATATATAAATGGAGCGTTGCCCTTGTTAATAGTAGAATCAACCTTTCCACCCATAGATGTAAAAGAGAACATAGAGTTGTATCGTCTAATATTCTTCTGGAAAAACTTGCTTTTTTCATTTGTGGAAGAAAACAAATTTTGATAAGACGGATGCGCATCCTTTAAAGGCGGTAGCTCAACTTTACCATACCCACAACACATACCATAACAAAGCTTATTCATAGTTATTCGACCTTTTCCACCTTCTGATGTCCATAACTTTGCACTACAGATTTGGCATGTAAGAACTTGGTCACCATGGTCCAAATAATCTATTAAAAAATATTAATGGTTATATTGCAGTTTCATTATAAAATATATCACATAATAATATGAAATAGAATTAAACCTTTAGATACCCCTTTGTAAGGGTCGTCCACTCTAACTAAAACAACATCATCTTCATCAGAATCCAAATTGACCATAGGTATAGGAGTGGTATCACGTTTCTTGTGCTCAAGCTTACGTTTACCAGAAGACAACCTTGTAATTGTAGAAGTAGTACCAAATACCGCTTGATTGTTACTAATATTGATGCGAGGAGAAATGGAATATCTACGAGTTTCATTTGACGGTGTGGATTTGGTTCTGGAGTTATCTAAAGGTTAAATAATTTATCATAAATGTTAGTATAAGCATCTTGTTTAGTAAGATGTAATAGATAAGAAAGACAAAAGAAACTTAAGACATACTTGTTATGTTTGAAAGTAATGAACTTGTATGATTTATACTTGTATGAGGAGAAAAGGAGTATACGTTGCGATCAATAGTATTAGAAGACTGCAGCGAACTTATGTTGTCAGGAAATATGTTAGAAACATTTGTTGATGATGACGATTTCTTTGATCTCTTGGTATTATTAGAAGACTGCAGCGAACTTATGTTCTCAGGCAATATGGTAGGAACATTTGTTGATGATGACGATTTCTTTGATCTCTTGTTATCAAGTATTATTTTCCGAAGCTTACGTCTTTCAGCAGTTGAATCAACTTAATAATTAAAAAGTTAGAATACGTAAGAAACATAAGAATTAGTAGCATTCGAACCATAAAATGTAAACATTATAGTTTTAATTAGATTTAACAGAATTTACCATTTGAGATATCTGAAAGAGGAGTTCTGATAATAGGACCTAAAAAACACAAATATGAATACAAATTTAATATAAAAAATGCATCATTTGTGGTTAGATAAATGAAAACTGAGTAACTTAGTATGTCACTTACTGTTAAATCTTTGTTGTAATGAATTCTGATCCTTTAAAGATGAATGCGAGTTATATGATCTTTTTGACATAGTATATGTGAATAATCACAACTTCATTAACGACAACGACAAAGAAAATTATTATAAAACAAAATTGTTCATATTAAAATTGTAGAATAGCTAAAGGAAATGGAATTGGTGATAATTACATCTTGTATGTAATATGCACTAATGATGAATACATATAGAATTACCTTCAAAAATCTAATGCGGATGAACTGGAACATAAAGAATTGAAATGTGTGTATGAATCTCTTTCAAAGTGAGAAGTTGTCTCTTTTGAATTTCATTAAATATTATGCATAACAAATATACTAATGCAAAATGAGAGGCTTAAATAAGGTCTTTTATATATTTCGCATTAATTGAGACTAACTATTAGAATTGCTGAATTGATTTTCGATTATATTCAGTTATATAATTTCTAAATTTAGTTTAAATGTTCCATTTATACATAGTCAAAAATATTACAATATGAAGTTCAGAAATGCAAATTTTAAAGCATTCAGTATAACTAAAGAGATTATCACGGAAAACACCAAAACTTCAATTATAAAAATTAGAATTGAGTCTAATACATAAAACAAACTTCAAAATCAAATCTTTAAACTCGTGTGACTAAACAAAAATAAAAAATAAATTCTTAAATAGTAACTCTGTAGACTTCAATGAAAATCTTTCCCAGTTTTTTCTTCATCAATCTTACGCTTTGTAGAACAACTCGGAAATGCTGGATCAACGTCGTACAGCTCATACAGATTACGTTTACCTTTTGCGATATTCTCCTCCTGTAAATGCAAAATATTTTTTCTATTAGTTACTTAAATATGTAACAGTTTTCTATAATAAGTGATAATATGTATTGCTTATAAGCAATATTTTTACCTGTTTAGTCAAAAGGCTCTTTTTAACTTGAGAAATAAGAGAATAATCGTTGCTTATCGCAGTGGTATCATAAACTTCATCAAATTTTTCGATATTTTCATGGGTAACTTGAATCTTATAAGCAAACAACTTCCCAACCAAAGATTTAATCTCCTTTGGAAATGTTGAATATCCATCGATCTGTTAATATTTTACAAATGTTAAAATAAATATTATAGAATAAAAGTATTATAAACTGAAAATATACCGATTCATTATCTTTTAGCAATTCAGCAGCAGATTTATTCAAAACCTGTACAGCTTGATCATGAAGTAATATAAGATGAGTTGAATCAGTATCGTCCTCAACTTCAATTTTGATCTTAAATTTCGGTAGAGGTTTTATGATGTGTTCAAAACATTCATAGTTAGAGCAGTGATAAACTTCATATTTCTTAGAATCACAAGAACCATCAAGTGGAAGATATTCCTCAATCTCCATAGTAGCCTCATGCAAACACGTTGGACACGTCATGTAGTACCAACCAAAACCAGTAACTATGTTCTTGATGATACCGAATATGATAAGAGACTTTGGCTAAAAAAATTGCAAAATACAATAAATACTTAAAATAAATAATTGAAAAGTTTAACAGAAAATTAGTTACACATACCTTAGTTGTCTCCCATAAAACATCAATGCTACTGAAAGATGCATTGTTAAAAAACTCAGAAGAGACATCATTAGATGTTGAAAACATGATTGCTTGAAAATAAATGCCAAAGTTCAATTTGAGATAATAGGTTTAATGTAAAACCGGTTGTATTTATAAGGTTACATAATTCATTAAGTTTGAAAAAGATTATGAAATAACAAATGTAATAAGTAATATTATTTGGAAAGATTTGAATTGATAAAATATAATGGAAATTTAAATACTTTAATTATATGAATTATTTAAAAAAAATAGATTGTCTTTAATATGGAAAGTAATTAAAATCGTTTATATTTTATATCAACATAATTCAATTGTTAAAATAAATAATATATATTTTTTTCTTATTTGTAAGTTAAAAAAAGAAGAGATAAATAATACAAAATGTTAACAAAACTAATTATTACATAGCCGTTGTTTATTATCATAGGTCACCTCAATACCTTCTTTCAATGTAATACCATCATTACTTTTACTTAATCCATTCTAACAAATTCAAAAAATAATATTATCACTTCAACAACAACAAACACCATCGGTTAGGGTTTTGAAGTTCCTTTCTTACATGTTCTTGCAGACAATCAAAGTGTACGGAAGAAAGATTGGTGTATAATTTTAAAGAAAAGATAAGATTCGTATCTCCAGTTTCGTTAACCGGTTAGTATTTCTTGGATCATACATTGATTTATTTAGATATTTAAGTTTAGATCTGATACATAATGAACAGGAAATCGATTAAAACAGAAATTCAGTAGTAATTAAACATTGCATGTTCAGAATATCAAGGATTTAGAGTGTTAACAAACTTGATAGATGCTATAACTCATAAAAGGAATAACTTTATAGTTAAGAAACGAATGCAATGGTTAAATTAATTAACTATTTTATAAAATTATGTAAATATCATACCTGTATGTTAAACATATACCTACTGGGAATACGGAAGTAAATAAAGAATGGGTAAGAAATAACTTTTTCTTTTTACAAATAATCATAACATTAAAAATTATGAATTTTAGTCAGAATTAGATGTTTGGATCAATTATGCAAGATTTATGTCTGTTTGATGATTCTTAATAAATCTTTATAATAAACTTATTTAACTATAAAAAATATGAACTCCAAATAATAAGTATTATGCAATGCAGTGTACAAAATGGTTCTATGGTTTGTTCAACTGATGGAAGATCCTAAAGAGCTTTCGTTGGTATGTGTACTTTCCGTTTCTAAGTTGATCAAATATAAGGTTATAACAATATGAATTAATTAAATATGTTACTTTGTACCTAAGACAACCTGTATAATGTAGATGGTACCTGTTGCATTTGTTAAAAAAATGGGGCAATGACTGGCAACATATGAACATAGAGGTTCGTCATGAAGACGGTAGACATTGGATGGTAAGACTTAGACACATGGATGATCTACCAGTATTAACAGATGGTTGGAGGGCTGTTGTTAATAATCTTCATTTGTTAAGAAACACATGGCTGTTATTTAGAAGCAACGGGGAAAAAGTGTTGGAGGTTTTTCCTTTCATAAACAATGTTCATGGTGAATCATACATAACAAAGAACAACTACACAAAACTCGGTCTTACGGTAAGCATAATGTTTGATAGTAAATTAAATGTGAACATTGTAGACAATTGAAATGTAATACATATTTAGTAATTATCATTATTAATATGATTTAATAACTTGCAGGTAATTCCAGATGAATTTATTAACATGTTCTACAAAAACCACGAGCTAAACGGCAGTTACCAAGTATTTGCAGGAGGTAAGTACTGGGATCTAATGGCAGCTAAACTACATGTTACTTATGCTTTTACAGATGGATGGCCGAAACTGTGTGAAAGTTTGAACATATGTGATGGTGACACGCTGGTATTCGATAAGATTGGTAATGTGATATTTCATCTGAGGGCATTCAGGAATGGAATCGAAGTTGCATTGGGTATTCAAAAAGAAGCAATAGAAAGCGATTTCTGTGAAATAATATCTCAATCAACATATCAACGAAATGCTTATTATGTAAGTATCTTCCAGTTTAAAAATAAAGGTTTATCAAATAGATTTGATTATTAATATTTATAAATTTTATTTACAGAAATTTGTTGATTCTGATAATGGAACGGATACAAGTGGAGATACGTTGATGAATGAGGTTGTGTGTTATAGTTTGTATTTTTTTTTTAATTTTTAATACAAATTTTATTAATGAACTAATGTAGTTTTTTATTTTATGTTTTTTATATAAATTAAATTTGAATAAAATTTTAATATCAGGTTAAAGACATTGGAAGTGAAACTGAGAAGATGTTGAATACAAAAAAAGGAGTTCAAGGTAGTGACAAGGTAATAATCACTTAATATAAATAGAAACAACATTCAATATGATTAGTATGTATTTGATTTAGAAATTTATATGTTTAAAATATGTACTAAATAGATTGAAAAGAAACGCAAAAAGGTTGCACAACTTGTTGATACAACATCAAAAAAGGGAAAGCAAATTGAAGAAAAACCAGAAGTTGTCAAACCAGATGTTTCAAGCTGTCGTAGATCATCAAAAAAAAGAGAGGTAACAATTGATTTAATTAGTGACTGCTATAGAACCAGAATTATAATTACTTATTGGTTATTATTTATTATTGATATTAACCTTCAAATGTTGTTAACTACTATAATAAGGTATCTAAAGTTGGAGATGAAAGCCAAACCATACAACATAGTGGAAAACGAAAGAAGCCTGAAATTGATGAAGAAAATTATGAGTTTACAAAAAAGGGAGAAAATAGATTGGTATGATAATTTGTATAATTAGTCGTAGTTAAATAATGTATAAATTATAGTGTAAATCTTAATAATAATATGAAACATTTTTTATGTAGAGGCTTCCTGTTGAAGTGGCGAGGAGATCTGGTCTTACAAAGAAGCTCCATGCATTGAAGATTAAAACTCTGGATGGAACAATAATGGAGAACGAAGTGGAAACCGAAAAAAATGGTGACGTACCGTGTTATAAAATGGTCAATTGGGGTAACTTTATGTCAGCAAATAGTTTGAAGAATGGTGATATTCTTCACTTCAACTTTGTTACCTCAACACAGGTGATGGAGTTAACAAATGTGGATCGAATTTAAGGCATGTCGAAGGATGGTAATACATCTTTTTGTTGGTTTATGGGTGGTTAATAGTTATGGTTGTTTTGGATAGTTATATATTTTCATATGAACATGTTGTTGGTAGTTGGTTTTCTAAAACTTTAGTTAATATTTCAGTATATGTATGATGGGAAGTTTTTGAAACATTATATTATGTAATAATACGTATGAATGTTAACAATATTGTTTAATGATACTGATAGTTAGCATCATCATAAAGTTGATAGAGAGTACTTTGACCATTCTCAATTATCACCAGCTAATCAAACACCTTTAAATTTGTGTCACTTAACTGTTGATCATGAAACCTATGTTAAAATAGGTTTATGCAACCAAAATTATAGCATAACAGAAAAAGTAACAAAATGACCTTATTCTTGTAGTATTTCTTCCAAAATCCGATTATACAAATATGGAATTGATTAGTTAACAATATTTTTGAAAATTAACATTTAGAAACTTCATCAACATTTTTGAATTAGATTTCGTTTCTTTTTTTTTTTTGGTTTATTCAATTAGGCCCAACTAATTCTACTATATAAAGGATCAACATAGCATCTTCAATTACAGGTTTCAAAACCCTTTCATAATGGTTTATATTCCTTTCGATATCATACTGTTTGAAATTTTAATTAGGCTCAGTGGTAGAGACATTGAGCAGTACAAATGTGTATGCAAACAATGGAATGAAGGGCTATCATCATGGCCGTTTGAATGGTTACACGTCAACTATGGTAAACAATATGCGGTAATATATTATACTTATCTTGTACTTACATTCAATATTTAAATTACTTTTTACAACAATGTCTGTTTTTTCTTCAAAATTAATTTCCGATTTATGGACGCAGGAAAGTTTCTGGGAGGATTGCCCAACGCTATATAGAATTATTTATGACGAGTACTTTCCTCCTCAATCGAAACGCAGAAAGTTAATGGAAAAAGATTATGACGCAATGGAATAAGATAATATGATTGGAGAAAAAAAAACATTAGTCTTTTGGAACATTTACCTTATGGCTTGTTTGTTCGTTATAATAAATGTTTCCTACCTTATGAATAATATTTCCAGTTTTAATTTTAGATGGATTAAATAAGATTGTGATATGCAAACGAATGTTTTTTGCTTATTATAATTATAATCTGTTATATAATATGTGTAATATCCATTTTTTAATTATGTTTTTTTATAAAGAAAACAACAAATTAATAATTCACAACATGCAAATAGGTTAGACATCTAATTTATATGTAAATGGATTTAATAATTTTTTGTATGGGCCTGGTCCAAAACAATGTCACATCTTTTCTGACCCATTACAATTCCCATATTTTACTTTTAAAATATATACCATTACTATATATAATATATATAATATATTTTGTCATATTGTTTACATATTTTTTTTTTCTGCCGGATAAAATATAAAATTATTAACAATATAAAAAAATTCAAAATATCATAAATATTGTTAATCGTGTTGTAAGCATATAATATCAAGAAAGATAACAGATACTATTTTGGAATTATGGTTTGTGTCTTTTAATGGATGGAATTTGGTAATAAAGAATGCATAATACCAACGATAATCAACACATAATTAAAAAAATATAAATAAAATACAAATATCAAATGACTAAATATTTGAATTTTTTTTATAAAGATTTGAAAAATTGGAAATACGACACTTAAAAAAAGTGTTAATATCGATAGTAAAACAAAATAATATCAGTAACATCAACTTATAAATTCTAAATAGGTGAGACAACGGTCTCTTCATACGATGCTACATTGTGTAGTCCTTGAAAGGTCTCAACGTCGTGAAAGTATTGAAAATCTTTCAGTCCACATTGTATGTCAAAAATACCACACCGATCGATCTGAACAGACCAAGTGTCACCTTTGTTCTCAGCTAATTCGTTACGCCATGAATCAAATGAGTAAAATAACTTTACGTTTGTAAAAGACGATACTCCTGACCATAGATCATCTTCAAATTTATATAGCTTCACGTTTGTTTGAGGGGTCTCTCCAACAATAAACATATGAAGTGTGTTGCGGATGTTGATAAAACAGGTTTGGCGACCAATAACATCAGTAGATTGGGGTATGGAAACCTTCGAGAAAGTTTCAGATTCCACGTCAAAAGCAATCGTATAACTTTTAGCAGGCGTCCAATAGTGTGGAGATGGAAAATATAAAACATTATTGCATAAAGTTCCGGAAGACCACCAATATAAACTTGAAGCGTAATCCGCTCCTTTCAAGAAAGTTAAAGTTTTCCATTCACATGTGTTCCGAGAATACACACGCGGTATAACATCATCCTTACGACATTGGAGAAGTAATATTTTTAGATCATTAGATGAATCCATATAAATCCCAACTGCATCTTCCCTTAAATCAAAAAAAAATTTAGGTTTCTTATCACACGAATTCAAAATTTGGTTAGTTGTTGGATTCCAAAGAATCAATTCGTTCGGACGCCACTGAATGCACAACAATAAAATACCATACTGAGAAGCAAGAATGATTAGATTGGAAAGATGGGTGTCAACGGGGAAGGAAATAATCTTCCTTGAAGAAATGTCTAACTTTCCTCCAATCAAGTTATGAATATCAATCGATGTCTTGTTCAACATGATAACCTTACGATAAGGGTTATTAGCCATACGGCGATAGTGTATAATCGCAAACAAATGTGACAACAATTCGTAACGCCATTGCTTAGAAACACATCTTAATCGAGCAACACAATTTGTTGGTAGCCTTGACAGGATTTCGTTAGCAAACCTTTCAAACTCAAGACGTTCCATCCTACAAAAAATTTCATAAGAAACATTGGATGAGAATTATGTACTGCAATTTTTAAAGATAGACACAAAGTTGGATGAATGATATACATAACATATAATAATCCAAACTTGAATCGTACGAACATGAATGGAAAAATAAAAACAAAACCTAATGAAAGATAAATAAACAAAGAGATAATTTGTGTTAGTGATAATTACCTTTTATCTCAACACACACATGGTTCTGGCCAACTAAAAAATGGTGTATTTATAATTGCAATGGAAGGTAAAATTTCTAATTAATGAGGATAATTTATTTTAAGAATCTATTATCTAAGATATAAACCATTAAATAAAATATGAATGGAAATATTGTGTCCAAAATTAGATAAATGGACCATACATCTATTTCAATTTAATTTGATTGATTAACGATATAGGAAATAGATGAAAAAAATATAAACCAAAAATAATATTTTCTAAGAAACATTTTTTATGCAACATTTTAATGTAACCCTATTAATTGGCGATATAAAAATATAGTCACCAACATACAATGTCAAATTTTTTATTCAATATTTCAAACTTTGTTATAGTACCATACTAATATAATACTAATAATATTAATTGATATTTTTTATCAAACTTAACTACCAAAAAATGAAAATGTAACAACTGTAATCAAATTCTAAAATACTGTTAAGGTAACTTGCCCATAATTGATGAATTCTCAATAATATTTAAAAAAAAAACCGGGTTGACTAATCATGTTAATATATGACAATTAAATAGACAACCAATTAATTGTAAACGTTAAATATCATCAAAATTATAAAATGTTTTTGTTAATAAGGTTGTTACGTATCTCAATCAAGATAATGAAAATTATTTTTGTGTATATAATTTTTAAATACAGTAAAATGAAAACAATGATTGTATGATGATTAGAGTAAAACAATATAATAAAATCATTAAATAAGAAGATAAGTCTATTCAATTATAAAATAAAGGGCTATTTATAAAATAAAAAACTCATTGAGAACACATAAGAAAACAAAATCCATGGTTTGAAAGAAAATACCACAATCAAGTCAAATAAAAATCCATTCAAGGATTATCCCACAGATTAAAACAACCAATTCAAAATCCATAATAAACGCAAAACCACGTGTTCAAACAAAAACCATAATAAAAACCAAACACAGAAATTGTTTATAAAAATGCGGGAAATTATTTCTCAGTCTTCGGAATCAATGTCTTAGAAAGACCAACAACTTCATCTTCGACGATTTCATCACTCATGCGGCGCTTTGTAGAAGAACAACGTAATGCATCATCTACTTCATAAACTTCACCTAGATTGCGTTTTACTTCACAAGAAGACGCCTTCTTACTGCTTCCATCTACATTGGAGATAGGCGTAACATTGTCACCGGTGAATGAGGCATCATCCTAAAAAAAACAATAAGAATAAATATTAAAATAAAATTTAAAGTAAAATAAAAATTTATTAAATTACCTTAGTAACCTCACAAGCATTAGACAGATTGGCGGACAACGGAACACCATACGATTCCGACTGCTCATGCTGCAATTCAAAATAAACAATACAATAAAATAAAAGTGGTTATATTTATATAGACCGAAAACGAAAAGAATATGAAACAATAAGAATTACATAATTGCAAATTAGACCTGGTTAATGTTGAATTTGGAATAGAGAGCAGCAATAATATCATCATCGTTTGTTGCCATTGCAATACCGTAATTCTCGACTTGATATTCAATGTTATAGTCGCTAATATTTATGACAAACGCATATTTCTTTCCAACCAATGTGTCAAATAACTCAGGATAGGGATTGGGTATCTCACCGGAATTAACAACCTATAATTTTAAACAATTAATTGTTACTGAGTAAGAGTACAAAAATGAATAACATGGAAAATTACTTAGATTACCTGATCTTGGACAGCAAGTAAGTCTTTGGCCGATTTCTTAAATATTTTGAAAGCTTCATAATCAAACAGCGTTAATGAAACAGTACCAGATGAATCTTGGACCCTGATAGGTATCTTGAAACTATTATATTAAAATTAAAAACAAATGAAATTGTTAATATTAGATCATACCAAAGTAATTTCAGTTTACAATTGTATAAAGAGATAACAAAATTTTCAAACCGCGGAATTGCATAAATGTCCACTCCTTGACATTCGTTGTTGGTGCAAACCAAACCCTTTGTTTCAGCAACATCACATGAACCGACATCACCCTCTTTGGTTACAAATCTATCCTCGACACGTGATTTGCAGTGGTTACAACCATTGTAATACCAAAGCTTATCCGTACATATGGCCGTGACTGTGCCAATAACCAACACCTTCTTTTTCTAATAAAAATAAATAACAATATTAATCTTAAAATGAAAGTATAATACACACCAATATATAATATAAGAATTACAAAATTAAAAAAAAAACTATACCTCTAATATTGTTCCAAGTAAACCAATGAGCATGAAATCTCCTTTATTGAGGAACTCATCTTCCACAGTTGAAATAAGATAAGAACCACCATTCTCATTCGATGAGGAAGAAGATGAAACTTTGGCAACATACCTAAACATAATTATAACTTAATGACTAAAATTATAATTTAAATTAAATTAATATTGTTAGATTATTATTTCGGTATTACTAAATATACCTCTCTCTGAAAGAAGAAATTTCTTCAATGTCAGCGTTATCAATAAAAAGTCTACTTAGATCAAAACTGTTGGCCACTCCACGCTTTCCTGAAATGAAATAGAACAAACAATTAAATCAATATTTACAGCATAAAACATATAAAATATATGTAAATATAATAATAACTTATAAGATACTAAACAAATAAAAAAATATGAGATGAAGATTTGAAACGTACCCTTGTAAAGATTTACTGTACCAAAGTGGCAAATGATAACAACATATTTCTCGCGTTTTTTGTCATTCATGTAAGTAAACATGTCGACAGCAAAAGAATCCCACAACGTAACAGGACATTTTTGACCTCTAAAAATAAGAAAATATAAAATAAATGAACCAAAAACACTTTAATACGAAGATAAAATTGTAAATGTTGTCTACTAAATAAAATACTAACTCAAGGTCTTCAATTTTCAGATTCAGTCTTTTTCCTTTGCTACCATCTTTCTTTGTTGTGTCTTCAATGTTGAAACACACTTCGACAAATCCAATAAAATCTAGACAAAAAAAATAAGTGGTTAAAAAACTTAAAATATAACACAAACAAACTAAAAGAGGATGTAACACACATACCAATAGCAGTATTAACTTCTACTTTATTCTGAACAACATCTTTTAGATTGACAAAATTAAATTTGTATTTCGGACCACACCAGTCAAGTACTTTCTCAACAGAAGTGTAAAAATACAAAGATATTTTTTCATTCCTGTTGACCAATTTAGAAGATGACTTATTAGCAGCAAGAGAAGGTTTAGTAATCTGAATACATTCATCAAGCTGCAGGAACTCTTCGAATCTTTCTAACAACTTATGAAGGCAGCTAGCTTGTATCATATTGCCCTAAAAATTGAAACGACAAAATTAGATATATAGATTTCATATAAAATTAGATTTTTTAGATTTAACAAAAAAAAATTAGTTGAATAAAAACGGTACCATCTCATCCATAAAGATCATATCCAGCCGATATGTTTCATTCTTATTCTGATTCATCATTTTCCTTGATGTGCTAACGATCTTCACTCTAATGGAATAGTTATTTGAATAACTATTTAAATCATTAAGCATAGTAACCTTTGCAACCTCCATTTCACAGCTGAAATTTAAAAATTAAAGAGTAAGTGCCAATAGAATTAGCATTAGCATCAATGTAAAGTTAACAAAAAGAAAACTCTACACTTGGAATTTAATTTACCAAACCACGTTAAGATCTTAGATTGAATGAAATGAGAAAAGTGATTTGCAATTGTTGACCGAATTCGATTTATATAGGATGCCAATGATTAATGCAAATTTGGAAACGTTATTCATACTAAAGGAAGGTTTCCTATTCAAAATAATTAAAAAAATAAAATAATTTTATTACCTTGATAAATAAAATAACAGTTGTATATAGGTTGAATTTGTATATGAAATCTATTGTTATTATTAGAAACGGACAAATTAATACAAATGTTTAGCTAATTTATCAAAATTGCAGTTAAAGGTTTCTATCTATGCATGTAATGATTATAAACAGTGCTAAATCTCTAACGAAATTTAAATTGAAAATTTATTTTTAGAAGTATATTGAATCGCTACTAATGGATCTTCATTATTAGGCAGTTATTAACAAATTTGTAAACGGTATTCATATTAAAGGAAGATTTCCTATTGGAAATAATAAAAAAAATAATATATTTTTATTACCTTGACACACAAAATAACAGTTGTAGTTAGAGTGATTATGAAATCTAATGTTAATTTTAGAAAAGGATAAATTAAAACAAATGAGTAGCTAATGTTTCGTAATTGGCGTTAAAGGTTTGTATCTACACATGGAAAGTTTGGAAACAGTGCTAAATGTCAAACCAATTTTAAAGTGAAAGTCTATTTTTAAAAGTATATTGAATCCTAGTAATGGATGAAGCATTATTAGGCAGCTTTTAATAAATTAAATTTGATGGTTACTCAACGTTAAGTCGAAAATTAAAAGACACACATTGTGCATACAAATGGGTGACATTATATTATATCTTGAAATCATCAACCAAAACTTAATAACCAAACATGTTGTTCAGAATCATAGATAGGCAAAAGGTTTATATCAAAAATACTGTTCAAAACAAAAACATGTTCGAAAAACAAACTAAAAACATACTAAAACATGAAATATTGTTCCAAAAGAGTGGATAGTAAAACAATAAAACGAACTACTTCGAAACTTTCTTCAAAATCAACTTATCTGCATCAGGAGAGTATACGAAAGTGCATCTATGAGGTGCATTGATTCCATTAGGCTTTGTGAACTTGGTACGCCATGCATTCGCAATGTCACACCCCCAAATTCCACCCGCGGATGACACCCGCTTCGAGGGCGTGACTGACCAGGATCCAGCCACCAATTATACTGACAACTCAGATTAATAACAAAAGTAATACTTACTAACCATAAGATTAGCAAATATCAAGTTCAGTGTTCAAAGTTTTAAGTTCAGAGTAAATGTAGCGGAAGCATAATTAACAGTTTTAAACAACGTTCATTAAGTAAGCATAGTAAATGCCCAACACACGGGCAGACGACCACTACACATCCCAAGTAGCTGCTCCAGTCACTGGCCACCTGCAAAGCATGCAGTAAAGGGGTCAACAATAATGCTGAGTGAGTTCACTAGTTGTCCAGTTTTAATTACCAAAAACTTGTTTCACCAGTTAATTTATCCGTTTATACATGCCATGGGGAGCTACCCCAGAAGTTAGCGACTAAACTGTTTTTCCAATACCGAACACTAGGTAACCGTTTGCGTTTCCGCAGGATGCCCCGATGTCAATGTTCTATCATCATTGACGGATGCCTGAGTACATTAGTTCACGACCGATCCCATACCATGGCACGGTGTGAGGCTGGTAAAACCTAAATAGCGCTATCAACTAATAACCCGTTCGCCTGGCACCGGCGACTAATCGGTATTATGTAGTAGGGACTTGAATGATAGAGTTGCGTTTAGTGCCGTTAGTTGCAATCCGTATAAACAGTAATTAACTAAAAGGGTTTCCCAATACAAGGGAAGATAAAGTAAGTTTGTTCCCAATAACTAGGGAAGGAATGTAGACGGTATCCCCTTTACAAGGGGATAGGGTTGTTTTAGTCTCGTGTCCCAAACCACCGGGACGCATGCTTTTAAGTTGTGAACTCACCTTGGGTTGCTCGGTATGATACGTTACATGGTTAGGTATGTTGGTCACCACGTCCTAGCATGGTTACCAAGTATGGGTCAAGTTGGGTACAAGTAAACACGTATAAAACACACTTATCATAAATGCAAATACTACAGTAACAGGTATACATGCAGTGACATGTAAACAGTAGCAGATCAGTAAACAGCCCAAACAATTGACAGCCCAACAGTTAAGGCCCAAAACAGCAAAACAGTCAAAGCCCAATACACAAAACAGCCCAGTCGAAACTAAGGTGGTTGCGACTCGCAACCGAGGTTGCGACTCGTAACTGCGGTCTCGGTCCGTCACGTTTTGGTTACGACTCGTAACCGGAGATTGCGACTTAGCAGGTGTGGTTGCGACTCGCAGCCAGGTTTGATGCGTGCTGATTGCGACTCGCAACTGGGAGGTTTCGACTGGTCATGCGTGGTTTCGAGTAGCAACCAAAGGTTGCGACTCGCAACCGTGATAACGTGCATGGCAAACTTCTAGAACCTGCAGTGTACGACCCAATGGAATTGCTATTTCATGTAAATGTTGTACTATGCCACTAAACATGTTTCTTGGTCGGTTTTGTGCACATTTTAGATCAAAATCAGCAGATTCAAAACATTTTAGCAACATTCAAGCTGTTCATCATATATTCATCAGCCATATTCAAATTTCATTCATAAACAACCCAAAATCCTGTTTAAAACTCCTACTTATTTTTCGGACAAAATCATAAACAAGATTAAACCCAAACATGCATTTTAACAGCAACAATCATGAACATTAACTAACAATCAAGCATAAATCTTTTAACATCATCGGATAGCAAAACCCATCAACTTAAACAATATAACACTTCCTATCATGGTCCGAAACATTTAACCAAAACCATAACAAACCACAAACCGGATATCATAACAACAAACATCATAAACATTCACAACAAACATCATCAAGTAACCACCTTCCTTAGCATATTTATGAACATACAAGCCTAATATTCATACTAAAACCTCTAATCACATCAACAAGCATAAGACCATAGCAATCACCAACAATCATGAACATAAAAACACTAACCGGTTACTCGGGGTTGAGAGAAAAGGGGTGTTCGGGTGGTCTCTTGGTTCGGCCGATCTTCCTTGTTGATAGCTCACTTGATCCGAGAGATATGAAGGAATGGGGAGATGATTTTGGTTGCTAGAAACTTAGGGTTTTAGGGTTTAGTGAAGAAGATGAGAGGAGAGTGTGAGAAGAGAGTGTGTAAAATGGATAAGGGAGGTGGGGTTGGGTTTATATAATGTACCGAGTTGGGCTAGGGGGGGGTTTCCGGGTTGGGTTTAATTCCTACAAGGCCAAGGCCTAGCCGGCCCATTACTAATGTTCACTCGAGACCGTGGTCTCGAGTCGGGTTGTTTGTGGTTTCGGCTCATATGTAACACACATACATATATATATATATATATATATATATAATTTATATACACATTATTGGTACATAACACGAATCAACAACAGATCGAATTTTTTTTTTCATTCAAAACACATATACACGTAAGTTACATCAAAAGGTTATCCGGGAAGGTCCGAGGTGTCACATTATCCCCAAGTTTTAGGAACTTTCGTCCCGAAAGTTAAGGCAGCCACTGTCAAGCTAGTGTAAGTAAAAGCGTTTCAACGGGGTGTCACATCATCCCCCCGTTAGTTTGGAATTTCGTCCCGAAATTCGTTCGTAGCTTCAGTGCTGGGGTTTTCGTTAGGGAACAGCTGGGGATACTTGTGCTTCATCTGGTCTTCCCGCTCCTAGGTATACTCTGGGCCACGTCGCGAGTTCCAACGGACTCGTACGAGAGGTATCTGGCTACGTTTGAGGGTTTTGATCACTCGATCCGTGATCTCGATTGGTTCCTCAGTAAAGTGTAGCTGTTCATCAATCGTTAGTTCCTTAAAAGGAATCACAAGTGTTTCATCCGACAAACACTTCTTCAGGTTGGATATGTGAAAAACGTTGTGTACCGCACTCAGTTCTTCAGGCAAGTTCAATCTATAAGCAACCTTACCGATCTTCTCGGTAATTTCGAATGGTCCGATATATCGCGGATTAAGCTTGCCCCGTTTACCAAAGCGAACCACACCCTTCCAGGGTGAGACTTTAAGTAGAACCCGGTCACCGACCTGAAATTCCAATGGTTTCCTACGCTTATCAGCGTAGCTCTTCTGACGGTCACGAGCTGCCGCCATGCGTTGTCTGATCTGGGCAATCTTTTCTGTTGTATCTACCACCATCTCTGGGCCCGTGATTTGACTATCACCGATTTCTGCCCAGCAGAGAGGTGACCGGCATTTACGACCGTACAATGCCTCAAAAGGTGCTGCCTGAATACTAGTGTGGTAGCTGTTGTTGTATGAGAACTCTACTAACGGTAGATGCTTCTCCCAGTTCTTTCCAAAATCGATCACACACGCTCTAAGCATGTCTTCTAGAGTCTGGATGGTACGTTCGGACTGTCCATCCGTTTGTGGGTGATAAGCAGTGCTCATGTCCAAACGTGAGCCAAAGCATTTGTGCATAGCTTGCCACAGTTCCGAAGTAAATCGAGCGTCTCGGTCGGAAATAATCGAGGTTGGCACTCCATGTCTCGAAACTACTTCCTTTAAGTAAATCTCTGCCAAGGTAGAAAACTTGTCTGTTTCCTTAATAGCCAGAAAGTGCGCGGACTTGGTCAATCGATCCACTATTACCCAAATAGCATCATTCCGCGTTGAGACCTAGGCAGCCCTGTAACAAAATCCATGGAAATTTGCTCCCATTTCCATTTCGGGATTTCTGGTTGTTGGAGTAGGCCTGCCGGCTTCTGGTATTCTGTCTTGACTCTCGCGCAAGTCAAGCATTTGCTGACGTATGTTGCTATGTGGGCCTTCATACCAGGCCACCAGTATGTCGTCTTCAAATCATGGTACATCTTGTCCGAACCAGGATGTACTGAGTAGCGGGACTTGTGGGCTTCATCCATCACGAGTTCACGTAAATCTCCATAGAGTGGAACCCAGATACGCCCTGTTACATAGTAAGCACCATCTTCTTTCTGTTCCAATTGCTGTCTCGATCCTCGCAGAGACTCAGCCCCGATGTTTTCCGGCTTCAATGCTTCAACTTGAGCATTTCGAATCTGGGTAGGGAGGTTAGACTGGATGGTAAGTTGTAGTGCTCGCACGCGCTTTGGTATAGTGTCCTTTCGGCTGAGGGTGTCTGCCACGACATTGGCTTTGCCCGGATGGTATTTGATGGCGCATTCGTAGTCATTCAAGAGTTCGACCCATCGACGCTGTCGCATGTTCAATTCCTTTTGCCTAAAGATATGCTCGAGACTCCTGTGATCGGTGTAAATAGTGCACTTGGTACCGTACAGGTAATGTCTCCATATCTTAAGAGCAAAGATCACTGCTCCCAGTTCCAAGTCATGCGTCGTGTAGTTCTTTTCATGCGTCTTGAGTTGTCGAGAGGCGTAGGCAATAACTTTCTCGCGTTGCATTAACACGCAACCGAGTCCATGAATAGACGCATCGCAGTAAACCACAAAGTCGTCAGTACCTTCAGGTAGCGAGAGAATAGGAGCGCTACAGAGGTTATCCTTAAGCCTCTGAAAAGCAGATTCCTGTGCTGCATTCCACTTGTAGGCGACGCCTTTCTGAGTAACAGTCGTGAGGGGTTGTGCAATCTTCGAGAATCCCTGAATGAATCTGCGGTAGTAGCCTGCTAAACCCAAGAATTGGCGAACTTCAGTGGGAGTCTTAGGCGTAGGCCAGTTCTTTATCGATTCGATCTTAGCTGGGTCGACATGAATTCCGTTCTTATTAATTACATGGCCGAGGAAATGAACTTCTCGAAGCCAGAAGTCACATTTAGAGAATTTGGCGTACAGTTGCTCGTTGCGAAGAAGTTCGAGGATAAGGCGTAGGTGCTGTTCATGCTCCTCTTGACTTTTCGAATAAATCAGAATGTCATCGATAAACACGATCACGAATTTGTCGAGGTAAGGCTTACATACGCGGTTCATAAGATCCATGAACACTGCAGGTGCGTTAGTCATTCCAAAAGGCATAACGAGGAATTCATAGTGACCATAACGAGTCCTGAATGCAGTCTTGGAGATGTCTTCATTACGAACTCTCAGCTGATGATAGCCTGATCGCAGGTCAATCTTTGAATAGTAGCTCGATCCTTGCAACTGATCGAATAGGTCGTCGATGCGCGGGAGAGGGTAACGATTCTTGATGGTAACCTTGTTCAACTCACGGTAGTCGATGCACATTCGGAATGTGCCATCCTTCTTCTTGACAAAGAGTACTGGTGCTCCCCAGGGTGATGAGCTGGGACGGATAAATCCTTTATCCAATAGCTCTTGTAGTTGCGTCGAGAGTTCCTTCAGTTCTGCAGGGGCTAAACGGTACGGTGCACGAGCTATGGGTGCGGCTCCGGGAGCTAGCTCGATTTGGAATTCGACCTGACGGTGGGGAGGGAGTCCAGGTAGTTCCTCAGGAAATACCTCGGGATAGTCGCGTACTACAGGAAAATCTTCAATCCTCTTTTCCTTTTCGTGGGTGTTGGTGACAAGTGCTAGGATAGCGGTGTGCCCTTTCTGCAAACACTTCTGGGCTTTTAGAAGCGAGATGATGCCTGTGACTTCCCCACTTTTGTTGCCTTTGACGATGAGGGGTTGACCAGAACGGCGAGGTATACGAACTGCTTTCTCTTGACAGAGGATCTCAGCGTGATGTTTGGATAACCAATCCATACCAATGACGACGTCGAAGCTTCCAAGTTTGACAGGGAAAAGATCGATACTAAACGTATGGCCTGACAATTCTAGTGTGCAGTCGTAGATCACGTGCGTGGCCTCGATGTTCTTACCATTAGCTATCTCGACGATGTGCTTAGAACTTAATAATGCAGGCGAGTGCTTAAGTTTCTTACTAATGCGAAGGGATACATAACTGGCATCGGCACCGGAATCAAATAACACAGAAACATAACGATCATCAAGTAGGAACTTACCCGCCACGACGTTGGGATCGTTCCTTGCCTCTCCAGCTCCAATCACGAAAGCTCTGCCCCTTGCATTTCCAGCATTGTTGTTTTGCTCATTGTTCCCAGCTCCCTGATTGTTGTTGCGATTCTGATTCAGTTCAGGGCAATCCTTTCGCATGTGCCCTGTTGCCCCGCATTTAAAACATGCTCTGTTGTTCCCCTGCTGCTGTTGCTGTTGAGGTTGTTGCTGATTCTGCCTTGCTGGGAACTGACTCCTACAATCCTTGGCTTCGTGCCCCATCTTGTGGCATCGCTGACACTGACCCTTGTTGCATGCCCCATTGTGGTGCCTGCTACACTTGTTGCACTTAGGGTAGTTTCCCCGGTAGCCACCCTGTTGCTGAGTGCCTTTGTTGTTGTCAGTTTTCCTTTGCTGTGCTGGGGCTTGAGTAGGGTTAGCATCTTTGCCCTGATTTCCTTCCCACTTTCGTTTGCCATCACTAGAGCTTCCTTCCGCAGCACTGATCCTTTTGGGCAACCTGCCCTCTTCCACAGCCTGATCAGTGAGTTTGTGAGCAAGTCGAACGATCGGCTGAATGGTAGTGTGGTTGGCTGAAGTTACATGGCTTCGGATTTCTGGAGCCAGACCCTTGATGTACAGTTCGATCCTTCGATACATAGGTCGAGACATGTTTGGACAAAGAGCAGCATAGTCGTTGGACAGCTTGGTGTAGGTCTCAATCTCTGACCCAACCATCTTGAGTTCATAGTACTCATTTTCCAGCTTGTGGATGTCATCCCTGTGACAGTACTCTTCTTTGATCATATCCTTGAAATCTTCCCACGCAGTAGCGTTTGCAGTCTCCAAACCAAGCATTTGAATTTGCGCCTTCCACCATGAAAGTGCGCTTCCCTCGAGAGTACCAGTAGCAAACTTCACCCAATTAGCAGGGGGACACTCGCAGACAGCGAAGACAGCTTCGACCTTCTCGATCCAGTGTAGGAGCCCTATGGCACCCTCAGTGCCACTGAACGGAAGAGGCTTGCAATCCATGAAGGTCTTGAAGGTACAGACACGTGGTTGCACAGGTGCAGGCTGACCTGTTGTGAGGAGTGAAGCGAAATAGGTTTAGAGGCGAAAAGACGATGTGGCGGTAGGATCTAAACATCCTAAAACAACGAGTTTACCTATAGGGTGAGCTGCGAAAGCTGCAGCCACAGTGTTGAGCAGGTTAGTGAACTGAGCCTGAGTCATGTTGACGTTTCCTCGTCCGCGTCCACTCATTGTCTTCATAACCAGAAAACATAGTATGAGTGTGTGATAGCGAGAATAAGATAGAAGAGAGAAGATGTATCTATCTAATCAGGCAAACTAGTACGTATAGTAAAGCAGAAAGCATAAGACAAGTAAGCAAGTAACTATGGGTCCGAGCTATGAGGTCGGATATGTCGAGCCTTGTACTTGGAGTGTAGTGTCGTCACGAGTCACGGGTTATAGTCTGGTTTTTCTCAAAAAGATTTTTCCCCTTTTTTTTTAAAAAAAAACCAAGTTCACTATAACCAATGGCTCTGATACCAATCTGTCACACCCCCAAATTCCACCCGCGGATGACACCCGCTTCGAGGGCGTGACTGACCAGGATCCAGCCACCAATTATACTGACAACTCAGATTAATAACAAAAGTAATACTTACTAACCATAAGATTAGCAAATATCAAGTTCAGTGTTCAAAGTTTTAAGTTCAGAGTAAATGTAGCGGAAGCATAATTAACAGTTTTAAACAACGTTCATTAAGTAAGCATAGTAAATGCCCAACACACGGGCAGACGACCACTACACATCCCAAGTAGCTGCTCCAGTCACTGGCCACCTGCAAAGCATGCAGTAAAGGGGTCAACAATAATGCTGAGTGAGTTCACTAGTTGTCCAGTTTTAATTACCAAAAACTTGTTTCACCAGTTAATTTATCCGTTTATACATGCCATGGGGAGCTACCCCAGAAGTTAGCGACTAAACTGTTTTTCCAATACCGAACACTAGGTAACCGTTTGCGTTTCCGCAGGATGCCCCGATGTCAATGTTCTATCATCATTGACGGATGCCTGAGTACATTAGTTCACGACCGATCCCATACCATGGCACGGTGTGAGGCTGGTAAAACCTAAATAGCGCTATCAACTAATAACCCGTTCGCCTGGCACCGGCGACTAATCGGTATTATGTAGTAGGGACTTGAATGATAGAGTTGCGTTTAGTGCCGTTAGTTGCAATCCGTATAAACAGTAATTAACTAAAAGGGTTTCCCAATACAAGGGAAGATAAAGTAAGTTTGTTCCCAATAACTAGGGAAGGAATGTAGACGGTATCCCCTTTACAAGGGGATAGGGTTGTTTTAGTCTCGTGTCCCAAACCACCGGGACGCATGCTTTTAAGTTGTGAACTCACCTTGGGTTGCTCGGTATGATACGTTACTTGGTTAGGTATGTTGGTCACCACGTCCTAGCATGGTTACCAAGTATGGGTCAAGTTGGGTACAAGTAAACACGTATAAAACACACTTATCATAAATGCAAATACTACAGTAACAGGTATACATGCAGTGACATGTAAACAGTAGCAGATCAGTAAACAGCCCAAACAATTGACAGCCCAACAGTTAAGGCCCAAAACAGCAAAACAGTCAAAGCCCAATACACAAAACAGCCCAGTCGAAACTAAGGTGGTTGCGACTCGCAACCGAGGTTGCGACTCGTAACTGCGGTCTCGGTCCGTCACGTTTTGGTTACGACTCGTAACCGGAGATTGCGACTTAGCAGGTGTGGTTGCGACTCGCAGCCAGGTTTGATGCGTGCTGATTGCGACTCGCAACTGGGAGGTTTCGACTGGTCATGCGTGGTTTCGAGTAGCAACCAAAGGTTGCGACTCGCAACCGTGATAACGTGCATGGCAAACTTCTAGAACCTGCAGTGTACGACCCAATGGAATTGCTATTTCATGTAAATGTTGTACTATGCCACTAAACATGTTTCTTGGTCGGTTTTGTGCACATTTTAGATCAAAATCAGCAGATTCAAAACATTTTAGCAACATTCAAGCTGTTCATCATATATTCATCAGCCATATTCAAATTTCATTCATAAACAACCCAAAATCCTGTTTAAAACTCCTACTTATTTTTCGGACAAAATCATAAACAAGATTAAACCCAAACATGCATTTTAACAGCAACAATCATGAACATTAACTAACAATCAAGCATAAATCTTTTAACATCATCGGATAGCAAAACCCATCAACTTAAACAATATAACACTTCCTATCATGGTCCGAAACATTTAACCAAAACCATAACAAACCACAAACCGGATATCATAACAACAAACATCATAAACATTCACAACAAACATCATCAAGTAACCACCTTCCTTAGCATATTTATGAACATACAAGCCTAATATTCATACTAAAACCTCTAATCACATCAACAAGCATAAGACCATAGCAATCACCAACAATCATGAACATAAAAACACTAACCGGTTACTCGGGGTTGAGAGAAAAGGGGTGTTCGGGTGGTCTCTTGGTTCGGCCGATCTTCCTTGTTGATAGCTCACTTGATCCGAGAGATATGAAGGAATGGGGAGATGATTTTGGTTGCTAGAAACTTAGGGTTTTAGGGTTTAGTGAAGAAGATGAGAGGAGAGTGTGAGAAGAGAGTGTGTAAAATGGATAAGGGAGGTGGGGTTGGGTTTATATAATGTACCGAGTTGGGCTAGGGGGGGTTTCCGGGTTGGGTTTAATTCCTACAAGGCCAAGGCCTAGCCGGCCCATTACTAATGTTCACTCGAGACCGTGGTCTCGAGTCGGGTTGTTTGTGGTTTCGGCTCATATGTAACACACGTACATATATATATATATATATAATTTATATACACATTATTGGTACATAACACGAATCAACAACAGATCGAATTTTTTTTTTTCATTCAAAACACATATACACGTAAGTTACATCAAAAGGTTATCCGGGAAGGTCCGAGGTGTCACACGCAACATATCTAAATCCTCCACCATGTTTCTCTGGTCGAAAAGTGTAACACCTCGAAAATTTTGCGTCCAATAATGTATTGACACGTGTCTTGAGTTTACACGTGGCGTATAATATTAATAAAGGACTATTGTTGACAAACCTTGAAAGTATGTAAATTCGAGGGTTATAAATGTCAAACAAGGGTAAGTATACTGTATAGTAACCCTAAACGATGCTAGTACCTTCAAACGAATAAATCATGGATCGTACGGAAGCGAAACGCAGAAGAAAGTGAGAGATTACGAGCTACAGGGGTTAACTGTGTCAACATGTTTAATTATACCTCTGAGTGACCCTTTGACGTACCCGAGGCTTTGTAACAGTAAAATACGCTCACTAGAATATACTGTATAAATTCCGTGAAGTTCCGTTTTAAAACGAGAAAGTTATGATCAAATTCGTACGAGAAGGGTTAAAAGCGTCAACAATGAAAGTTAAGGCTTTCCGAATAATTAACAAGATAACCGGGGACTTAACAATGCGGGTAAATAACACGAGGCCTTAGTTGTAAATAATCAAGGGCCAATTCGCAAAGTTACCCCTTCAAACCCGAAAGGTCAGGTTATTAATTACCAAAGATTTCGTTACTAAATACCAAGATTTGTTAATCATTACAAAAAGATTGAAAAAGATTTAAAAACAACCTTTACGGACCACAAGGGTCCTGCCTTACGGACCGCAAAAGGGGTGAATGATTAAGCTTGTCTCCGCCACAGGCTTACGGACCGCAAGGCCCAAGCCATACGGTCCGTAAGCGATGCCCAGCGACAGAAACTTGGCTGTTGGCTGTTTAAAGCGGTAAAACAATTATGAATGGGTTTCCCAGAGGTATGGGCATCCCCTAGTCGACCCATAGCACCTTAGGACACCTGCCATTCATCCACACTCATTTGTAGTATGTGTTGTAATGATCTAGAGGCAAGTTGTGTACTATAAATAGGCCTATTGTATGCCTAAGTTCACCACACCTCAAACACATTCTCTTGATCATCTCTGGAGCTTCCAAGCTTTACTCTATCATTCTAAGTCGTGCACTAACCTTTTGTAAGTTGTCTAACTCCTTTGTGGTTTAGTTTTGCTTAGTATATAGCTAAAAATCAAACCGTCGTAATTACGGTTTGACTTCGAGATTAGTCTACAATGGCTCAGTCATATCTCGAATCAAAAGTAGTTATGTGTTGGTATTTATGTGGGTAATAAACCTCTAAAAGGGTTCCCCCTGATCACCACTCTAACTAGTTCAAATATCGAGTCAAACATATGCTTAAAAAGTCAACAGAAAGCCGTTTTGCGATTTTGTACATAATCTGTAATGTATATGCTATGAAACCTGTTTTGATGATCATGAAACATGATAATAAGTATATAAACTCGTCTAAGCATGTTTGATCCGACCGTTTGCTATATTGAACCGGTTCGGAGCCGAAAGTTGCAAAAGTTTGACTTTTGCTTTGACTTCAGTTCTGACCCGTTTTAATACAATGTAGATATGCCTTAGGACTCTCTTAGGACTAGGTCACATGATGGTATCACCCTTTGTGACCGGTTCGTTGTTTGTCCGAGTCTTTTACGCATTTCCGTTAATTACTTAAAAGTAACGCCCTTTTTAAAATAAAACGAGTATTTCGGACACGTGAAGGGACCATAACCTTGCTTACTAAATTCTAAGCATGTCCCTAAAGTTTCACGCCAATCCGAGGTCTAGAATGGGAGTTATGCTAAATAGCGCATTTATAAGAAACTTTTGTAATAAACGGCGCAATTAGCATAACGCCTACCTAAACCAAGATTTCGTCACCAAAACTTTTACCCACTGTAGTAAAATAATATTTTGGGATTTTTAAAGATTTTTAATTAATTTTAACCTGCTCATAACCTGCGGTTATGGCTACGGTTCGGTAAATACCGAGTATGCCCTTTTTGGCCAAAACTTGAGTTCTACAAGGTCTTTTGACCCGATTCCAGTTGCTACTGATTTTAAATAATAAATAAGATATTTTAGACTTATTAAACTGATCGGGAAACTCAGGTTTCCTATAGAACTCAGAAAGCCCTTTTAAAAGTCTTAAAATGACCGGAAAACCCCTACGGGGCGTATAATGAACTAAAACTCGTTACGGGCATTATGGAAGGTATCCTACTGATACCACAACCTCTTTAAAGTATATTGACTTAGGAAAACAGTGTAGGACTCCCACGGTTACCCGTTGCGCCTATTGCGCGCACGGTTCGGCTTATGTAACTAGTTTACATAAATTAGCCGATACGGGTCAAACCATATCATTTTGACCCCAAGATTCAGAATGTGAATATTACACCCGTATAAAACAAGTCTCCGAACTTGTTGGGGTCAGAATCACATTCCATTCTCGGTTTTCGCCTTTCACGCGATTAAACCGTATCTATCCCTCGAAACTAACCGGTCTAGGCTACGGCTAATATAAAGACCCGTTAGGATTCAAATAGGTTATTTTAAAACCTTCGTTCCAGAATAGGGGCCCCAGTAAAAGATATCTGTGATTTAACTCATTAAGGACAATACTTGCAAAGGTAAATACTTTGAACTTATTTTCCCTTATACGGGCTTGGGTTACGGTATATAAAATACCGCTTGATTGAGCATCAAATCTTCCATCGCTTAGGTGGTTAATTGAATAATTTGATCGGCTCATTTAAACAGTCTTGTTACTTAAAAGCCTTTGGGGGGTTAATGACCATGTCCCGGATATCCTAGGCATCATTTTACGAAATGGCCACGACCTCGACACCCGGGTGTAGGCGTACACCCGGTATTATGTCTATACTATTAAAAGACGTAGCCGTTGGTTTACCCACCACGGTTTTACGCAAAGTGGTGTGTTTATTGATCTTTAACCCGGGATAGATCCGGGCTACTGAACGCAAAGAAGGAACATGTAAATCGTTCACAAGATTATAATTTTAAATAATTCTCCCAAGTTATAAAAGAATTTGTGCCTCGTGCATTCAAATCAATTTTAATAAACATTTTACAAAAGAGTCGGTTGAATGTATTTACCAGTGTAAACTGACGTATTTTCCCCAAAAAGATTAAGTGCAGGTACTACACGAAATCGGCTGGCAATAGCTCCTTAGCATCTTAAGAAGTCTCGCAAGCTTGATGTCTTATCTGTTGAACAACATTTTTATTTATTTTTGATCCCTCCTGTGGATACTATTCAACTATATGTGATACAATCGATATTACAATAAATGGTTGGATAATATTTATCTTTATGCTTCCGTTGTGCATTTATATATTGTGGTTTGACTATATTGTTGCCAACTACGTCACGATAATCCCCCACCGGGCCCACCGGTGATACACGTGGAAATTGGGGTGTGACAGGTTGGTATCAGAGCCAACATTGGGTGAATTAAACACTATCCTAATGTGTTTAATCTCAGTGACACAATTGCACATACTTGAGTCTAGACAAGAACTTAGGACAAATTCGAATTTATTATTCCAAGTTTGTCTTTTTCTTTTATTATGGTATTTAAAATTTTAAAAAGCAGGAAATATGCCGCCAGTGATTTTCCGAGGAAAAGGAAGGGGAAGAAGAGGTAGAGGAGAGATCGTTACTCACCACGATCACGAAGCTGGACCTTCAAATACGCGAGCTCCTTCGACCACAAGGAGTGAAGAACCGCAAAGGCGAAGAGACCTTTATGAACCTGCGAGGCATTCCACCTCGCATAGCTCGACGCCATCGTACCGGCACTCATTCGGGCCAAATTCCGAAAATGATCCCAACAACCCGCAACCCTCCTTCATACCTCTACAGCGTTCGGTATCGCACCGAAATTTTGACGACCCTACTCCCTACTTTAGAGGTCAATTTAATCCAGCTGACTATATCCAGGAACCTTCAGGCTTTGTTCCATTAGGACCACAAGATCACTTCTCCGAAGATCATATGGACGAGGATAGTGATCCGACAGAACCTGCTCGTGGTACGCCCACGCATCCAATAGAAATCTCTGATGGGTCATCCTTTCATGGTACACCCTATCAGGGACCAGATAGCTTCATGGCGTTGTTTAATCAACACGAGTGGTACCACACGCCACAGACATCACAACAGCCGCAACATCCGCGAGATCCCTCCGAGGATCCACGTTTCGTGGCAGTTACGCCACCACCTCCGCCACCGGTACAGCCAGTAATGCCTGATCCGCCAAGGCGTAGGAGGACAAATGCCCGTATGTCCACACGAGGAGGAGGGGATGTCCACTTCAGCACCCCTCGACACTCTAGTAGTAGCCACTACCCGCCAGTACCAGAAGAAGGACCTGCAAGTCCAGTACAGGAGGCGAACTCCGCACCAGTTGCACCATCTTCGCCACCGTTTGGGTATGACCACCCAATACCTGCGTACATGGGCCCAACGGCATACAACCCGTTCGAACCGTCATCGCAAGCACATTACAACTACAACTATGAGCGCGACCCATATGTGGTAGCGGCTGGGTATAATGCTCGCTACCCCGACGGAGCTCATGGAAACATGGGAGTACCGGACTACTCAGCTCATGGGTACCCAGCACCTCCCAGACCTCCAGTTCCGCAACAGGCGCCACAACCACGTTTCTCTCATCCTGAACAAGAAGATATACTCCACCGTTTAAGCCGTGTGGAAAGAGACTTCGAGGAAGAACGTAAGAGCCACCGAGGATTCCTCAAGGGCTTAGCAAACCTACTGAAGGGCAAGAAGAAGAAACGTGACCATTAGTCCTTATGTATGTTCTAATGTAACGTTTATTTTAAATAAGTCCCTGCGTGGACACTTATCTTGTATTAGTCCCTGCGTGGACTTGTCTCTTATTTTAACCTCTATGTAGGTATGTACTGTTTAAAAGTCCCGTTTAGGGCGGTGTGTAATCGTATTAAAATTATGGAATGTTATATTATGAATTTCATTTTGTTATTACTATATATGAAATAAATCAAAATCATTCCTTTTAATTTGATCTGCCTAAATAAAGAATCTTAAGAGTGAAACCTAGCCAGGTGTCTTTTAAGATCCGGCCAAGATGGTAAGACCTAATTAAAAGATTCAGATCCCCTGTTAACCTCTGTAAGCATGTTAACAATCATGGCAGATGTGATTCGTTAAAATTACACACGCCATTCTTATACAAGAGTCCTCTAAAAGGATTCCAAAGCCCAAATTAATGATATAATAAATCAGGGGTTAAATCATCAATAAAGATGATCACTTGTTAAACATCCATAAGCGATGTAGTGCCTACGGGCCATACATATTGTCATAATAAGGCAAAAGACAGTGGTGGTTTAGGACTCCCTGTCAGAAGGAGTAAAAGGACTACGGTTCAAACCTTCATACCTTGATTCTCTGTAATCTCGGCTAATATTATAATAACGTCCTCGTGACTAGGCTTTTATGCCACTAGCAATATTAATTGTGATTAGGATAAGTATGTTCGAATCCTAAATAAAAAGTGAGTAACAGATTAACCGGATATGGTCTTCGTTACCATGGTTAATGAATTACCATAAAAGACAATTCCATAAATAAACTCCTAAATAGAATTTTCATTATCTTCTGCAGCAGATACAAGCTACTATGGCGAATCCTAATGGAGGAAATAGTCATACAAATGAAGATGATTATGATAATGCCCAAATAAATTTAACGGGCGCGCAACTCAAGGCTCTTGTCGACAACGCTGTGCAAGCAGCTCTAGATCGACAATATACAGAATCTCGAAGCAGAACAGTTTCCAAACCACCATCAAAGCCAAAGACACAATCAAAATCCCACAGCAAACCACCATCCAAACCCAAGAAAGACGACGATAACCACTCGTCCAAGCCCAAGAAGGACGACGACAATCACTTGTCAAACGAAAATAGTGTTCGTCGCGAAAGGGAGTATACTGATGCTTCTCGTGCCAGGGGCTGCACATACAAGTACTTTGTGTCTTGTAAACCCCGAGACTTTATGGGGGAGAAGGGTGCCGTCGAATGTATGACATGGCTGGATGAGATGGACACTGTGGTGGATATCAGTGGCTGCGCGGAAAGGGATGTAGTGAAGTTTGTGTCGCAGTCGTTTAAGGGCGAGGCCCTAGCTTGGTGGAGGGCGCTGGTTCAGGCCTCGGGAAAAGCTGTGCTTTACAGCATGACCTGGGAGGAATTTGTTTCTCTCATCAAAGAAAATTACTGCCCTCAGCATGAGGTGGAGAAGATAGAGTCCGATTTTGTGTCATTGGTGATGACAAATCTGGACTGCCAGGCCTACTTAACGAGCTTCAACACGATGTCTCGATTGGTTCCATATCTAGTCACCCCGGAACCAAGGAGGATTGCTCGTTTTATCGGGGGGTTAGAACCCGCGATAAAGGCTAGTGTGAAGGCCTCTCGGCCAACGACCTTCAGGTCTGTGACTGGCCTCTCTTTGTCCCTCACAATGGACGCGGTCCGGCTGAGATCGCAGAGGAACAAAGAGGCCGAAAAGAGGAAGCGTGAGGATGATACCTCGCGAAGGTCGGGAAAGAAGCACCGTGGGAACGGTGATGGCAAGAGAGGAACAGAGTCGAGAAAAGAAGGGCAACAAATCGGAGAGAAGCCCAAATGAAAAAACTGCCAAAAATTCCACTTTGGGAAATGCAGGTTTGGGCCGAACTCACAGTCCCAGGCAAAGACGCATACTTGTGGACTGTGCAAGTCCAAAGACCACAAGACTGTGGACTGTAAGAAGATTAAAGACGCGACCTGCGACAACTGTAGTGAGAAGGGGCACATCAAGAGCAACTGCCCCAAGATCGCCAAGAAGACTGAGGAAACCAAAAAGAACAATGCTAGAGTCTTCAAAATGGATGTGAAGGAAGCCTTGCAGGACGACAATGTAATCACAGGTACTTTTCTCGTGAATAATATATTTGCAAGAGTACTTTTCGATTCAGGCGCTGACAAATCCTTCGTAGACCAAAAATTTTGCAAACTGTTGAACATGCCTGTCAAAACCCTAAATGTGAAATACGAGGTAGAGCTAGCAGACGACACAGTAGAAACCGTCTCCACTATATTAGATGGATGTATGATATCCATTAAGAACCATTCTTTTCCTCTATCTCTACTTCCCTTTAATCTAGCTGGTTTTCACATCGTTCTGGGCATGGACTGGTTGTCGCACAACCAGGCCCAGATCGTCTGCAATAGAAAACAAATTATGCTAAAGACCCCGACTGGTGAATCGCTCACCATTCGAGGGGATACTCAGTATGGATTGCCCGAGAACGTAACTATGCTCAAAGCTTCAAGATGCTTAAAAAGAGGCTGTGTCATCTACATGGCACAAGTGATTATTGAAGAACCCAAACCAAAGATGGAGGACATTCCTATCATTTCGGAGTATCCAGAAGTTTTCCCCGAAGACCTACCTGGGTTGCCACCAGATAGGCAAGTGGAATTCAGAATAGATATCATCCCTGGAGCACCTCCTATTGCTAGAGCACCCTACCGGCTAGCACCGACTGAAATGAAGGAATTGAGGACCCAGTTGGATGAACTGTTAGCAAAAGGTTTCATCAAGCCTAGTTCGTCTCCCTAGGGAGCACCTGTCCTGTTTGTGAAGAAAAAGGACGGATCGTTGCGTCTGTGCATCGATTATCGTGAACTTAATAAGGTCACGATAAAGAATAGATACCCATTGCCAAGGATCGACGATTTGTTTGATCAATTGTAAGGGGCTAGCTATTTCTCAAAGATCGACTTGAGGTCGGGCTACCATCAGTTGAAAGTCCGAGATGAAGACGTACACAAAACAGCATTTAGGACTCGCTACGGTCACTACGAGTTCCTAGTGATGCCTTTTGGGCTCACAAATGCACCGGCTGCGTTCATGGATCTCATGAATCGCGTCTGTAAGCCGTACTTGGACAAATTTGTCATCGTATTCATCGACGACATTCTTATCTATTCAAGGAATAAAGCCGGCCATGAGAAACACCTACGATGTATTCTCGAATTGCTGCATCGCGAGAAACTCTATGCCAAATTCTCTAAATGTGAATTCTGGCTACGAGAAGTCCAATTTCTTGGACATGTCGTAAGTGAGCGTGGCATCCAGGTGGATCCCGCTAAGGTAGAGGCGGTCATGAATTGGCAAGAGCCAAAGACGCCTACAGAGATCCGTAGTTTCCTGGGATTGGCAGGATACTACAGAAGATTCATTGAGAATTTCTCAAGGATTGCTGCGCCCTTAACTTCTCTAACCAAGAAGAAGGAAAAGTTTGTTTGGGGCCCTAAGCAGCAAGAATCCTTTGATATTTTGAAACAAAGGCTGAGCAACGCTCCTGTGTTGACGCTACCGGAAGTACCGAAGAGTTCGTAGTTTACTGCGACGCGTCACACACTGGCATGGGGTGTGTGCTCATGCAGAAAGGCAAGGTGATTGCCTATGCTTCAAAACAGTTAAAGGTGCACGAAAAGAATTACACCACCCATGACTTGGAGCTGGGTGCCGTTGTATTCGCGCTAAAACTGTGGAGGCATTATCTATACGGAATCAAGTTTGTGATCTATTCAGATCACAAAAGCCTTCAACATCTGTTCAACCAGAAGGAGCTAAACATGAGGCAACGCCGTTGGATGGAGACCTTAAATGATTACGATTGTGAGATTAGATACCATCCCGGCAAGGCGAATGTAGTCGCTGATGCCCTGCGCCGGAAAGAAAGGATGAAACCCATCCGAATCAATGCTAGGAGAATGGAAGTAAAGAATAACTTGATTGAAAGGATATTAGCTGCACAGCGAGAGGCTGTGTTGGAAGCTAATTATCATAAGGAAAAATTAGGAGTAACTGAGGAGCAGTTAACTCTTCACAAGGATGGACTTTTGAGATTGAATGGGCGGATATGGGTTCCTATTTATGGAGGACTACGAGATGTTATCCTCCAGGAAGCCCATAGTTCCAAATATTTTGTCCATCCTGGAGCAGATAAAATGTATCAGGATTTAAAGGCAAACTATTGGTGGATAGGCTTGAAAAAGTCTGTAGCCGCTTATGTAGCCAAATGCTTGACTTGTGCGCAAGTCAAGGCTGAGCATCAAAAGCCATCTGGCTTGCTACAACAGCCTGAACTTCCTGAATGGAAATGGGAGTGTGTAACTATGGATTTTATCACCAAGTTACCAAAAACGAGCAAAGGAAACGACACAATATGGGTTATAGTCGATCGACTGACTAAGTCAGCTCATTTCTTACCCATCAAGGAGACTTATAGCTCCGATACATTAGCCCAGCTGTATGTTAATAAGATTGTGGCCTTACATGGCATACCTGTATCTATTATCTCTGATAGGGATACTAGGTACACGTCACATTTCTGGAAGAGTTTCCAACAATCTTTGGGCACACGTTTGAACTTTAGTACGGCTTACCATCCTCAGACAGACGGTCAGAGTGAGCGTACCATTCAAACATTAGAAGACATGCTGCGAGCATGTGCTATCGATTTAGGTGGTAGTTGGGATAAGAACCTACCACTAATCGAATTCTCCTACAACAATAGCTACCATACCAGCATAAAGGCTACGCCTTTCGAGGCATTATACGGTAGGAAGTGTAGATCGCCTGTTTGTTGGGCGGAAGTGGGAGATGTCCAATTATCAGGACCAGAGATAGTTTTCGAGACAACGGACAAGATTGTCCAGATTCGGGAACGTCTCAAAGCTGCCCGTGATAGGCAGAAAAGCTACGCTGATCCGAAGCGTAAGGATTTTCACTTTGAGGTAGGTGAAAAAGTGTTACTAAAGGTATCACCCTGGAAGGGGGTGATGCGTTTCGGTAAGAAGGGTAAACTGAGCCCGCGATACATAGGACCTTTTAAGGTTATCGAACGTGTCGGGTCAGTTTCCTATAAGTTGAACTTACCAGAAGAGCTCAATGGAATTCATAATGTGTTCCACATCTGCAATCTAAAGAAGTGCTTCGCTGATGAATCATTAGTGATCCCACACACAGATGTGCATATAGATGAGAGCTTGAAGTTTGTGGAGAAGCCTTTGTCGATTCAAGACCGACAGGTGAAAAAGCTCCGAAGAAAACATGTGCCGATAGTTAAGGTTAAATGGGATGCCCGGAGAGGTCCCGAATTCACGTGGGAAGTTGAATCCACGATAAAAGAGAAATATCCCTATTTGTTTAAGTAAATCTCGGGTCGAGATTTATTTTAAGGGGGTGAGGATGTAACACCTCGAAAATTTTGCGTCCAATAATGTATTGACACGTGTCTTGAGTTTACACGTGGCGTATAATATTAATAAAGGACTATTGTTGACAAACCTTGAAAGTATGTAAATTCGAGGGTTATAAATGTCAAACAAGGGTAAGTATACTATATAGTAACCCTAAACGATGCTAGTACCTTCAAACGAATAAATCATGGATCGTACGGAAGCGAAACGCAGAAGAAAGTGAGAGATTACGAGCTACAGGGGTTAACTGTGTCAACATGTTTAATTATACCTCTGAGTGACCCTTTGACGTACCCGAGGCTTTGTAACAGTAAAATACGCTCACTAGAATATACTGTATAAATTCCGCGAAGTTCCGTTTTAAAACGAGAAAGTTATGATCAAATTCGTACGAGAAGGGTTAAAAGCGTCAACAATGAAAGTTAAGGTTTTCCGAATAATTAACAAGATAACCGGGGACTTAACAATGCGGGTAAATAACACGAGGCCCTTAGTTGTAAATAATCAAGGGCCAAATCGCAAAGTTACCCCTTCAAACCCGAAAGGTCAGGTTATTAATTACCAAAGATTTCGTTACTAAATACCAAGATTTGTTAATCATTACAAAAAGATTGAAAAAGATTTAAAAACAACCTTTACGGACCGCAAGGGTCCTGCCTTACGGACCGTAAAGGGGTGAATGATTAAGCTTGTCTCCGCCACAGGCTTACTGACCGCAAGGCCCAAGCCATACGGTCCGTAAGCGATGCCCAGCGACAGAAACTTGGCTGTTGGCTGTTTAAAGCGGTAAAACAATTATGAATGGGTTTCCCAGAGGTATGGGCGTCCCCTACTCGACCCATAGCACCTTAGGACACCTGCCATTCATCCACACTCATTTGTAGTATGTGTTGTAATGATCTAGAGGCAAGTTGTGTACTATAAATAGGCTTATTGTATGCATAAGTTCACCACACATCAAACACATTCTCTTGATCATCTCTGGAGCTTCCAAGCTTTACTCTATCATTCTAAGTCGTGCACTAACCTTCTGTAAGTTGTCTAACTCCTTTGTGGTTTAGTTTTGCTTAGTATATAGCTAAAAATCAAACCGTCGTAATTACGGTTTGACTTCGAGATTAGTCTACAATGGCTCAGTCATATCTCGAATCAAAAGTAGTTATGTGTTGGTATTTATGTGGGTAATAAACCTCTAAAAGGGTTCCCCTGATCACCACTCTAACTAGTTCAAATATCGAGTCAAACGTATGCTTAAAAAGTCAACAGAAAGCCGTTTTGCGATTTTGTACATAATCTGTAATGTATATGCTATGAAACCTGTTTTGATGATCATGAAACATGATAATAAGTATATAAACTCGTCTAAGCATGTTTGATCCGACCGTTTGCTATATTGAAGCGGTTCGGAGCCGAAAGTCGCAAAAGTTTGACTTTTGCTTTGACTTCAGTTCTGACCCGTTTTAATACAATGTAGATATGCCTTAGGACTCTCTTAGGACCAGGTCACGTGATGGTATCACCCTCTGTGACCGGTTCGTTGTTTGTCCGAGTCTTTTACGCATTTCCGTTAATTACTTAAAAG
The DNA here is from genome assembly GCF_002127325.2 of Helianthus annuus. NCBI lineage: Eukaryota > Viridiplantae > Streptophyta > Magnoliopsida > Asterales > Asteraceae > Helianthus > Helianthus annuus. The sequence goes on from NC_035435.2 coordinate 164,014,702, forward strand.
TAACGCCCTTTTTAAAATAAAACGAGTATTTCGGACACATGAAGGGACCATAACCTTGCTTACTAAATTCTAAGCATGTCCCTAAAGTTTCACGCCAATCCGAGGTCTAGAATGGGAGTTATGCTAAATAGCGCATTTATAAGAAACTTTTGTAATAAACGGCGCAATTAGCATAACGCCTACCTAAACCAAGATTTCGTCACCAAAACATTTACCCACTGTAGTAAAATAATATTTTGGGATTTTTAAAGATTTTTAATTAATTTTAACCTGCTCATAACCTGCGGTTATGGCTACGGTTCGGTAAATACCGAATATGCCCTTTTTGGCCAAAACTTGAGTTCTACAAGGTCTTTTGACCCGATTCCAGTTGCTACTGATTCTAAATAATAAATAAGATATTTTAGACTTATTAAACTGATCGGGAAACTCAGGTTTCCTATAGAACTCAGAAAGCCCTTTTAAAAGTCTTAAAATGACCGGAAAACCCCTACGGGGCGTATAATGAACTAAAACTCGTTACGGGCATTATGGAAGGTATCCTACTGATACCACAACCTCTTTAAAGTATATTGACTTAGGAAAACAGTGTAGGACTCCCACGGTTACCCGTTGCGCCTATTGCGCGCACGGTTCGGCTTATGTAACTAGTTTACATAAATTAGCCGATACGGGTCAAACCATATCATTTTGACCCCAAGATTCAGAATGTGAATATTACACCCGTATAAAACAAGTCTCCGAACTTGTTGGGGTCAGAATCACATTCCATTCTCGGTTTTCGCCTTTCACGCGATTAAACCGTATCTATCCCTCGAAACTAACCGGTCTAGGCTACGGCTAATATAAAGACCCGTTAGGATTCAAATAGGTTATTTTAAAACCTTCGTTCCAGAATAGGGGCCCCAGTAAAAGATATCTGTGATTTAACTGATTAAGGACAATACTTGCAAAGGTAAATACTTTTAACTTATTTTCCCTTATACGGGCTTGGGTTACGGTATATAAAATGCCGCTTGATTGAGCATCAAATCTTCCATCGCTTAGGTGGTTAATTGAATAATTTGATCGGCTCATTTAAACAGTCTTGTTACTTAAAAGCCTTTGGGGGGTTAATGACCATGTCCCGGATATCCTAGGCATCATTTTACGAAATGGCCACGACCTCGACACCCGGGTGTAGGCGTACACCCGGTATTATGTCTATACTATTAAAAGACGTAGCCGTTGGTTTACCCACCACGGTTTTACGCAAAGTGGTGTGTTTATTGATCTTTAACCCGGGATAGATCCGGGCTACTGAACGCAAAGAAGGAACATGTAAATCGTTCACAAGATTATAGTTTTAAATAATTCTCCCAAGTTATAAAAGAATTTGTGCCTCGTGCATTCAAATCAATTTTAATAAACATTTTACAAAAGAGTCGGTTGAATGTATTTACCAGTGTAAACTGACGTATTTTCCCCAAAAAGATTAAGTGCAGGTACTACACGAAATCGGCTGGCAATAGCTCCTTAGCATCTTAAGAAGTCTCGCAAGCTTGATGTCTTATCTGTTGAACAACATTTTTATTTATTTTTGATCCCTCCTGTGGATACTATTCAACTATATGTGATACAATCGATATTACAATAAATGGTTGGATAATATTTATCTTTATGCTTCCGCTGTGCATTTATATATTGTGGTTTGACTATATTGTTGCCAACTACGTCACGATAATCCCCCACCGGGCCCACCGGTGATACACGTGGAAACTGGGGTGTGACAAAAAGTAACAACAGTATCAACGCCAGCAAGATTTTGAACTGTCATCTTCCCAGATACATCAACACGAGCTAGACTTGCAACTTTGCTATTCAGTCGCTACCAAAAAAAATAGAAAAAACAAATTCACCAACAAAAAAAAAATCTAAAATTTAAGAACAATTGTTACAAAATATATAATTAATAAAACTTACGAAATGACGTGGATGATACTCCCATTCAAATTCTAAAGGTTGATAATCGGGGTCCTTTTTGTCATCATCAGATTCACCGGTAGAATCTTCAAAGTCATCATCATCGAAATCATCATCAATCGATAAATCACTGTCAGAACTACCAACAACGGATTCATCAGAATCAGAAGGCTCAAATAAAGCATCTACCTCCGGATCAAGTTCAGATTTTATATCATCATCATGATGAAAATCATCAACATTGTTTACCAACGGAGTTGAAGATGGAAATCCAGGATCAGAATTAAACTTTAAAGCAAACCTGGGGATAACAACCTCAGATCCATTCACATCAAACAATGTCAACTGAAAGTTGTAATCAAAGATATAGCATAAAACAACCAGATTTTAAGTACGAACACCTAGATGTTGTACAATGTTGTTCCAACCATTGGTAAAAAAGTAACATTTGCTTTCAGAATCTTTCTCTACAAAAACATCTAAAGAGTCCCATGAATTAAGATGAACCTTCATTGGTCTTCTAAGTTTACCAACACCAATAGTGTTTTTAACAACATACGTAGGAAGAAGCTAAAAAACAAAAAAATATTACAATTAATAGTGTAAATATAAAATAAAAATTATACATTATATACTAAAAAAAACGTTTTAAACATACCAGTGTATTAACACTTTGATCATTGAAACATGGCAGAAAGACTCTATGTAATTCCTATTCGGCAAAGATGAGATGGATAGAAACAAAGTGATGCCTGGATCACATAGTGGATAAGGTGTTTCCTTGAAAAAAGGTGTGAGTATATAATTATACGGATTAACTTGCTTGAAAAGAAGTATACAACCATCAGATAAACAAAGGTCACCTACAACCTTTGACCATCCTTCTGTAAAGGCAAAAGTACCATTGTTCTTGGAGAAATTAACATTCCAAACCTTTTCGTTGATACTCTTTATGACTACCATATTATCACCAACAGCAGAAGATAACCATATCTTTGAAAACTGAAGAGGTATAACCTTCAGAGTAAAAAAAATATAAAAAAATGTTAAATAAATAAAATAAATATTAAAAAAATAACTGAACATCAATGAAGATGAGAGTACCAAAAAATCTCTGGTAAGTGCAGACATTGACTTGTAAAAAGACATTATTGCGTTTGTAATGTTGATCCTGAAATAAGCATGATAACATTCATACCAAAAACATCTGAGCAAAATAAATAAAAATATAGTATGTAAACATATGAAAACTATGACCAATGTACCAAAAAAACCCTAAAAATTAACCATACAACATTCATAGAAACAGCAAATCAAAAACCCTAAAATCATAAAAAACAAAAAATTATAATACAAAATAGAATAAAGATCAATTAACAGAACTGTGAACAAATTATCATTCGGATAAAAAACCCTACTCTAAAAAAATAAATCGACGAACAGTAAGTCAAAAAAATTTCATTAAACTGAACAACAACACAAAAACTACTACTTGAAAGAAAATAAGGTCGGTAAAAGAAAACATATATTAGGGAGGAAATCAACAAAATATGATTAAAAGATGATATTCAAAAAACAAAAACTACTATGAAGAACATGAAGACCAAAAGATAAACCTGATATACACTAAATGACTGTAACTTGAGTACCTTCAAAAACTAAATCTGAATATGATCTAAAGATTATATCGCCGTTTCAAGATTGGGATGGAAGAGAGTTGATATGATAATAGGGATGGAAGATTGGACATAAAGGTATGAGATTACCAAGATTTTTCTGACAAATAAAGAAAATAGGGAGAGAAGTAATGATCGAAATCCGGTTGTGAAAAGAAATAAAGAAAAATAAACGGGTTATATAGGATCCGAAAAATCGGGTACCACATCGATGAATCAAGATCCGCGTGAACCATCTTTACCAAATTTCGTTTTCCCGCCAAAATGAAAATCTAGATGCTCTAATCTACTGCCACATCAGCCCAAATCTTTATGTTTATTATATATAATAGATTGGTGGACTAGTCATCTTGCTTATTAAGATTTAAGAATCATAGTTTCAATGACACCACACTCTATTTTTCGGGTATTGCTTTCTTAGCCTATGTGTCATGGTTTCATTAAAAATTGTGTCACGTCACTGTCATGTAAGTATATATTTCACTAACCACTTTCAGGGAAATTAAAATGTGTAATGATTTCATGTGAAATTAAACAAAAGAAAAAAAAAGTATAAAAAAGTGTGATGCATTTGCATGTGATTGGTCAATTTAAAAATTGAGTCAAAAGTAATGATTTTTCCTATCCTCCGCCCTACACTTGTGATTTGCCTCACACACCCACTCACGACTCAGGTGGTGGTGTTTCACGCCCATTTTGGGTGAAGTGGCAACATGGTCTTACCGCAACCAAATGACTTTATTACAATATTTTTTAAATGTATTGTCTATGATAAATCATGATCATATCAAGGAAGAACTAATTAGATAGGTAACCTATAAAAATGAAAAGTATTCACACTAGTGCGGAATCAGAGTTGTAGCTGACAAAAAAGAGAGCACTAAGATAACCCCGATCAACGGATCAAGACCGAGTCAAACAAAAGTTATCCAATGAAAATTCATCACGTTAATAATTGTTAGAAGATTGTTTTTCATTTTCTCATAGTCGACCTTGTATATAAAATTAGCTGCAGATCATGCGTTCACATGTTATATATTCAAAAAATCCATTTTAGTATTTATTTTTGAGTTAAATGCTTGGTTGGTCCCTGTGGTTTGCAAAAATTTCATACTTGGTCCTAGTGGTTTACTAATTACACGCGTGGTCCCAAAAGTTATCAAAAATGAACTCGGTTGGTCCCCTGACCTAACCTCTGTTAAATTTCTCAGTTAACTACGCGTGAAATTACTATATTATCCTTGAACAATTAAAAGAAATAAAAATATATATATAAAGAATATATGGTGTGTGCAATTCAGAGTTATCAAATACATCCATTGATCTTCGTTTATAATTCAGAGTTATCAAATGCATCATTTGATTTCAATTAGATGTTTCAGTTCAGATTTTGTAAGAACACTTCGAAGAACAGGGGTTACACACTTCAAGCATATGGTGTGTGCACACATTAAACCCCAAATCAGGGTAAGAGAAGGTCATGCCACCAAAGCACACAGAGGGCCTACCCCATCATCATCATCATCATCATCTTCCCTCTCTAAGAAAAAAACCCTAACACCCAATCTAACATTTATAACAACTAGAAAAACGAAACTGCGACTAAACTTGCCAGAGCTGCCGGAGCCTACTACCAGAGAAACGAACCTGCCGGAGCCTACTACCAGAAAACGAACCTGCTGGAGCAGACTACAAGAAAACGAACCTGCAACTGAACTTGCCGGAGCTGCTGCCAATGATGCAGACAAACCCGCCGGAGCTGCACAACTCTCCTAACCCTGACCCTCCTCTCTCTCAGACTCCCCTCATCTTCCACCACCATCGTCGACCAATACTCCCCAAAAATGTTGTTACCGAGCTTATCCAGGTACGTATTTAGTTTCTAATGATTTGATTTTGTGTAATTTTGTTTCTAATTGTTTATGTTATTTAAAAATTGAGGTGTGTTATGTGTAATTGATGCATATGTGTTGTTGTTTATTGTGTTAATCGATCGGTTTTCAATGGTTTGGAGAAATGGTGGTGGTGGGTGTTTAGTGGTGGAGATGAGATGGTGGTGGTGGGTGATGGAGTGGGTGTTTGGCATTCCTTCTCAAAATGACTTATTAGCTTATATAAGTCATAAGTGAGAAGTCAGAAATTGTGACTTCTCAAAAATGACTTCTCACACACACAAAATCCCTTAAAATAAGCTAACCCAAACACTTAAAAAACAACTTATTAACTTTTATAAGTTAATAAGTCATAAGTTGCTCCAAAATAAGCTAACCCAAACACCCCCGGAGTGGGGAAGAAGAAGGGTGAGGCCACTTATTTATATTTGGTTTTTTAACCTTAAGGGGGGTAATATAGACATTTCATACACACTTAACTGAGATATTTAACTTAGGTTAGTGATAAGGATCACCTAAGTGCAAAAATTACAACTATTAGGACCATGCGTGTAATTAGTGAACCACTGGGACCAAGTCTGCAATTTTCGTAAACCACAGGAACCAACCAAGCATTTAACTCTTTATTTTTTGTTATAGTATCCATTATTTTCTTTTGACTATCACCTTCATGCGTTCACGATGAACAAAAATAAAAGTTATATATTCAGATCCAATTAAAAGTTGTCACGTTATACCGTTATTAGATGGAAACTTATTGTTAAGACTTCGTATCCATCGTAGACCTTTTATATATAAAACTTAGTTATCTACTTAAAATCAATAAATAAAATTCGAAGTTCGTCAGGAGCATATGTCATCCATTACGTCTATAGGAATAAAATATCATGTTGATGCTCATATTTATCTTATAAAATTAAATACTAATTTATTTGTCGAATAAAATAAAAAGAAAAACGGGAAATGTGTTTCACGTGGATTTTTTATAGTTTGGTGTATTGGGAGCTTTATGATTTTCAAAGTCGTCATGAGTTCAAGTCTTGTCTGGAGAAAAATGCTCTGGGTTGAACCAATGGTTTTACTACAGTAGACTCTCGGACGGTGGATTTCCGTTAGAATGGTAGCGGGAGTGAGGGACGGGTCACCAACCCCGTCTGCGTTCACGAGTGTCGGTGACCTTTTGCTATGGGTTTACCCGGATGATGGACTTAAAAATTCTTTTATCAGTGTCACTGATTTTTCGGTATTCGAATGTCTATCACTTGAGTTGACATATTCAGGTCACTCCATTCACATAAAACATAATAACAAATCTATTAGAAAATACATGATGAAATTGTGTCATTAAAAATGCATAATAAAAATACGGTAAAAAGTCCAACTTTTGTGAGAAGTGTGAGAAATAATTTGGGAATGACAAGTGTCCCTTATTTTAATTAATTCAAAAGGGTATATTAGTAATTGTCCATTCTTATCAATTAATTGATTTCCAAAGATAACTGCCAAAAATATCAGGCGATATATTAGGGATGTGATTCAAATTCGATTTGTTCTATACATTTAATTGTTTACGGTAAGTTCTTGTTGTAGTGTTATATTCCCTAGTCAATAGTGTTATATTATTTACAGGTATCTTTAGTATCCTTTTCATAGTGTTTTATCCCCATCAATAGTGTTTTATTCTGTATAGTGTCTTACAGTAAACAGATAGTGTTATATCTTTCTATAGTGTTTTATCATGTAATATACTGTTCCTTTTCATAGTGTTTTACCCCCCATCAAAGTGTTTTATTTATGTATAGTCTCTTACAGTAAACAGATAGTGTTATATCTTCCTATAGTGTTTTATCATGTAATATAATGTTCTTTATAGTGTTATAAAAAGTTGTTGTGAAGGAAATCGAATAATTTATTTCAATATGAGAAATTCGCTGATTTTTTAGGAGATTGATGGGGGGTTTTGAAACAGTTACCATAAATTCGCTGATTTATAGGAGATTGATGGGGATTTTGAAACGGTTACCATATTTGAAACGTTGGAAAAGTCACTATTGCCCTTTAATTTTACATAAGGTCCTTCTAATTAAAACACAATTTACATTTTATACCCTATTGATCTCAACCATTAGATCAGATATCCAATTGTTTAAAACACTTCTTACCCTTCTCACATTTTAGACACTTTTTACCATATCCCTACCCATAAAAATACAATATAATTAGAATTGTTTGTTATCTTTTGAAAATGTTATAACAAACATAATTATCACTCAAATAATTTTCACCAATCCGATTACGCAATTCGGACTTCATGCACTACATTACGCGAATACATCTCTCCCAGCACTGAGAGCATAAAAAACTACTAATAAGTCTAATAAACAATAAACCAACGTTATTTAAGAATATCTTTGTTGTCGCTCGAGTTTTCATCATATGTATTTCACATATAAAAAAAATTAGAGGTGCCGGTTTCAACCCAACCCCCTCCCTCCGTCCGCCACTCACACTTACATTTTTAAGTAGGATGTATTGTTAGATACTCAAAGTAGATTGAAAATCACTAAAAAAGTGAAGAATGAAATACTTTGGCAAAGATGTGCGCATGTTAAAACCTATGCCACACAGGAAGAACTCGAATGTGTTCCAAAGAGGGCCGGCCAAAATATTCAACATTATACTTATGGGTTTTAGGCTCAAATATAAATTGGGCTCTGAAGGGGTATGGTTCCAGATCTCGCGTCAGCATGATCGCGAGTGACCATTACCCTTATCAAAAACCCCCACCAACAAGAACTTATTTGTGTCCGTGCGGGCACGCGCGAACACAGTGGTCGAATCCAATCGGTCAAGCGATAGGAAAATAAGAGGCATAAACGATGCGGCCTAGCACTGCATCCTATGTGTGTCTCCTTACCTGGTGTATGAAAATGGGTGCACAGCAATGCGGCCTCGCACCGCATCCTGTGAACGTTTTGATCAATACAAGGGATCTGGACAACAGCAACAGTCACTACAAGTGGCGATGCGCCCTGGCACCGCATCCTGCAAACTTAGCCATAGTGAGAACGCGGAAACAACGGTAGTTACCGCAGTCAGCGGTGCGGCACAGCACCGCATCCTGCCCACTAGGCAAGTGGGACTGACATCACAGAGTAAGTGGCACCAATGACAGTCGCCAGTCAGGCCATACGTAAGTGACAGACTGACACTGCAGTAGGACGTGGCTTCACCTCCACAACCGACAAGCCTAACATACCTGCATAAGGGCAGCACGTCGTCAGTCCGTCCATTCAACTCCCCCTTCACTCCTCGGCTATAAATACCAACCCCGAACCAGGTTTGAGGTATCTCTACACAACTCTCTCACTACTACTACTATCACACTTTGCTTCCCAAGCAAATTACTGATTCTCACGCCGAAGAGTGGTAACAAGTAGCACCCCCCCATCCCATCCTCCTTGTTACGAGTCACGGCTTGTTTCCTTGTGCAGGAGATCAACCAGCGGACGATCTAGCCAGCGATCCTCGAGATGAAGGGATTAACCCTTCTTGACGAGACCAGTGAGTTAACCCTGCCCGGTTAACCATTGTTTATTACTACTATTAAAAATGTATGTTCCACTTTGCGTTAGCCGCAAAAACAGATTGGCAAAATCTTCATTCGCGATACCCATACAAAGTGGTGACCACACACAAATATTGCAATAGGCCAACAATGGCAAAACATCAAAATGTCTATCCGGCTGGATACGCACATATGGGTTCGCAAAGCCTACACAATTCCTAAACCCTAACGGGATAAAAACAGGAATTGACTAATGATCATACGACAAAGGTATAGAGTATACCCAACCACGCTTTACAGCCGGTAGAGTTCTTCATACTTGCATATCACCTAGATATACAAAAGGCAAATTCAGACTTAGTGCTATTCACAATAACATTAACTCATACAAGTTCAAACATGCAAGTAATAAAGACACTTGTACAAATTGAACTAAACGATTAAACTTTATATTAAAAAAATTTCCACATCTATGCGGTGCATAAGAAATTTACATAAAGTTTTTAAACATTTACATCGATGAAACAAAAAAGGGCACACAGGCCAACCTAGTCCTTCTTTGTACCGTTGGTACCCGCACCACCCTGCCCATCATCAGCGGCCTCTTCCTCTTCGTCATCACCATACAACAACCGCAAGCGGTCCACATAGTCTTCCGCGTCCAAGTATTTGTCAAGTTCCTCAAGGGCGGAAATGGACATGTCATTATATGTTGCAAGAGCGGCAGCAAGACGCGCTTCGGTATACACGCCATGGAACCCGGACCTTTCATCGGTGTATTTGCCTTGGGATAAAACATTGATATGACTGATACATCGATAGTAGCCAGCTTTAAAACCAGCCTCCCGCGCACGCAGCCTAATCAGATCTACACCAGCTGCATTCTCAGGTGCGTCGAGGATAGCCTTAACAATCTGCAAAGCACAAGCAATAAGGTTATCACAGGCAAACCTAAACAAAAGCAAAGGCACCGGATACTTACATGCCCAATACCGTGATCACGCATCCAATCGCTATCATCATTGAGCTGATCAAATAAAGAAACAAGGCTATCTCTAGCCTCGGCAGCCTCCGTTGCCCGCGCTTCAGCTTCACTGGCGCGATAGTTCACAGCCCGGTCTTCCGTATAGGTGCGGAAGTAAAACTCCAATTCTGACTCTTCAGGCTGAATAGGAGGCCCTTCAAAACCCGCACCCCAAGAAGCGGAACCGGAAGCCTTCTCGGCAGCAGGAGATTTCTTCTTCTCAACATCTGCAAACTTCAGGTTCAGATCATCAGTATCCTGCAGGGAGATAAGATTATTATGGGAATCCATCGTATCAAAGATCTGAGCCGCGATTTTCTTCCCGGTATCCCCTGCCTGCTCAGAGGGCTCACTCACCACCTTGATGAAAGGGCTTGTAAATTCTTTATTAACCCCCGCATTCGCAGCCGCGTCATACGCAGGGGAAGGAGTGTCAAACAAAGAGAAACCTTCATCTTGTGGTTCTGCAAACAAGGCAAAAATAACTATCAATTACAAGTCCAATGACAAAACACTTGTAAAGTTATGAATCACTTACCAGCCGCAACCACAGGCTTTGCCTGAGAAACAGTAGTTGTCCGCTTGGTCTGTATCCTTGGACGTTTATTCTCACAGCATCAGCAACCTTCTCCTCTGGTTTTTCTTTTCCTCTTCTCATCAGCAGGCTTGGAACCCGCAGAGGTCCCACCTGCAGCCGAACCACCACCTGGAACACACAAACCCTCAAGGGTGTCAGACACTACCACGTAATCGGTGTATCTGCGGAAACGAGAACAAGAGATACCTGCCCCCTGCAGCACGAAAGGAGGAACAACAGGAGCCTCCGACTTTTTCTTCTGGCGAAAGCGCATACCTTTCACCAACTGTTTCTTGGGGACACCCTTGGCATCAGGATCTCCCAGGGCCCCAAGATCACCTGCGTGTAAACAATCCAAGCAGCAAATCAGAAAAACCATCTTTATGAAAAGTAAAGAGAAAACATCCACTATACCTTTGCCTTGCGGCAACTCAACTGCCAGTGCGGCCTCCGTAGACACCCGGAAGTTGTCACGAATGATGACGTTGAACCCATCCTCATCATCCGCACAAGCAACTGTCAAAACCTTGCCCTCGAAGTCCGTATCAAATATCCTCCACAGGGGCAGCATCCTCTGATCGTACACTTACAGATCAGTAATTCAGAAGGGAATAAGAAAAACCGCACAAAAGGAAAAAGTACTTACCACCACTTTTCTCCCGCACAACGGGCCTTGATTTCTTATTCATGCTAGTCAACATCATCCGCAACACCCACAGTTGCATGTTGATCACCCTCTTCCACTCAATCGCCCGCAGCCGCGGAAACCAGTCCACCGTGTCAGCCCGGGGTACATTAATGGTCTCCGATATAATCGTCTCAGTCACATTCCGAAAGGTTAAAGGGGCAGTAATGGCGGCAGCCTTGATGTAGAAAAATTTCGTTTTCCACTTTGTGATACCCTTGGGAAGGGTCATCAACTTGGTGCTACCATCCCGTTGACGGAAGGAATAGAACCCCAGCGACACCGTTAGTTGATAGAACCGTCGGAAATACCAAATGGACTTAGTTGGGAAATGTGGATCTTGTACCACTCTAAAACCTCAACGGCAAAAACAGTCAATGGCAACCGGAGATTACAGTCACCAAAAAAATCTGCCCACATAGTGATGTAACCGGCCGAAGCATCAGCACCGGTATCACCCTCCTGTGGGTAGATTGCCCCATATTCTTTGGGCATCTGAATATCGGTCATCAAACGATCGAAAGTGGATTTCGGCCACTTCAGCACCGGCAAGCCACCACCTGGTGCACCACCACCTTCTTCTTCCTCCGCCGCCGCCGGCGACGAATGATCTGAGTTTTCACCCTCCACATTATGTGAGTTCGATGGTTCAGCCATTAAGATAAAGAAGACAGAGAGGAAAATGAGTACAAAAACTCAACAACCTCACCGGAGAATCAAACAAGTTTATCGGACAAGACGAAGAAAGCTCTTAACTCTCACCAGAAATTTTTTGAAAATTCGAAGAAGTGAGGGGAAACCACAAACGGTTTCCCCTTATATACCCATCGCAATTAATGCGATGCAGTAACCGAAGCATCACGTTCAAAAAGGGCGAGTTATGCGACGCCACGTGTTCAGCGACGGTTCCGCTAACAGTTACCACGCGCGCGTGGCCGCCCACGCGCCTGACAAAGGAGACGTTTACACTCCTGCTACAGTGCATTTATGACCTTGGGCAGTGCAAACGTCCTTTCGTTTCAGCACATGCAAGAAATCCTACCAACTTTCACCAACTCACACGTGCGTTCAGCCACGTATTCAACAAAAAAGCGACAACATTATCCAAATATAAGCGGCATGCGGTTTCTCTGGTATACCGCGCCATAACCTATACTGCATGTCGTTTTTTACATACCTCTCAAAAAAGGCAACAAATATATATCTCTAGATTATGTAAAGGGGTATAAACATATCCTCATATACCCACGAGCACACGTGGAATATGCGGAGATGACACACACGAGCCCGCACAGATGTGTCAGATACTCAGAACCAGCGTTGTTCTCTGGACTGCAAAAACCGCTTCTCAGGACGAAGCAAACCGCACTCCTTCAGGCATCTTCAAGCTTCAAATCCCTCGTGTCCGGTTCACAACCACAGAGGGTGCACAAACAGCTTCTCATTAGGGAAAAGGATAAGTATGATGCGCGACCGCACATCAGCAACCCTGACTCCTGATCATTCAAGAGCCGCATCCAGGCAAAACACTCTTTTACAGCGTGTCTTTTGTTACAAAACCGCAGACACTCATGAGTTACTGCGGTCACACCTTCAGCTCCGCGAATGGTAGCTACGGAAGAGCCACGACTAAGTCATCACACAGATGAACAAACCTACTTCAAGGAAAACTGATTCCCATTGAAGCGTGAAGAAAAATGGCTACAGAACAAATGCGGACGAGATTCCCAATCATCTAAAGAGATCTCGTTGAGCAACAAGCGAACGAATAGTGGTAACAAGTCTGCTTATGACTTTGTTTGCCCGCTTATGAGCTGGATAGAATAAACAATGGTGAGCATATCCATGCCTATGACCATGTTTATTTGACCATTATCCAGATTCACATTGTTCGACCAAACACGGCCAACAATGACGCTAGTACCCCACGTTGTTCGACCAAACACGACCAACAATGCAAAGGAACGAGGTAACCGCAAAGGACGTGCGGTTACTTGAGAGCTAATTGGAAGAACATGAAAACCCCACAAAGTAGGGATCATCATTACATGTCCAATTGCTGAACATAGAGCTTGAGCGAAGGCACTCACAGCATTGCATCAACTGCTACAGAGGTTACAACTAGATTTGCGACCGCGGACGTCTTCCGTCACTGTCACAAAGGTTGGTTCGAAGCCTATCGACGTCTTGAGTCACCGTCTCAAAGGTTGGTTCGAAGCCCTCTCTTCTTCATTCACCATCTCAGAGGTTGGTTCGACACACCAACAGGTGGCACCCAACCCTGATGACATTAAGAAATGGTAGACCATACTACCGGATCAAAACCATAGGCTGAGAATTTCGCATCAGACGAAACTTGTTCACCGGTACGGAAGAGACGTCACATGACTCTACCGGATCCCCGGCTTGATTTTCTAGAAGCAGGAGCCATCTACATGGCCTAGAATTTTCTCCAAACTACGAACTATCTTCTAGACACCATAGTCCAGTGCTCCTCCCACATGCAACTTGCACAAGGCAGCAACACTAGACTGGGGGGACTTGAAGGGGTATGGTCCCAGATCTCGCGTCAGCATGACCGCGAGTGACCATTACCCTTATCAAAAACCCCCACCAACAAGAACTTATTTGTGTCCGTGCGGGCACGCGCGAACACAGTGGTCGAATCCAATCGGTTAAGCGATAGGAAAATAAGAGGCATAAGCGATGCGTCCTAGCACCGCATCCTATGTGTGTCTCCTTACCTAGTGTATGAAAATGGGTGCACAGCGATGCGGGCTCGCACCGCATCCTGTGAACGTTTTCATCAATACAAGGGATCTGGACAACAGCAACAGTCACCACAAGTGGCGATGCGGCCTGGCACCGCATCCCGCAAACTTAGCCAGAGTGAGACGCGGAAACAACAGTATTTACCGCAGGCAGCGATGCGGCGCAGCACCGCATCCTGCCCACGAGGCAAGTGGGACTGACACCACAGAGCAAGTGGCACCAATGACAGTCGCCTGTCAGGCCATACGTAAGCGACAGACTGACACTGCAGTAGGACGTGGCTTCACCTCCACAACCGACAAGCCTGACACACCTGCATAAGGGCAGCACGTCGTCAGTCCATCCATTCAACTCCTCCTTCACTCCTCGGCTATAAATACCAACCCCGAACCAGGTTTGAGGTATCTCTACACAACTCTCTCACTACTACTACTATCACACTTTGCTTCCCAAGCAAATTATTGATTCTCACGCCGTAGAGTGGTAACAAGGAGCACCCCCCACCCCATCCTCCTTGTTACGAGTCACGGCTTGTTTCCTTGTGCAGGAGATTAACCAGCGGACGATCTAGCCAGCGATCCTCGAGAGAAAGGGATTAACCCTTCTTGACGAGACCAGTAAGTTAACCCTGCCCGGTTAACCATCGTTTTTAGGGTCACTAAAAAGGCATCAATTGACAGTGGCCTCGAAAAAGTATTAAGTCATTTTTATGATGTTATATGGGTCAAAACGTTAATGGGTTTATCTGAAGTGAGTCAAAGCGCACCGCTCTAGAACCAGAACATGAGAATAATAGCATTGTTGTACCGTCTTCACCTTCACGTGTAACATTGTAATAATCACACAAATCGTTCTTTGCTGATCCTTTCTCAAACTGTTACGTCATTTCTCTTTTGTATTTTTTTTTTTTTTTTTGATAGATCAACCTTATGATGATTTCATTCCAATAATTTGGCAAATTACACAAGGATAGCAGGTAGACGAGCAACAAACTGTGCCAACGTCCCTTTCTGACTAGAAAACCCTAATCTACTAAAAACAAAGTTTCGCCCCTGAGGGGTCGAAAAGTTGCTGTGTACCACACGCTGAACTCTAGACAAGAACCGAACTGCCTCCGGCGCCAAGGAGCCGAACGTGTCAAACGCCAGGGGGACAAAGGCATGCAGATTATAAATTGAAACACTAGAATAAATAACGACACATTGGTTCTTAAATTGGTGCGTTGCTTAAAAAAAGAGTGAAGCGATGTGTATAGATGCATAATCATAGTTGCAAATCGACATGCGGGTTTTCATTGATGATTAATTATTCATTCAGCTAGTTATTTTTATCTAAAATATACCAGTTCCAAAGATGCATGTGTACTTCTTCCGCAAACGTTGCAACTCACAACAACGCTTTGTTTCTATCTCAGGCTGAGGGGTGTGGGGAAGGGGGACGGCTTAGGGAAGCTGAGGAGGCTTCGCTGCCCTCGAGGTACCCCCACTCCACTCAAAATCGGCGTAGTCGGTGGAATTCTCCCAATCTCCCCAACTTGATTCCCTATATATCTCTCTTTCTTGGTTGGTGAAGGGATGGCTCCACCCCCTTATGGGATGAAGAGGAAGATAGTGTGAGGTGAAGGCTAGAGTGATCGGTGGGGTGTCAACCACACCCCACACAACCTTATTATTAAATAAAATATATTTTTTTTTTTTTGTGTTGCATTACAATTTAATTGAATCAACACTTCAATTGTCACACCAATAACTTTATCAACGGTATTAAAACTTTTAAATATGATTATATTTTCTATTTTCACATCTTACGATGATTCCAAAAAGTGGAAACAATGGTACGCGAATATAACATCTATATCAAACTTTTTTCTAATCACTTTCATGGTTAAATGATAAACTTTTTCTAATCACTTTCCTGATTAAATGATTTGGTGTGATACTATACGTTAGGGATAAAGCAAAATGAACAAAAATATTTTGCAAAAAACTAAAGGATTTTCGCATCTCATATGATGATACTAATAACTTTCATAATCAACATACCGTCACAACAACGTCAACTCATTTATTATACAATTTATAATTGATGTGTTAGCATTCTCCTTCAACCTAGATTTATTAAAGAGTAAATTACTTTTTGAATTCTTGTGTTTTACTAGTTTTAACCAGTTTAATCCAAAATAAAAAAGTTTAACTCCTTAAGTCACTAACCTCTCATTTTATAACATTTTGAGTCCCTATGTTTTAGTATTTTTAACCATTTAAGTCTAAAATAAAAAGTACAAGTGTTATAAATTGGAATCAAAACGTTATAAAATGAGTGATTAGGGACTCAGGACGTTAAACTTTTTAATTTTAGACTTGAGTGGTTAAAACCACTAAAACACAGAGAGTCAAAATGTAATTTACTCTTTTATTAAAACAAGAGTAGATGGGCTATGAATAGCATTTTTAACCAAAAGGTTATTTGAAAGGATTCTCCAATAACCAAAAAAAATTCTTGTGTGAATTATTTTTGAATGTCGGGAGGTCTAGCATACGTTGTCTTAACTGGTCCGCGCTAGAGAGTCTCCTCGCACAATAGATCCCCAATTTAAACCCCTCAATGAGAAACCCATATCACCCAGACTCGAACTTAAGACCTGGAGGGGAAAACTCACCCGTACCCACCATAGGTGAAACTTAAGTACACGTAGCCACCACTAGAGCACTAGTGATGGTTAAAAAAAAATCTTACATCTAAGGCATGATCAATTGTGGGGTTGTTCAATACCTCATGTATTGAAACTTGTTGATTCGGTTTGCAATATAATCTTCATACATTGAACCGGATCTAACAAAACATGATTTTGCATTTTTACAAATAAACTTACATACCCTAATTAAATTCACCCTTAATATCATATCCGTACAAAGAAAATGCTTAATTCAGGACCATGGTTCCCATCAGGGCTCAACATGTAAAGCGTCTCTGAATCCTTAGACCCTACTACACGGTCAAAGTGGGCCCTCATGTATGTCACCTCACCATCTGTACCTTCCACGTCAAACTTTTCTGGCAACACCCCGGCACCCATTAGCACCGGCCGTAGTAGCTCTATAATGTGTAAATCATTCTTTGTTGCATCGCGCTTCACCCCAAGACCGCCCTTTTTACCATTAAAGAACATTGTCCATGACGGTTCTTCCAAAAGTTTAACCTTGTCCTTATCTAAATGTTTTTCGCATTCTAACGCGATGCGAACCATGCCTAAACTCATTTCGTATTGTAAAACATCCGTCGTGAGTTCCAACTCGAGAATCACGATGGGTAACGTTTTCGGGTTCTCTTGTATGGCGAGGGTTACACGCCCTTCTCTGAATCCATACAGAGTCCCGGTGACACAATTTGCCCGATGGCCATCTGGCAGACGGCCAACGGGCAATGCATGTTTCACAATTGGAAATGACCTAAATACCGACCGAACAACTCGAAAAACTTTAGGTTGCTTGCCTTTCTTGTAGGATGATCGTGCCATGCCATTGGTTGGTGGACGCGATGGCGGCAATGGTGGTGGTTGCGGTGGATTGGATGGTGATGATGGTGGTGGCATGGTGGTGAGGCCAAGAACTTTTTAAATTTTTTTTTAACTCCTCATTACCGGAATCTTTTTTTAGATTCAGTAAAGGGAGAAAAATTATGTGTCCGTTTCGTTTTGGAGTACGTTGCTAAAATTATGGTTGAATTATCAAGGTTTGTTTGTGGTTTATTTTTGTATCTTGAAATGGACGGTTAAAATTGTTGTTAAATATTTTGCTTTTGTAGTTTTTACGTCTATTTTTCTTGTTTGACAGTTTCGTTGCAAAACGCAGGTCCTAGCCTCCTAGGTCGACTTAGAGTTGGTGGTCGTTGGCGGTAGTATGACATTGTTACTATTTGGCATGGTTTTACGCCCCACCGTAACGCGAGGGTGCTTAATTCTAGTTATCATAAAACTATAAAACAACTAAACAAGACATCGTTCGATATAAACTTTAAAGTGCACATATTAATTCCAATAACCATCATAAAACTCACTATCCACCGTATCAAAGACCGGCATCCCTAGCCGATCTAGCCGGCCCGACCCAGGATAAGCCTTCTTAGCGAAACTTTCACGCATCGCTGGAACTTGTTGCATACCCGACAGATATTTGTAACCCGAATCCCTCTTTGTTGCACTAGAAACCTCGTGTTGAGTCCTCAATCTAGGAGCACTTAGAGACCTGACCTTAGCTCGTGAAGACTCAGTGTAAGCCATGTAGTTTGGGTGGTCTGAGTAGCCGCTAAAGCAGCTTCTCGAACCATCACTTTTAATAGGAGTAACTACTCCACCTCTTACTGAGTCATCAAAGGAAGTCACCTCACAAGATGCACAAGGGCTTGTTGGTTGAAACGTTGACCCTCTTGATGTGGTTAAACTTTGACTATACCCAAAACTTATCTGGTCAGGTAGAAGGAACTTTCGTCCATAATTAAACATTACATGTGGTTCCACAGTATCAACTTCAACAATTTTGTCGTGTTCGTGGTCGGTTGAGTTGTCGTGAATCGTTCTTTCTTGACCTCGTGCATAAGATTTTGAGTTGTTCCTCTGTATATGAATATTTGGTTTAAGTTTCATTAGAATTACACTAAAATATTTCATATAGCTTTCAATTATACTTGGTGATCGTTTCATCTAAAAGCATTAATAAGGAAGGAACCGACGCGAGTCAAGAGGGTCCATTGACTGTTCACCAGAATTTGTTGGATTTTTCTTTTATATAAAATCTAAGTTTTTTTTAAAAGAAAAATATGAGTTGAACCGCTAGTTGTAACCGTTAAAGAAGATAACCTTATGATAACCCGGGTCGGCCCATAGAGGGGCAAGGTGGGCTATTATTGCCTAGGTCTCACTTTCCCATTAGGCCGATATAATTAAATTTAAAAGTTAAAACCAATCAACCTATCCTATTTAGTTTAGGCCCATATAAACAAATAAATTGAATTCTCATACTTAACCCGATAATGTTTTAATATTTAAACAACTCACTATAAAAAGACAAAAGCGCTTATATATTAGGGGCCCATGTTTTCTACTCGCCTAGGGCCCCTGAATTCTCAGCGACACCCTGATAATAACCGTCCGGCCAAAAATTTTTGGTTCCAACTGCGTACTTATAAGTTATAACGTACCTTTGATATCAAACTATGATGGTGTCTCGTATGTGGAACATGTTCCAACTTTTCAGGAGTCGGCGGCCCCTGCAAGCGGAAGATACATTATTAATGTTAATGTTAGTAGCACATATATGTTATTTGGTTACAAACAAGTCGAGTGTTTATAGAGCGCCTTGAGCTCATTCAAGTCTAAGGGGCCGTTTGTTTACCTCTTAATGAGGCTCTTAATAGTTCAGACATCTTACTGGTTCAGCACTTAATGGTTCAGACTGTTTGTTTCAGAAACAGATATCTGAATGGTTAAGACATTTGTCTCTGAATGGTTAAGCATTATACAAAGTCTGAATGGTTAAGACTTCTAATCTGAATTGGTCAGACATTTGCCTCTGAACGGTTTTGTATTATACTGGCTCTTAATGGTTCAGACCTTTTACTGGTTCAGCACTTAATGGTTCAGACATTTTAAAGGTTCGGCACTTAACCATCCAGATATTGCCAAACAGCCCCTAACTTTTATAAAACTCGAGCCCAATATTTGTATCAGAACTCGTTTACATCTCGAGTCAATCAACATAGACGAATATTTGACTATTCACTATAGGAAAATTTAAATTTTGGAGGGGGGAAAAGGTAAAGAAAAGGCATACGTGAGGGTGAAAATGAGGCTTTGTGGTTGCATGATCAGTGATTTGGGACCTGAGTGCGCGTGCACGGGCCTGAGCCCGTATCAAAGCCTGCAAACGACGCATCATATCGGCGGTTTGTTTCCTTAGAATGTGACCTCTCACCACTGCCTGCAGCCTCACCAATGCTTTCAAAGCCCTTCGTGCTCTACGTGCCTACAATTCCAATTCAAAATCAACCTTTTACCATTTTTACAATTTATTAACTTCTAATAAAGTGAGATACACTTTTCTAAACTCAAATTATTATTGTTTCGTTGTTAGTAAAAAAAGTTGTAAAGGTTTAAAATTTTTAATCTAGAAATAAGGTTAAAATTATTAGGTCGTATAATATTATATAAGGTTTGGGTCGTATAACCAGTGGCGGACCCAGGATTTTATTTCGATGGGGTCCATTTTCGGGTCGGTCCTCGTTCGGGTCGAGTTAAAGTGAGGTTTGAACTAGATTTTTAAAAAAATAAGAAAAATGGGCTTATCAAGGATTGAACACATGACCTCTTGGTGGAAAAGAGGAAGATTTACCACTACACTAGCTTTCTTTTTATTTCTATGGTGTCCACCTAATTGTATTTATGGGGTCCATATACAATTTAATATACCGAATCTACTATTTTTTTTTAAAAAAAATTGGGGTCCGGGGACCCCGGTGGCACCAATGTGGGTCCGCCCCTGCGTATAACATTATTTGGGTCGTATAACATCCTATATGGGTCGTATAATGTTATACGACCCGTATACATGGACAAAAAAAACATTCTCTGACATTTTTTTTGTGCCACAATCAGTTATACGGCCTGTATAACTCTATACGGGCCATATATACAAGTAGAGGTGTGAAAAATTATTCAAACAAGATAGTTAAAATGTTTTAAAAGGCTATATTAATCAAAATTGTGTGTGATTGTCATTATCCAAAAATACACACTAATTTAGCGTCACTCGAGTGTTCATATACATATACGTACTACTTATTAAAAAAAAGAGTAAATATTAATATGTGGTACATATATCATGTTAAATTCTTAACGTGTTTACTAAGTTTATAACGGTTAAAATATTAAGCTTAAATGTTCCTATCAAGTTGTTTAAATAGTTATACACATGTCACATCAATATAACATTTCAGAATTATTTGTATATTTAATTGCGAGATACGGTTTAAACCAGAAAATGAAAGTGACCATACAAGTTGAAATTAGTTAAGGTAGCATCCGATTACAGTAATAGACCTTGACAACTTACCTGCCACCTAACACCATAATGAAACCATAGACATTAAAACACATATACCTCAATAATTCAACATATTATAATATCATATGTCTATGTTCATTAAACTTTTGAGTAGTTTTTCTATGCAATTGTTCACATTGTATTACAAAACCAGAACAATAGCATTGAAATTATTTAAGTTCGTACAAGTACTAGTGTACAAATTTTAAAAATAGACAATTATATAAACAATATTTCTTTGGTACTTCGGTTAGATAAGTGAGCTTATTTCCCGTACTTATTTTATTTTCATGTATTAAGATAATCACAAATTTTTAAAGCGACATAATTAAAGTCATGAAAAAGCTTTATGCAACTTTACAAGAGCATTTACATCGAAGCCTCTAAACCTTAATTTCTCTATAAAATATAGAGAAAAAATAAAGAATACAACTAAAACTCACTACATTAAAGTCTATATAATAGAGAAAGTTTTATAAAAAAATTAAGGCGGCCCTCTATATGTTTGGGGGGTTACCATTCATCAGTCTTTGTATTGTTGTGAGTGTATGAAACTGGAAAAAATAATATAAGTGTTTGTGAGTAAGATATAGATAAAGATAGAGATTCGAATGTAAAATTATTAAAAAGTAAACAAAATTTAGAGAAAATTATGATTTTTAATTAACTTGTATAGATAGAGATACATAGATAAAAATGCTCCAAATAGAATAAACAACTATTAAATTATAATTTTATTTATTTTATAATCTTGTATGAGTTAAGAAAACATTACATAAATATGTAAAAACAAAATAAATATTTTTTTATGTCACAACTCACAAATTACACCACCCTCGCAGTTTCCGATAACTTGCCACAACGAGACGAACTACAAGTCTACAAGTCCATAATATTATTATCAAAAGACCAAACTACCCTCAATCAACAAAAAGTTGTTAAGAACAAACCTTGTAAATATCCTAAACTTAATGTCCAGTTTCGTAACAAAAAAATGTATGGAATTATAATAACACGTACCAGATAAGCCCGAAAACATGACTGAATTTTGATCGCAGCCATTTGTTCACGAACACCATACCCACCGGTTCTACTAGTCATCCGCACCACCTCGGCCGCTGCCTGAGCAGTTGCTACCGCTGCATCCACCACTGCAGCGGTAGCAGCAGCAAGCGCAATAGCGCGCTTGTTTGATTCGTCATTCTCGTTTAAATTATTATCATTATCATTATCATCATCATTATTATTATTATAATGTTTATGGAGTGAGCTTACAGCCAATGATCTCGACGTGTTGCGATGGCGCGAAGGACGGGGATTCGGTTGACGTGATTTTACGAAGCTCCACCGTCGTTTTAATGGCTTGTTAGAGTCTGATTTACGAGATGGTGGTGAGTTGGTTTTGAAGCCTAGTAGTGATTTGAAGAATTTGTATGCTTTGCCCATTTTGTAATTATGGGGTTAGTGAAATGAGAGTAGCATTTTAGTGAGAGAGTATTTGTGTGTGTGAGAGAGAGAGAGAGAGAGAGAGAGAGTTGGAGGTATGGATGAAGAATGGCTAGAGGTTTTTGTGTGTTTTGTGAATATATAGAAATCTTGAGGCTTAAAAATCATTTTATATTTTGTGGTTCACATTTTCTTTTCTTTTTTTCAACTGCTTATGAGTAAAATAATGTTGAGATGCTTTGTTTATTAATCGAGTTAGTTATAGACTTCGAGAAGATTAGCGTTGTTTGCGGGTGCCCGTGTGTGTATTTAAAAATTATATATGATTACATTTGTACTTTTTTAGTCATTTTTATTCTTAGGGTATAAGGAGTGGTTAAACAGTTTAGAGTGGCAAAACATTGAACCGACCAATGAGAGCGTGTCATGTCAATTAGGCAAAAGTGTTTAAACTTTGGTGAAAAATGTTGGCAATGGTTTAAACATTTGGTGTAGTGGTAAACTTTTTAAATAAAAAAAAGGAAAAAAGATGTGATTGGTTGAGATTGGAATGGACCCCACCCCACACCCCTCTCTCTCTCCTCTTCTTCCCTTTGCCGCAGCGGTGTTCCATCACCGATTTACCCCCCATTTCATCAAACACCCACGCGGCAAACAAGTTGGCAATGGTTTGCCGTGCTCTTGCCGATCGGTGATGGCCTTTTGCCGCCCACCACTCCGCATCCCCTTATATGTAAAAGATTAACCGCACAACCCGGTAGGGATGTATCTTCACTCATTATCTATCGGGTTTGTTACACTAATTTATGATCTTATATGATTAAAAATTGCTCATTATCTATCGGGTTTGTTACACTGATTTATGATCTTATATAATTAAAAATTACGGTTGGAATGTCCTCTACAAAACCTGACCTTAGACTGGCATAACAAACTGACTTAAAATATCATATACTAAATTGTATTTCTAACAATTTTACCACATCAATTGTTTTAAATTTAAAATTTAATTCAACATGATATTTATATAATTCAATTAATTCATATAATTATGAATCTATTTTTTCTTGATTCGGCTAAAGGGGTACACATAATCAAACGAATATTACCAAATACCATAACCATTTTAAAACCCGAACAAAGTCATGATTCTTACTAGAAGCAGTCTCTCTATTCCTACGGGTAGAGGTAAAGTTTTCTACATCTTACACTTCTCAGACCCTATCTTAACTTTGCTATTAATGAGATTTACGGAGTATGATGATGATATGAGTTAGTCCGGTTATCCCAGGGGCGGATTTAGCATGGTTCCATGGGTTCCCAGGAACCCATTCGATTCGAAGAAAATGGAAAAAATTAGTGTAAACCTTGTATGATTTGGGAAAAAATAATGAAAATTAGTGAAAAAACTATCAAAAGGAACCCAGTAGAATCTGACCCTGAATCCGCCACTGGCTTATCCTATTGAATTCGTTTTTTTTCACCCTTAAAGAGAATACATTTTTTAGGTTAGAAAGGAAAAGATAATGTGTTGATGGCAAGTGTTTTTTGTCTTGTGTGTTAAAGAGTAAAACAGATATTCAATAATTATTTAACTGGAAAACAATAAATAACTAAAATAACATTTTTTTTCTTCACTGATATCCGATCACTTCACTGCAGCTCTAGACTTTTTTATTTTATCTTAAGAGTAAAAGTAAATAGATAGTTCATATGTTTACTTAAATTTTAAATTTGGTTCATAACTTTTAAAAAGTATACTAACACATTCAGTGACGAATACATAAATCTTTCTTTTATAAGAGGGACACAATACGTTTAGTTAAAATAGGTCGGACAAAAAATAAATGATAAATGAACACGCTTCACCAAAACAATAATGGTATGAATCTATAAGGCGGTTATAAAATATGCACAATGTCTGTTTTATACAGTGTTTTGAAATCCGGCAGGAGGTTGGATCGGTCCGAGTCATGGTATTGGACCGGTTGCATTGAACTAGAGGTTGAACAGGCGAACCCACTATTGGACCGAGAAACCGGCTGGTCGAACTGGTTTTTTAATGGGGTTGTACTGGTTTTTTATATATTCAAATTTACCATATTAATTTTTATAATATTTACGACATCATCCGGTTCTTACGTCCGATCCAGTTCTAAAAACATTGGTTTTATGTGAAATCATCACCAAATAATCAAATCTCCAAAGCATTTGCAATTTATCGTAATTTAATATGTGAATTAGCAATTAATAATTTATGTTTAAAATTATGATTCGCAAGACAATTAGAGAAAAGGATAATCCAAGATTAATTTTCCAAACTAAAAAAAAAGTTATACACAACTCCAATTCAATTGTACGAGAGAACTATCTAAAAAGTTAAATATACTGATTTCTCCAAAAATTTTCTAAAAAAATTCTTTAGATATGAAGCAATATTGGAGATTAATTATGGTTATTAAAGTATGTCTATTTTGGTAGATTATCATATGTTGTACTGCTTTTCTAACAAAAACTCAAAAAGCGTTGGCTTAGATGTTTAGGTAGCGTTTGGTATGCAGGAACGAGAGGTGAATGGAATGGATCATTGAAAGAGAATGAAGAAAAGAGTGTTTGGTTGGTCGATGGAATGGAATCGCCCATTCCAAAATGCATTTCATTCCCTCAAAATCATTTCATCCCTCCCCCTGTTTTTTCCATTACATTCCCTCTTCACCCTTCATTAACAACACCACAACCTACTACCTTTGCCACCACCCACCACCACTGTCAACCGCCGCAGTCACCCACCTTCGCCGCCACTCACCACCGCCGTCACCCGCCACCGTCGTTTTCTCCACCCACCTCCATCCCCGCCACCGCCATCCACCATCGCTGTTGTCACATCCGATCACCGCCACCACCAACCTTCGATCATCGCCGCCACCATTGCCACTGCCACCTCTGATATCGTTTAATTTTATGGTGTCATTGTCTTTTAATTTTTGTTACTCATGTTTTAATTTACATGCGAGTACACCGGCTATGGTTGTTGGTTTTTACAAGGGATGTCGATGTTTCGAACTATGTTGATGTTTTTATGGTGTTTTTGGTGGTATGATATAACGATGGTTAACTGGCTATGATAGTTTTCTGAGCCTTCGATGAGCATTTTTGTTAACCTTTGTGTGCATTATGTTGTTTTGTTTTCGTTACTGGGTTGTACCCACATCGTGGCTGTATCGACTTAAGATTGGGCAATGATGATTATGATTTATTCTTGGAGTGGCAGCTGTGATGCTTGAAATAAAGCAACCAGATTTGCAGCCATGAAAATTGAGTCTGAGCCTAAAATCTTGAGATTGAACATGTGAGGAAGAGGATTGGGTTAATGAAGAAGGCATGAAGGCTAAAAGGACGGAACGCTTAGTGATAGAAAAAGAGTAAATGTGTGACATACAACAAAACTGAAATGCAGATGAAATTACATTGGGATGTTTGTGTCGTTTGGTAGTGTTACGCCCTAACACGTAATTAACGAAAGTCGCAGCGGAAGTCCTTGCCATAAAATTTCTTACATCATAAATCATACTTCTTACTTGAAAGTTCACTTTGTAAAATAACCCCTTTATATTAAATACATCAAACTGACTCAATTATAAAATAATTGATAGCTTATGTACAATAAATACATCCTCAGACAACCCCGTACAATCCCTCAAGTGACTCGATCCTCGATCTTTATTCCTTGATGATCCTCCTTGACCCGAACCACCTGCATTCACCACATACATTCAGAACATTAGCACACAATGTATAGACATGATCATTCACATACGCTTCACTTCTCGTTCTTTATCAAACTTCAAGCATTCCGTCTGCGTATCCATTTCCTGGCGAGGCTTCTTAAATGTACCTGCATTACTTATCATTCTCGAGGTACACCAATAATAACGTTAATCATCAATGTGTCTAAATCGTACACATATACATATTTACATACCCACATACATATACATCTACATACGTACATGCACTCATACATACCCTTATACATACCTACATACACAACTACGTACTTACATGTCCTTCCTACAACTAGACATTCATTCAAACACTCATACATATTATTAAGCATAACTACATAACCCACTACATACGTACACTTGGAGTTATCAACATACATACCTTTCCTTCATCAAAAATGCATCCGAACTTGATTTCGGACCATTCAGGAGCTTAACAGAGCGCCGGGACACGAACTGGATCTACCGGGTTCACATATGGAAGAAAACAGAAAACATAAACTCTGGGCACCGTCGCCGACGCCCATATTGGCCGTCGGCGACGCACCTCCGTCGTCCAAAAACTCCGTAGACAGAAAACTAGGCCGTCGGCCAAAACCCAATTCCCACATGCCGTCGGCGACGGCCCTTCCGGGCGTCGGCGACGGCCCCTCGTTTATTCATTTTCCTGCTGTGTTGTTTCGTTGTTCGCATAAACTAAAATTCGCATAACTTTCAACCCGTTTACCCGTTTAACCTCCCGTTCCCTTCTACATGCTTGTAAATTCACCGTTTATCATAAGAACCCAAAACCCAACATCCGGATTAAGGAAATTCTTGTCTTACACGCTCTTGGCTTATTATTCACTTATGAGTTATTCGACCCGTTATGGGTATTTACACATTAAAAGGTCTATAACATACATAGCCCTATACTTCGCTTTCATACTAAACCAAGACGTTACTCTAATCGAATAACTCACTTCCAAATGACTTTTAAGGTCGTTTACCCGAAATCCCCACCAAGGGCGTTTTTGTCAACCTTGCCCCATTATTAACAACAAGCACTACCTTGCATAAGCAACCAATCCTACTACCTAGTTACGATTCTCAATCACGCATACCTTGCTCGGATCAAAGCTGAGATCCGTTTAATACTTTATCGATATCATACCATTTGTTCCTATTGGATCTCAATTATCATACCTAGTTAAGTTGCATATAACTTTACATAAATAACTAAGAAGTGATTACGGAATCACTTACCTTGAGCGTCCATTTTCGCATTGGCGTCCTTGTCCCCTCTTGACCCGTTAGTCTTTCGTGCTTGAGTCCACGTCCACATGATCCCTAATGCTTTCATGTTACCGCAATCACATCCTTGTTAGTGTACACGATTTCACATATAATGATCATATCTAAAGCGTAACTCACATTTGACTTTCATGGTCAAGTCTAGTAAACACAAAGCATACATCCAAGACCACATCTTTCTAGACTCATGCAATCCATCATGTTAACGCATAAAACACATATTAATTTAGCACCTACCATACGACACTATGTACATTTCGTACTTATGATGCTAAAGTACTTACAACCACATGATCACATAATCATACTCGCATACACATTTGCTTACATATACTTTCACATATCATACACCTTCGCTCTTAATTACCTTGATTCAAGCACATCTAATACAAGGTGAGCATTACACCATTCAAGCACAAGGTACAAGCTCCTAATGCATAAATTCGACCGACATATACTTTCAACCCGAATTTATATACGAGTACCATCTAAAGCATATTTTTTTCCAAGTTAGTGAACTACTACTTTTACCACAATCGCTTTCTATACATGTAAACTCACAACTTGCATACAATTTCACTTTCTAGCTTCACCTAGTCATTCTATCGAGCACTTGGTGTGCGTACAACCTACTATGCATAGTTTACAACTAGTTCAAGTTTAGTCATTAACTTCCAAATTCTCAATCACCAAAAGAGTGTTCAAAATCACATTCCATTCATACAATTAACCCTAAACTAACATCACAAACCCATTTCAAGCTAGTAACAAATACATCAAACAAGGATTGAACATGGGTAGAACACCCATGTCGCTACCTTCTTTCAAAGTTGTGGGTTTCTTCTTAAATCATCAAATTAACCGAAATCATACATAATACACGTTTTATATAGCGATTCTAACACATAATCACGCTTAATTTCATACCAATTCGTGGATTAATCAATAACCCACATCATGTAAGATCAACAATTCACAAAATTCAACTTACCACATGTTCATCTTGACTAGATGATTAAAAATATAAGCTCATGCATCCGATTTCTCCCCAAATTCAGGTTCAATTCTTGAGTTCTTGATTGTAGTTGAAGGAGAAGGGTTTCCCCTTTCCCCCTGCCCTTGTTCGATCGACCCAAAGCCAACAACACCTGGCTTCTCTTTTTTTTTATCAAATATATATATCACATTTACACATTAGCCCCCTTGTCTTTCAAGGTATGTTTAATTTAGTTATTTCCTATACTAACTTGACCTCTCTTCTTAATTTAACTTAGTTACACCTATGAATCTAAACTTACTGTCATTTTCTTACGGTACCATTTTACGGTCACCATTTTCTGTTATTTAACATCAAGAAAATAATATTGTTTCATAACATACGGATTTGGGGTGTTACAAGTCTACCCCCCTTAAATGAGGTTTCGTCCCCGAAACCTTTCTCATTCAGACTGGACCATTCTACTCTTACCCCTTTCAAGTTGTTCTTCCACCATTCTTACTACAACCTAAACGCATTCAGGATCTTGGCAAATGTTTTATTCGTGCATGAACATAATTGTACACCTAGTTCCCATGCCCTTATATTAAGTAAATTACTTTCATAATTATACTTACGTCAGACTCTTCTCCAGAGCTCTTATTAGTGTCTTTTACTTTATATTACTAGCTCTTAACACATAGCATTACTACGTTTCTTTCATCGAATTTATTCCAATTGTATACAATTATTAATTGTACAAACCTAAGTATCCGGCTTGTTTCTAACTCCCTATTTAAGCATATCATATTCATTTATTTGCTAATCAAAATAAATCGATTTACTTTATACTACTCATTCATCATATACTATCCTTCATTTTGTTCGCTATGAGCTATCCTACACATTCCATTACTCTCATTACCTCTGATTAGCTTTAAGCTCATAGGAAGGGTCGATTTATTATCATACGCCTACTGCAATCATTCGAAGACTTATTATTACAACCAAGTCACCCTTTTTACACCTACTTATCCGTACTTAACATGAAGACTAAGCATTATTTCCATGGTTACTATTGTTATCTATGTCATGCATATCTTTTCTACCATGCCTTGTTCAAATGAACATGGCCAACAAGCCGAGCATCAAGGTTAGCATTTCTTATCGATACTTGCCGTTTCGTATATTCTATCATAATTTCCACAGTTATGATCGTTCAAGTTCAGTACCACCAATTCACATAAAAGCATCATTCAATATGTAACTTTCTATTTAACATCCACAAGTTAAACCATTTACTAACCTTGCTAATTTGGCACCGACCAACGTGTAACAACCCGAGTTGACTCGCTCCTTCACGAATCCGTATCTTAACAGGGTTGATCTTGTCCATCTGGTATCATGAGCTTTCATTCATGAGCATTCTTTCACTGTTCTCGGTAGATTCATTGCATCATGATTTCTGCCAATCTCATTATAAAATTAGGGGTTTACACACTTCATTCGATTTTATTTAAACATGATGTTTATCACCTGACCTCGTTTTTACATCAATACTTTATTAATTCCTTCTTAAGACATTAGTGTGTTAGACCTATTCATAACAGGTCAATACATGGCCATTTCTTAATATATCATTCTTGTTATTTATATATATATACGTATCGAGGTACATGTTTTAAATCCGTCCCACGGTTTTAATTGTAACATCCATACCCCTCATTCCTTCTATGTTTGAATCCATCTAGCGGCTTCAAACATATCATTCGTACCTTTTCTTCCTTACATGTGTTTTAACAAAAACTTAAAGTTTTACCTACCTTTAGCAACAAGATTTTAAAGTTAGTCATCTCAGTTGTCGAATCATAATCTCTTCATTTTAGTTCCATCCACATATGAGCTTTCTTCTTTCTTACACATTCGACTACCCAAGTAATTGGGTTTCGGCATAAACACTCTCAAAGAGAGTTAAGCATATACATTCGACTACCCAAATAATTGGGTTTCGGCATAAACACTCTCAAAGAGAGTTAAGCATACACATTCGACTACCCAAATAATTGGGTTTCGGCATAAACACTCTCAAAGAGAGTTAAGCATACACATTCGACTACCCAAATAATTGGGTTTCGGCATAAACACTCTCAAAGAGAGTTAAGCATACACATTCGACTACCCAAATAATTGGGTTTCGGCATAAACACTCTCAAAGAGAGTTAAGCATACACATTCGACTACCCAAATAATTGGGTTTCGGCATAAACACTCTCAAAGAGAGTTAAGCATACACATTCGACTACCCAAATAATTGGGTTTTTCGCATTTAATCATAACTTCTTCTTTCAATCCGTATATCGGATTAAGCTTCTAACATTCATTTGAGCATTCAAAATCACCTGTTCAAAACGGATGGTAGCTTATTCTTATTCGACTTGTTCGCCAGAACCGGTCGACTCGCATAACTTTTCATAACCTTCGTTAGCATGACCAAATCCGCAATGGATTTGCTATTTCGCATTCGCTACAACATTGCGCCCACCTGCTACCCAGTTCTACCGGACATACCTGCAATAATTGCCACGGTCTCACGAACGTCATATGCTTCTTGCGTACTGGCCAGGTGCGCAATTCACACACTAGTTTCGTGCCTTCGTGTAACCATCGCCTTATGCCCGAGAAATGGGTTTCAGTTTCGTGCACATTTCTAAAACTTCCCCAAGACCACATCATTGTCTTTCGTTTAATAATTTCCCTCCCAAGGAGACCCCTTCCTTTTTCTTTTGACATCGGTACTCATACATATTAGTAGTGTGTACCTGGGGTTAATTTGCCTATTTGCACCATTGCCCGCCTTAGCATTCATCCTATTCTGTATTCACGGATCATCCTCTTCACGCTCTTAAGCTTACCTTGCACATAACACACTATTAGTTTCCTTCAAGTACATAATCTAATACATACTTACATTCGCCTTTGCATTTAGGCCTCGATCGAGTCTTGGATTGTACGGGTTCTTGATTACGAGAGCACACCGGTTTGAGTTCAAGCATTTACTTTCTATTACTTGATTCTCTCAAACCAGGGCTCTGATACCAACTTGTTACGCCCTAACACGTAATTAACGAAAGTCGCAGCGGAAGTCCTTGCCATAAAATTTCTTACATCATAAATCATACTTCTTACTTGAAAGTTCACTTTGTAAAATAACCCCTTTATATTAAATACATCAAACTGACTCAATTATAAAATAATTGATAGCTTATGTACAATAAATACATCCTCAGACAACCCCGTACAATCCCTCAAGTGACTCGATCCTCGATCTTTATTCCTTGATGATCCTCCTTGACCCGAACCACCTGCATTCACCACATACATTCAGAACATTAGCACACAATGTATAGACATGATCATTCACATACGCTTCACTTCTCGTTCTTTATCAAACTTCAAGCATTCCGTCTGCGTATCCATTTCCTGGCGAGGCTTCTTAAATGTACCTGCATTACTTATCATTCTCGAGGTACACCAATAATAACGTTAATCATCAATGTGTCTAAATCGTACACATATACATATTTACATACCCACATACATATACATCTACATACGTACATGCACTCATACATACCCTTATACATACCTACATACACAACTACGTACTTACATGTCCTTCCTACAACTAGACATTCATTCAAACACTCATACATATTATTAAGCATAACTACATAACCCACTACATACGTACACTTGGAGTTATCAACATACATACCTTTCCTTCATCAAAAATGCATCCGAACTTGATTTCGGACCATTCAGGAGCTTAACAGAGCGCCGGGACACGAACTGGATCTACCGGGTTCACATATGGAAGAAAACAGAAAACATAAACTCTGGGCACCGTCGCCGACGCCCATATTGGCCGTCGGCGACGCACCTCCGTCGTCCAAAAACTCCGTAGACAGAAAACTAGGCCGTCGGCCAAAACCCAATTCCCACATGCCGTCGGCGACGGCCCTTCCGGGCGTCGGCGACGGCCCCTCGTTTATTCATTTTCCTGCTGTGTTGTTTCGTTGTTCGCATAAACTAAAATTCGCATAACTTTCAACCCGTTTACCCGTTTAACCTCCCGTTCCCTTCTACATGCTTGTAAATTCACCGTTTATCATAAGAACCCAAAACCCAACATCCGGATTAAGGAAATTCTTGTCTTACACGCTCTTGGCTTATTATTCACTTATGAGTTATTCGACCCGTTATGGGTATTTACACATTAAAAGGTCTATAACATACATAGCCCTATACTTCGCTTTCATACTAAACCAAGACGTTACTCTAATCGAATAACTCACTTCCAAATGACTTTTAAGGTCGTTTACCCGAAATCCCCACCAAGGGCGTTTTTGTCAACCTTGCCCCATTATTAACAACAAGCACTACCTTGCATAAGCAACCAATCCTACTACCTAGTTACGATTCTCAATCACGCATACCTTGCTCGGATCAAAGCTGAGATCCGTTTAATACTTTATCGATATCATACCATTTGTTCCTATTGGATCTCAATTATCATACCTAGTTAAGTTGCATATAACTTTACATAAATAACTAAGAAGTGATTACGGAATCACTTACCTTGAGCGTCCATTTTCGCATTGGCGTCCTTGTCCCCTCTTGACCCGTTAGTCTTTCGTGCTTGAGTCCACGTCCACATGATCCCTAATGCTTTCATGTTACCGCAATCACATCCTTGTTAGTGTACACGATTTCACATATAATGATCATATCTAAAGCGTAACTCACATTTGACTTTCATGGTCAAGTCTAGTAAACACAAAGCATACATCCAAGACCACATCTTTCTAGACTCATGCAATCCATCATGTTAACGCATAAAACACATATTAATTTAGCACCTACCATACGACACTATGTACATTTCGTACTTATGATGCTAAAGTACTTACAACCACATGATCACATAATCATACTCGCATACACATTTGCTTACATATACTTTCACATATCATACACCTTCGCTCTTAATTACCTTGATTCAAGCACATCTAATACAAGGTGAGCATTACACCATTCAAGCACAAGGTACAAGCTCCTAATGCATAAATTCGACCGACATATACTTTCAACCCGAATTTATATACGAGTACCATCTAAAGCATATTTTTTTCCAAGTTAGTGAACTACTACTTTTACCACAATCGCTTTCTATACATGTAAACTCACAACTTGCATACAATTTCACTTTCTAGCTTCACCTAGTCATTCTATCGAGCACTTGGTGTGCGTACAACCTACTATGCATAGTTTACAACTAGTTCAAGTTTAGTCATTAACTTCCAAATTCTCAATCACCAAAAGAGTGTTCAAAATCACATTCCATTCATACAATTAACCCTAAACTAACATCACAAACCCATTTCAAGCTAGTAACAAATACATCAAACAAGGATTGAACATGGGTAGAACACCCATGTCGCTACCTTCTTTCAAAGTTGTGGGTTTCTTCTTAAATCATCAAATTAACCGAAATCATACATAATACACGTTTTATATAGCGATTCTAACACATAATCACGCTTAATTTCATACCAATTCGTGGATTAATCAATAACCCACATCATGTAAGATCAACAATTCACAAAATTCAACTTACCACATGTTCATCTTGACTAGATGATTAAAAATATAAGCTCATGCATCCGATTTCTCCCCAAATTCAGGTTCAATTCTTGAGTTCTTGATTGTAGTTGAAGGAGAAGGGTTTCCCCTTTCCCCCTGCCCTTGTTCGATCGACCCAAAGCCAACAACACCTGGCTTCTCTTTTTTTTTATCAAATATATATATCACATTTACACATTAGCCCCCTTGTCTTTCAAGGTATGTTTAATTTAGTTATTTCCTATACTAACTTGACCTCTCTTCTTAATTTAACTTAGTTACACCTATGAATCTAAACTTACTGTCATTTTCTTACGGTACCATTTTACGGTCACCATTTTCTGTTATTTAACATCAAGAAAATAATATTGTTTCATAACATACGGATTTGGGGTGTTACAGGTAGAAGATAACTTGCAAAGGACTTGAGGTTTTATAAATTGAAATTTGATTTTTGGGTTCAAGTCCGTAGAAATAAAGGCATGTAATTATGAGATATGAAATGCAAAATAACAGATGTGAGAGAAGCAGAAATCAGATTGAATTCAAACAATGAAATTATAGGTAGTAGGTAGCGTTATGACATCTAAAGATTGAAATGGAAAATTGGAAAGAAGAGGGATCACATGATGTTCTCGCATCTAAAGTGCTTTTTAAATTGGGTATTAATAATCGCACATGGTAAAATCTTATTCTCACATGGTATATACGGAACGTATAAGGTTATACGGCAGTTTGCTGATCACTATAGCTAAGTTTATGGATCAACTTTAGCTCTATTTTGCTCAAAACAGGCATAACTGTATATATGTTCCTATATTGGATGTGTTTAAGAACAAATAAAAACCATGTAATGCATGTTTACAACA
The DNA here is from genome assembly GCF_002127325.2 of Helianthus annuus. Taxonomy (NCBI): domain Eukaryota; kingdom Viridiplantae; phylum Streptophyta; class Magnoliopsida; order Asterales; family Asteraceae; genus Helianthus; species Helianthus annuus. Next base: position 164,050,006 of record NC_035435.2, read on the forward strand.
TATAAACATATAATAAATGAAAGGGGTTATTTTGGTTTATTTGTCATGTTGGCAATTAATATGCAAATGGGTGTACTTGGTTGCACTTAATAAATCATGTTCCTGACAAATAGCTCTATTTAGCTGCTCTTGGTGACTCATGTTGATAATCATATTCATATACCGGATTCACTTAAAAACAAAGACCATGAAGCGCGGCGCAATGAGCGTGCAGGTAAACTCCTAGTTAATAATTAACTACGAAAAATTAATAATAAATAATACGTTAAAAGTGGTTAAAAACTTAAAATTATTAACATTACAAAATTGTGGTTGAGTAGGTAATATTCCTGATCGCATTCCTTGAAAGTTTAATTGAACCCATCGTTTGTATCCCTAAAAATAATTCATGAGTCTGTCACTATGTATACCCCAGTGGGCGGAGGTATAATATAAGGAGGGGTATCACAGGCTACGGCTCACCACGTATTCATATTGTAATTCTTTTCGGGTTTTTTTATAAAGGATATCACTGAATAACTACGGTCATATCCCTAAAAATAGGATACTTTAATTTATTAAAAGTCCGAACTTTTATAAGCTCAAACCTTTTACAACACCAAACTTGTATAATAATTAAGCCCAAATGATTGAGTTAACCTAAATTAAGTATAACATTGTTAAAAGAGGTCCAATTTACAAACATAGCCCAAAACAATAAAATATCCTTTTGTTTTATGTATGAGCGGCAATGTGAGAAATAGAACGTAATAGAATTGTGATCATCCCAGACTCCCAACGCCCCTGTTACTACTCCGTTGACCAGTAAATTAATGGGCTAGTTCCGCCACCGGTATACCCGCTACATACGGTTATACCTACAAACTTAAGAAGCAATGAGTTAAAGATGCTCAATTAAACTTTAACTGAGATTATCAAGGTGCCTCGTATTTTCATTCATAAATTACAAGTGTGAATGTTTAAGATTGATAGGAAACAGAAGCGACAGCCTACAAATCTGTTGCTAAAAGGTGGGGCCATGATCTCAACACCGATATTTGTTGTGATCTACCGTATTTTTCAGTACTTCCAAAATAACCCATCAAAGAATCTAACCCCACACACCGTCGACGAGCACATGCACTCCTATAACTTCACCATGTTCTCAAGTTTATAAAAGACCCACTATATAATGTTTTTCCGTCTTATTGATTTCTAAGAGTATCCGCATCAGTGAAAGCCTATCCTTTCTACAAATAGCCTAATCAGCATGCCACATCAGTTTTTCACGTATTCTTCCCACAAACACTTTTTACCCACAACAATAACACATATATCCTTCCCACAAACAACATTATTATAATTATTTTATTAAATTTAAACTAAATAAAAAAAAAGAAAGGACCCACCATTCCCCCATTCTTCACCATTCTTCCCCAAGAATCCTTAAGAATGAACACCCTCCATGTCATCCTCTACAACACCCACTAATTCATCCCTCTCACAAATGCCCTCCACATAGGCCAAGAATCATCTACAAACATCCTTGATGTGGATAGTCTAAGAAATGGTAATAACAAGGTCATATAACTTAGGGGGTTAAATATAACAAAAGGTAATATAACTTATTATTTTGAGTTAATTACACAAATGAGTCATGTGGTTTATACATAATTTCGCCTTTGGGTACTATTTTTTTTAACAGGTTTAGGTTTTATGGTTTCAATTTTGTAACACCTTTGGATACTAACACCAAAATTAGTTAATTAATGACTAAAATACCCTTGCATTTTTTTAAGTTTATCAATGTAACACATTTGGGTACTAACAACTAATTTTATTTAAGTTTAAATCAATTTTACAAAATCTATTTATTTTTTTTATTTTCATATTTTTATTATATCTCTTAATTAACATAAAATCTATTAATTTTTTTATTTTCATATTTTTATTTAATTTCTTATTTAACATAAAATCTACTTGTTACACCAGTATATTTTTTTAAACAGATTTTTTAAATAAAATCTACTAGCTATATAGTTTTATGTAAATTAAATTTCTTACTCGTTTTAAATAATGTAAACCTTACCCATTTTCAACATTGGATATATATGATTGATAATAATAAATATCTTTTATGTAAAAAAAATTAAGCCATTTTTTAACTCTTTTTTTTTTTGTTCATTTACATTTTACTATTCTAGAAAAATATTTAATTTACATAAATTCTACTAGTTGCACCAGTAAAATCTACTAGCTATATAGTTTTATGTAAATTAAATATCTTTCTTTACAAAAAACGAGTTAAAAAGGCTTAAATTTTTTTAGTTTTATCTAAAATACCTAGCTATATAGTTTTATCTAAAATACCAAGCTATATAGTTTTATGTAAATTAAATATTTTTCTAAAATAGTAAAATATAAATAAACAAAAAAACGAGTTAAAAATGGCTTAAATTTTTGTTTTACATGAAAGATATTTATTATTATCAATCATATCTATCCAAAATTGAAAATGAGTAAGGTTTACATTATTTAAAACGAGTAAGAAATTTAATTTACATAAAACTATATAGCTAGTAGATTTTATTTAAAAATTCTATTAAAAAAATACTGGTGTAACAAGTAGATTTTATGTTAAATAAGAAATTTAATAAAAATATGAAAATAAAAAAAATAAATAAATTTTATGCTAATTAAGAGATATAATAAAAAGATGAAAATAAACAAAAAGAAATAGATTTTGTAAAATTGATTTAAACTTAAATAAAATTAGGTGTTAGTACCCAAATGTGTTACATTGATAAACTTAAAAAAATTCAAGGGTATTTTAGTCATTAGTTAACTAATTTTGGTGTTAGTACCCAAAGGTGTTACAAAAGTGAAACCATAAAACCTAAACCTGTTAAAAAAAAGTTAGTACCCAAAGGCGAAATTAGGTACACACCATAGGACCCATTTGTGTAATTAACTCTATTATTTTTGTAAGAAACAACTTCATCAAATAGTAACCCATAACCATAAACAACTTTACCAAATATTTTACTTAGAGACGAAAATGAGTCGAGTATGAGACGGTCGGGTGGGTATGGCAAATCCCATAATCATAACTGGTTATAAAACTATGTCCTATACCCAGCCCTAAAACCCGTTGAGTATTCATCGGGTAATTACCCGTCAAGTAACGGGTATGGCCACATGTATCGAATATACCTATTAGTGTTTTTAGAAATATACACTGAGATTTTCAAGTATATATATATAATATATTTTTTTTCTTTCTTTTACAATTTTATGTTTTTAAAATCCATGATAATATGAATAGAATAAATTACACACATATATATATCATTATCACCAATAATTCATAGTTATAAAAATCCTGATTAATTCTAAATTCATTCCGATTAATCCCCGTTTAATTGCTAGTCCCCACCTATTGGCCGACTAGCGACTAGCAATTTCTACAATCATTCACCATATAATATTTGAAACATCTTAAATATGTAACTGTCATGGTAATATATATTCAGATAGTAATTTCGTATTCGTAATATACAAATAAAAATAGCATCATCAAAATGTATATATCTATGAAAAGAAAAGTTCATTTTCCAATAATAAAGCTATTAGAATGAAGCGTTTCTAAACAAGGGTTAACAGAAAATAAAAATAAAAATAATTTTTTTTAGAAATATATTTTGGGTATATGGTTCGGTAAGCGGGTATATAGTTTCGGGTAATCGGGTCGGGTATCATCTAATCACGTACTCGTCATATACATGTGAAATATTTTTTTCCAGTCACATACTTGTCGGGTATCAGGTATACCCATCCTAAGTGTTTCATGTTTCAAGTATTCCTGTCGGGCTCGAATATTTTTATCATCCTTAATTTAACTAGAGTAATAAAGTTTTTTGTTCATCTAAAATAACTCAGCTTTTGTTGGGTGGTATAATCTGAGAAGATATGGTCTTGGACCCGGGGCCCAGGAGAAACCCATATCTAAAGCTAAAAACAACCAACTGGCCTTAATAAACCGGCCGCGGACGCCACCCGCCATGTGGTGATATGCTAGCACGGAAGAAACAAATACTACAAAAGGAAATCGATGTGTAGCCAATCATAATCCGCGAATCACTGTACCAGGTGTTCTCCACTAGTGGTTATTGCAGAAGAGACAAGAGGTACAGATGACAACGACATCTGGCGAATTACACGTCATAGATTCATATCCTTTTAAACCTCCACTAACGGTTCACACATATGAGACAACAAGTACACCCAAAAAGCGACATGTGGGCAATCAGAGCCCGCTGATATACTCTCACCTCTAACTGTAAGAGCAGAGGGGCCAAATGGATATTCCTGATAGTGACGTCTTGTCCAATCCGCCTCCAACCATCAGGCTATAAATACCACATCCTTCAAGGTGAAATCATTCTACCCTCCTTGCTCTCATTCCTATTACACTTATTCTCCCTAGAGAGCAATACTTATTTTCACCCCGAAAAGTGGTTACGAGAAGAACCCCCAGCCTCTCCTTCTCGTAATGAATCTCACGATGTTGTTAGTTATTATAGATTTGTTAAAGGATTAAAGGCTTGTGAAAATTGGATTAGTCTCCACTTAGTTGAGAATCCTTTCAGATTAGACTTGTGTTTCTTCATAATCCTAAGTAATTTTCTTATCAACGTTTATTAAAAAAAAAGTTAAATGCCATTTTAGTCCCTGTGGTTTGAACCATTTTGTCAGTTTAATCCAAAGGTTTCATTTTTAACCTGTGGGTCCAAAAAGGTTTCACAGTTGCCATTTTAGTCCACTAGGTTAACTTCATCTATTTTTTCTGTTAACAAGAAGGCCAATTCGGTAATTCTGTATGTAATTCTGTTAACTAAAAGGGCAATTCAGCCATATAAAGTGACCGAATTGGTCTTCTCGTTAACAGAAAAAATGGGTTGAGTTAACCCAGTGGACTAAAATGGCAACGGTGAAACCTTTTTGAACCCACAGGTTAAAAATGAAACCTTTGAACTAAACTGGAAAAATGACCCAAACCACAAAGACTAAAATGACATTTAACTCTAAAAAAACTCGCCCCGGTAACAAAACCTCTCCAGCCTCTCCGGTCATCTACTAAAATAAAGTACCTCATTCCTGTGCACCAAACCCCTCTCTATTATATAATAGCACGATATTTAAGCAATGTCCTATAGATATTCATTAGTTCGGCTAATGAGTTTTCCAAACTCTTTTGATCAGGTTTCTCTTATTAAAAATTTTAGTTTGATCCTCAAATTATTTCTTTTGTAAAACTACTAGGTTTTAGTGTCTTATAAGAGTAGTGGTTTCGCATTCTCTAACAATGAATTCAAGTCCCTAGAAATTGACAAGGTTTAATTCGGTATCCCTTTTATAGTTTTTTCTCTGACAAAAATGCTATATTTCATATAAATTTTATTAGAAAAAACTGATTTATATCCGTAGTAAAGTATTTTTATAACATGATAAGTGTATCTTTTTATATTGTCACGTATTTCAATCTTTTTTTACTTCTAGGCAGAGAGTAGATATTACATTTACAACCATCTCATATTAACATCTTATATTTATATACAAAGTGATATAGACCATGGGCGGTTCTTAGTAGGGGTGTGGCAGGGCCATGGTCCGGGCAAGTTTTTCGGCCGTAGTGCTAATTTTTCGCATTTCGATAGAAATTTTTTATATATACTATGTTTGGCCCGGGCTTGCCCGGGCTTTTTTTAGTGCCCGTGTCTTTCGGCCCTGGCACGTTCAACGGGCAAGATCCGCCACTGATATAGACCTTGATAAAGTTAAGTGTTAGAGCGTCCTTATTCTAGCGGTACCAAAGTTTTGAATAAAGCTTTGTCTTTTCAAATAGTGAGAGTTCAGTCCACACAATGAACACAAAAAATGTGGTTTAATATTATTAGAATTAAAAAGTATATGAGCTGGTGTCCTAAAACAAGACAAAGGTAAGTCGCTACTTAAACGAGACACTAGACATTTTCTTAAGACCATCTCCGAAGGTTTTCACCATTTTTGAGGAGAAAGTGACGATGTGGAGAGCAGTGGCGAAGCTTAAGTTGAGATTTCCGACCGGGGGGTCGAACACGTATATACCTAACAAAATTATAAAACCAGGGGGTCGAAAACGTATATATCTAAAAAATTCTATACGAAAACTGCATACCGAACAATACAAAGCGAAAAGTTCGGGAGGTCGGGCGCCGAACTGAGCTCAAGCCCGACTAGGCTCGAGCTCGTCATGTTTCTATGAAACTCGAGCTCGGCTCGGTTCGAGCCTACTTATTTGAGCTCGAGCTCGGCTCGCGAGTTAAACCCAAAGCTCGAGCTCGGCTCAAGCTATTTTCAGAACAACCTTAATCAAGCTAAAAGCTCGGCTCGAGCTTGCTTCAATATCGCTTAAATGAGCCAAAGCTCGGCTTGAGCTCGGCTCGCAAATGCTATCATCATTATTATATTATATATAAAAAAGTAAAATTTTTTCCTTGGGCTCGTTCAGGCTCGCGAGCCTAAACGAGCTTTGTATCTCAGGCTCGAGGTCGGGCTCGGGCTCGATAACTAAACAAGCTCTATTACAGGCTCGAGCCCGGGCTCGTTAAAGTTCGGCTCGTTCGAGCTTTTAACTGAGCCAATAACAAGTAGCTCTCGAGCCTCTAAGCTTGTTTACACCTCTACTTCTAGCCTACTGGAGCATTTGCAGACTATGGACGAGATCTTCTAAAAAAAATTGTTAGTCGCCAAAACTATCGGGTTTTTTTGAGTAAAAAACATGTCAAACTTTAGTTTCTTGGATTGGGCTTAGGTGGTTTAATTTTAATTTTTTCCGCTTGTAATTCTCCATTTTATGGGTGCCTCTTGTATTTAGCTTCGGGTGGTTGTTCGTTCTTTTTTTTTTTTTTTTTTTTATAATATTCTCCATAAACCGACCCTATAATACATACATGTGTGTGTATAAGTTACTTCACTTAATTTAATGTATGATGGAAAGCGAGGCCAATAGTCCTTTTCAACGTGGAATTTTGTTAGACCCACGTCGCTTTGACCCGAGGCCGTAATCGTTGCCTCATTCAATGTTCTTATTGATTGTTGTTGGAAACCAGTCAACGGTCAACATTATTGATCGGTTTTCCATTTTTCATGTGGATTTTAAAACATTTTTCTCCTTAATGCTTGTTGACAAATTAGATTTAAGCTACTGTCGGTTTATAATATATTGATTTAAATATATTGGATTTAATATGTGGGTTGGTTGGGTTCACTCATTCTCTTCTTATACATTCTCTTTCTTTAGCTTACTATATCCTATTGTATATAGTAACAGAGACCGGCGAATCTAGAAGATAATTACATGGCGACGTTTAAAAAAAATCAAAAGAGGTAGCAAAATTGAAAAACGTCAATTTTTTTACACTACCAAGAGCATATATACATACTGACTTGAAAGTCAGATAACGATTCTTAAGGCTATAGTCTTGAGGCCCCTTCTAGCGGGTTATCGCATTATGGTCCATTTCAAAATTATTAAAGACTAGGACCAGTCCACCATACTTGATATTCTATATTCACCAAAGGATTGAGTTTTAGAGGCCTATTCTTATCCTATTTGTGAGCTTATAAAAAATTTACTTTTGATAAATCATGTTGACTAGTTGGATAAGAAATACCCTTAACGAGAAACCCTAAAACTCAATTGAATTAGTTTGTTTTAATGTAATTTTAAGAACTAGAGGTGTTGGAGTTCGCCAGTTTGAAACCGAGTCGAACCGGGTTTTATTGTAGTGGGCGTTCGAGCAGGCGGGTTTTCCTCGGAACTAGTGGCTTGACAGCTCGGGTATGCATGCAACTCTGACCGTTATGGAGGAGGGGATGCATTTGCTCGATTGAGGGCATCCCAAGATGCTTATCCGATGATTTAGTTGGTTGTTTAAAAAAAAAGAGATGTTGATTCCAAAAGATATCTTTGCTAAAATTTAGGCACCAAAGCTTTTATAAAATAAATACACACGCACATAATCTATCTATACATATAATAAAGTAAATTGTTTTTGGACACATGGCATCACCAAATTATTCCTCACCAAAATTCTCCCGCCCAACACTTTTTTTATCATATTGTAATTCTCGCGGATCCTTCTACTGGATCCAAATCAATTTGTGGATCATATATGTTATAACCCGGTTTTGATATCCCAATAACCCTAATTGCCGTTCAAACTCAACCCCTCACAACCCTAACTTCAATCACCTCAATCTGTCGTTCAATCCAAGCCTTTAAAATCCTAAGTTCTATATGTTCAATCTATCCAAGATTCAAACGCTACCGTTAATTCGATTTTAACAGTTATATAATCAGGTATGTAAATCTGATAGAACCCTAATTTTTTAATATTCAATCGCTTTGTTCTGTAATCAGAGGAGTAAGATTACCTTTACCCATTGTTTTATTGTTCCATTGGCTTTTTTTTTGTTTTGATTTGTTTTTAGGATCTGTTGTATTGCGATTAAACATTGGTAAAAGGTCGATGGATTTTTTTGTTAGATGTTGTTGCTTATGCTTAATCTTTTTTATGAATTCTCTCTTTTATAACTTCTTATTTTTTTCATTTTCTTTCACTAATTCCGTAAATCTTATGATCACTTGAAATATCTATTTTTAGCTACTGGATTCATGCTCACTAACATCAGTGTGTGATTGTCAATTTCAATTCAATTAATATGTTAAATTGTTTTCGGTATAAAGGTAAAGAGTTAAGGAGCTTGTGCATTGTTTGGAAAATGGATGAATGTGTGTGGGTTATAGAAATGATACTAACAGAAGTAGTCTTTATATTCATATTTGTTTATGCAGTTATTGAATCATTTGAAAGTACCTGCATCCAGAACATCCACTTTCCAAATGTTAGGCATCTACGGGACTCACTTGGTCAAGGGACAGAAGCAAATATGGTGGGCTTCACATTTTTAATTAGTTATCTTCATAAAATATCAATCCTTTTATTTGATTTAATCATTTTGGAAGTTTCAAAATACCGATTGCGTCACTGACTATGTAGATCCATAAACATGAAGAAGTGGTTGAAGCGATTCCGGACGAGAAGGTTTGAGAGAGAACATGGTATAACAACCAAACGGCTAATGACAACAAGAACAGTGGATATGGCTTGGAGAACGAGATCGTTACGGGTTCTACCTATGTTGCTTTTGCCTGCTTTGTCGTTCGGTTCGGTTTGTATTATGGGCTTTTGAGTTTCACTAAATTTTGTAAGTTTCAACACCTTTTGAGGTTTACATTGCTCATTTTAATGCTTATATTATAACCATATCGCAATTGCACTTTGATCATGTACCTCTTTTTCTTTCGCGAAGATTTTATTTATATCTTTAAATTGTTCAACCCGTGTAACACACGGGGAACTAATCTAGTTTGTTAATATAATATGTTATATAGGGTGAAGATATACTAGGAAGTTTATTTGGGAAACAAAGTTAGGAAGTAATCTTGACCATCTGTTAGTTTAGGGGTGGAATGGGTGGAAAGTTAGGAAGTAATCAAGGTCGGTCTTGGATTAAATGGGTGGAATTGAATAAAAACAAGGAGCGCGTAAGTTAGTTTAGGGGTATTCTAGTCCATCCAATGCAATAATTTATTTCTCCTCCAATTTCCCTCGTTTTTAAAACGTTAATATTTTTTTTCATACGACATTAGTTTTTTTTAATAGAAATTGCACCATAAAAAAGAACAAACGAGTATATTATTGCTATACTTTTGAAAAAAAATCGAAAACCCAGAGGCGTAAAACACAATGGTAAAACCCAGGTGCGTAAAACGCAATGGTAAAACCCAAGTCGTAAAACACAATTCAAAATTGTAAACCCCAGATCGTAAAATGCAATTCGAAAACCCAGGTCGTAAAACGCAATTCACAATGGTAAAACCCAGATCGTAAAATGCAATTCGAAAACCCCGATCGTAAAACGAAATTCACAATGGTAAAACCCATATCGTAAAACGCAATTCACAATGGTAAAACCCAGATCGTAAAACGCAATTCACAATGATAAAACCAGATCGTAAAAAGCAATGGCAAAACCCAGGTCGTAAAACGCAATGGTAAAACCCATATCATAAGACGCAATTCTAATACTTTAATTGCTAATTTGCAACTGTTGGTAAAAATACTTTAATTGCTAATTTGCAACTGTTGGTAAAAATAATGACTTTTACATTGTTGCCACGTGTATGTGTGTTTGTAGGATGTGGTCAAATGGGTTATCTACATGCTTGAATGGTAAAGCGGTTTGGGATTGGCATTGGAAGCGCACGTCTACATCGGAAAACGAGAAGATGGAATCTCATCAGCACCTTATGGATATGTTAATCCAGCAGTAAATAAAGGACAAAGAAGATAGGTTGTTATAGGATGGAGGTGGAGGCACAACGAAGTTCTCAATCAAGAAGTGAGAAAGGAGTTATAAGATGGCCTCAGTACGAATGTGCAAGTCCAACCTTTTAAGTGGAGCTCAATCTCCCGAAAGTAAACTATTTTTCATGGAGGGTGGTAAGTAACAAAATCCTTACAACTGAAGGTTTGATCGCGAGAGGCATCCAAGTGGGAGATGTATTGTGTCTGGCTTGCGGGATACACACCGAATTAGAAAACCATCTTCTCACCTCATGTATTGTGGTGAAAATAGTTTGGTGGTAAATATGTGTTTGGTTCAAAGTTCCAATCCCAAATCACTTTGATTCTTTGAACTGGCTGCTTCTATGCTGTCTTGAATTAGGGGTGCCTACAAAGAAAGAGGAAATAATGTGCGCAATATTTTTTTAGAAACGGCTTGGAGGTAGTGAATTGGTAGAAACAAAAAGGTTTTCAAAGGCGTTAACATGATGACTTAAAAAATGGTGGACAATATTGAAGAGTCAACGAATTGGTAGGCGGTAAAAAGATCAAAGACGGTCGTTTTACCCATCAAAATTTGAAACAGTTTCAATTGGATGAATTTTGGTTAATGTACTGTTATGTAGATGTAATCTGAGGTAGTAGTGGGTGGTTTGTTATTTTGTTATATTCCCCATTTTAATCCTTTAGCCAACTTTGGTTTTGTTTTTGTTTGGTGGTGGAATAGTATGCTTTGTTTTGCGGTTTAAAAAAAATCTACATGCTTCACATTTACGGTTATTTTTTATACACACCTTCAAAAGTTGATTTTAATAAACTAGAACTTCAAATTACTTTCACTAATAATTCATTTAACTTTGATAAAAAATACTACAAATATTTTAAACTTTTGTTATTATTGTTCCAACGTATTTTTTAAAAGGTTTTGTTTTTTTATATAAAGTTTCGAACGATGCTCATATATCTTTTATATGCCATGGTAAAGAACAAAATGAATCTATATAGCTTTTAGGTTTTTCTTTTATATACTATTTTTATAACATATTGTTTCAATTCATTTAGTTAGATTTGTGGCAAAATGACAAATAATACCTCTACTCGCACAATGTCTTAGGCTCTTAAAGATCATCAGATAAATGCAACCCTTTTATTCTGTCAAATCATAAGTTTTTTTTTATACAACTCATATATATAGATTAAAAAAATGACAAATGAGGTACATCTAAATGGTGTTTGGGGTCTACTTTTTGAAGTAGACCATGTTATTTGAGTTTCTTTCTACGCGTTTAACCAGGTTCTTTTATGGTATTTTTCTTTAACCCGTTAGAGATGTAACATAGCTCCAATTAAACTGTTTATAAGTAGATGGTTGGTACTATTCGACATGTGGCAGTTATAGAAAAGCTAAGACCTCAAGATAGAATTGTCTTCTAAAGCGAGTTGGTGTTCTTAGTTGTGGTTATTGTTATCAGCAATTAGATAGTCATTGTCACTTTGTTTATGATTTATGAAGTGACTTCAAGGATATCAATTTTTATGTGTTTGTTAAATCAAATAGGACTTGCATCCACAACGTTGGCTGTGGCGGGGTGTGCTACACCAATCGGACCGAGCTCATGTTACTTTCAGTAAATTTTAAATGTAACATTATTTGTCTTATTTCTTGATTTTTTTCTACACGACTTATAAAGAAAACTTCATACCTAATGATACAATCCATTGTTAGTAATTTATGCAATATGTCACTTTATTTGCATTAATTTGATCTATACACCTATGATTAATGTAATTTAAATTTTCCTACCCGGGAAGCATTCCCGGGTGATAACCTAGTATGTTATTGTCACGACCCCCGACCCCATCTAGCCAGAATCGGTGCCGTGAGCAGTTCAGTGGTACCGGTGATTATTTTGAAAAATATTGCAGCGGAAATTTCATCAGGACCGTGAGTTAGGAAAAATATCAGAGTTTAGAAACACCGGATTTTATTTAAATGGATGGAAAAAATTCCAAGTTTTACAAAGGTAGCTTTTAATGAAAACAATATTTCTTAAGTTGATTTAATTAATAAAATAAGCCACTTCTTGAAGTCTTTTAGTGCCGGATCCAATCCTTACTCCAATCTACTGTAATTACCTGAAACGCGTTTTAAAAAGATTTTGTCAGCGGGAAATACTGAGTGAATTATTCATTTTACTGAAAATGACACGTTTTATGATTATTCACAGTGTTAAGATCTTTTACGCATGTTTCTGATATCATCCAACTACCCACAGTATTTGTCACTCGACCGAATCTGTGACAGTGGTCATATCACCATTGGCTGCCCCAATGAATGACGTAAATCAATTAAATTAGGTTCGCCCACCTAAAATGATTTAAACTGTAATATTGTGCACAATACCCCACATACTGGCTGTAATTTGGTGATTACATCAACTTAATCACTGGTATTATAATCTCGGAAAATGAATTTGGAGTATTGTAAAATAGTTAATAACTCACAAACGGTGAGAAAAGAATTTATAAAAGAAGAATAACTCACTAATCATCATGCAGGATTGAGTTAACAAACTTCTTGATTCTACTTCTTTCGATAATTAGGCATGTACTTTATTATTCTGGATCTTCTGATGATTTAATAGTTTGTTTGATTGTAAGGGTGTAGTTGGGAGTGTTTTTGGTGGTTTAACAGAATAGAATACGTATTGGTGCAAAACCCAAATCAAACCTTTAACGGTAGTCATGAGATTCGAACCTTAACGAATTTCACAAAAACCGGGTTAATGATTAATACAGCAGTTACGATAATTTCCCGAGATCAAATTCTCACAATGAATGACCAAGTGCAATACTTTAACTCATTTATCAAAATGACAAACGACAAAGTATAGTACTTCAACTCGTATATCGAATTATCGACAACGACAAAGTACAATGCTTCGGCTCATTTATCGGATTACCGACAAACGATAAAGCATAGCCCAATGTGGGCGGCACTTAGGCATTCTTTGGATATATTGATCACTCGAAAAATGAATCGTAATAGCGATTGAGTGATTATTGGTTAGAACACCAACGTATAGAGAGAAGAAGAAGAGAAATGAGCAAAGAAAAATGAATCCTAAGCTTCTTATTTATAGCAAGCAGGCAGGCAGCTCAATTTCATATTCTGGTCGATGTGGGATTTAAGTGACGTGCTTGCTAGCTAGCTTGACGTGCTAGCTAGCTAGCTTAGTTATTTTATTTCAGCTGCTTAACTCGTTTTTCTTGTATAACTTTTAAAATATAACGTTTTATAAAACGACGAATATGTCTTTAGAACGAGCATATTTTTATCTACGTTTTAACCTAAGTTTCATTAAAAACGGAGTAAGGAAAAAAAAATAATATATTTTATTATTAATATTAAACGTTCTTATACGACCTCATATATATCTATTTTTAATAGACCTTACTTAGCTTAATTAATCTTGTTAGCTTAATTAATATTGATTAACTGATTAATTAATCATACTAAACTTAATTAGGGTTTCCTTATTGCATAATTATCATACTAAATATTAATTTTAGTGAGGGTTGTTACATTCTCCCCACCTTAATAAAAATCTCGTCCTCGAGATTTGAACTATGATATTTTCTTGGGGTTATGTTTCTTCTTTTAATTAAGAGGAATAATGTAGCGTTGAATGGAATCAAAAGATATTTTGAGGGGTATGGACATTTTAAAAATAAAAATGATTTGTTAATGATTACCCAAAAATCAATATTGTTTACTTAAATGGTAATAGATAACAGGATTTAGTGTATTGTAATCTGAGTACATAATTGTACCAAGAAAATGACGAATCAAACGAATGACTCATGAATAGGGTTTAACACAGGCTACAACTCTATTCGGATGCTACAAAGCGTTGGTAATGATTTGAAAGAATTCAATAATGATGACCGAATAAATTCACCGTTTTCGAAATTGTGAGTTTCAAGGAAGCGAATCTAGATATTTCAAAAATGAAATGTTCAAACGAATGAGATGAAATGGTATAGTTTTTTCAAGGTGATTGGGTTTAAGCCAAAAGATATATGATCTATAGATCTTTAAAATGAATGTGAAGAACTTTTTGAAATTAGTAAAATTCTTTGTCAGAAGAAAACTTACCTTGATTGGTACCTAAGGAAGACTTAAGGTTGACCAATTAAAAATGAAATGAAACCATGAAAATGATTCGGCAAATATTGAATTATGATATGAGAAAATCAATGTGCTGAGATGGGTGATTTGTAAGAATACATGAAAAGACAATAAAGTTAGAGTATTTTTGTCTTAATACAAAATTGTATTCAGATGATTTTAATCAAAATGTTTGATTTAAAGATAGGTGATATTTTGGTTTACTAAATACCTTTTCCTTTTATGTTATCATAAAGTAGAATAATAAATAAATATAGATAGGTTTAAAATATCAAAACCCGTAATAATAATAATATATGTTTTATAAATAGGTTTACCCAATATCGTGGAACTCGTGATTATTATTTTTAAAATCAAGTATGTTTACTATAAGATTAGGGTATCATGAAAGTAGAATAATAAATGTTTATTTTAATATCGAGCATACTTAAATATTGGCTTGCGTAAATGACATTTGATATTTTAATATGTACATATTATAAAGGAATAGTTCTATAAGTATTTAATAGTTGTGAAATATTAACCAAAAGTTTATTTATAACATGTCTTGCTTATGAATATTTAGGCGATTATTTAGATAATTTTATTCGTCTCTTTATTTGTTTTATGAAAATATGTTTTCTATTCATAGTACGAAGTATATATATATATATATTTCTATAAAAATATTTGTATATATAATTGAAATTTACTAAATAAGTATGATGACTTAATTTATATTAAATAGTTATTATCATTGTTGGATATTGGTTAGTACTGCCTTGTTTAAGCATAGGTGATCAGTCCATGCCTAACTAAGGCTGCGCTATCCAATATCTGTCTTGATAATACCCTTAAAATAATGTTAATACCTACTGTTATTAATATTTAAATATTTACTAAAAATAAATAATTTAAACGAGATCAGCGAAATTTTCAAATGTTGTGAAAAATGTCACCACAAGGTGATTGTAATCAAATAAATGTTTTGATGAATTCGAAGACTAAATAAGCATGCTATGGTTCAAGAGAATTGAAGTGCTTGTCGGGACTATTTTGAATATGATGGCTTCAATCCATCATATGGGACTTTGAATTGAATACATGATGCGAGCAGGTTCACACAATTGAACTTGGTGTAAACAAAACGAGTTCATGTATTAATAAGAAATTTTGGGATATGTTTACAACAAAAACCATGTATGCTAAAGGAAATTGAGTTTTTTTCAAGGAACTTATTGACTCAATATCAAAGAGTCAACGTTTTGCAATAAACGTGGTTTATAAATGCAAAGATTAAGTATAGTGATATGATATTTGAACTTTTGATAAAAATAATAAATTGGAATGAAGCCCTCCAGGGGTCTTTATAAATCAAACGAACCACATGCGCAACAAACAGTGCATGTGTAAAGTGTGGATTTACCAAGAAATGAAATAGATCAATATTTGCTACTATGAAAGAAATCCTCATGGTATGATGACTATTAGAGGAAGTAAAAACACGAAAGTCAAATCTTTTATAGGCAGAAGTCAGAATTGTAACGAAAGAAATATAAGAGCTTTATCTGGAATTTCGTGTGATAACTTATTTGTTTAATGACATTATCAGAGAATGTCGAATGAAGTGAAATGGAATAGGGAATGTGCAAAACTATATGACTTCTTTTGTAGTACTAATAATTATGACTCAGGTTTAACTATGTACCGATGTTTGTGAAATGTTGTTCCAACGTACCTCAGCGAGATTTTGATTGTTATGTGGCAAAATACCGCTTTTTGATGAGTAGTACTTTTACCGACGGAATTAATATTGGTGTCATCGTGCCTAATTTATATTTTCCAAAGGTCTTGCCTTGGAAGTTGTGTGTATGATAAACTTTGACGTCTGTGGACGTATAATTTAAGTTTTATGTGTTTTCTTGTGCATTAGCACAACTTGACATGCTTCTTACTTGCGTTCATAATTTATGGCGTTAATAATTTATGGTAACGTATTGGTAATTCTTATATTTTTGATGGTGTCCCAACTTAAAGGGGTTTCCATTTATTATTTGTTGCTCGAGTTACGAGGTAGATGATCAAACGAAAGAATGTTTGACATCAAAATTAAAGATATATGCGAAAGATTCCTGATAAAGAAATATATATACATATGCTTGTGCTTTATTCTTAATTGACTTTTGGAATTCCTTATAGATATACATATCTATATTATATATTTCACATGTTGTAATATACATACCTTTCATAGGGTTAAAAGTATATAATAGATTCATATTTCCAAAAACCAGTCAGATATTTGGTCATGATACTATTTAGGGAAATCTTGTTACTGGTTTGACATACCATTTATCCCGTCTTATCCGGTTCGCGCCGGAGCGGTAATTTCAGTATATCCGAACAAGCTGGAGAGTCTGCTACTCTATACCCAGTTTTGCCGGAGAAAATTTTATATTTCCCATAAATAGTATCTTTTCAAGATTTTAAAAGTGTCTCTTTTATTAGGACTTTTACCCAGAATCAAGGAAATTTGTATTTCCATAATATATCTTTATTCGTGACCAAGTAATACTAATAAACAAGAATAAGTAGCAATTAAATGCTATTGCCTGCTAGTCGTTATTCTTATTGAATAACAATTATACTTCTTTATACTCATATAAGTAATTTTATCTTGAAGCTTTTATTAAGACAAAATTCTTAAGTTCGAGTCTAAATATCATTCAGAGTGCTATCAAATAATATTAAGTTTCTAACTTTCCGTTTAAGCTTAGGTATTATTATAACACCTATTTGCGTAAACAAGTGGCTTAGCTTATACTAAGGCATCTTTTCTTATGTTCAAGTCTAAATACTATCAGATGTGCTACCAGTTAAGTTAATAGCAATTTCCTAACTCTTATATTTAAGCTTAAGTATTGTTATCACAACACTTATAGGCTTAAAGTAGTGGCTTAGCTCTGATACCACCTTCTGTCACGACCCCCGACCCCATCTAGCCAGAATCGGTGCCGTGAGCAGTTCAGTGGTACCGGTGATTATTTTGAAAAATATTGCAGCGGAAATTTCATCAGGACCGTGAGTTAGGAAAAATATCAGAGTTTAGAAACACCGGATTTTATTTAAATGGATGGAAAAAAATTCCAAGTTTTACAAAGGTAGCTTTTAATGAAAACAATATTTCTTAAGTTGATTTAATTAATAAAATAAGCCATTTCTTGAAGTCTTTTAGTGCCGGATCCAATCCTTACTCCAATCTACTGTAATTACCTGAAACGCGTTTTAAAAAGATTTTGTCAGCGGGAAATACTGAGTGAATTATTCATTTTACTGAAAATGACACGTTTTATGATTATTCACAGTGTTAAGATCTTTTACGCATGTTTCTGATATCAACCAACTACCCACAGTATTTGTCACTCGACCGAATCTGTGACAGTGGTCATATCACCATTGGCTGCCCCAATGAATGACGTAAATCAATTAAATTAGGTTCGCCCACCTAAAATGATTTAAACTGTAATATTGTGCACAATACCCCACATACTGGCTGTAATTTGGTGATTACATCAACTTAATCACTGGTATTATAATCTCGGAAAATGAATTTGGAGTATTGTAAAATAGTTAATAACTCACAAACGGTGAGAAAAGAATTTATAAAAGAAGAATAACTCACTAATCATCATGCAGGATTGAGTTAACAAACTTCTTGATTCTACTTCTTTCGATAATTAGGCATGTACTTTATTATTCTGGATCTTCTGATGATTTAATAGTTTGTTTGATTGTAAGGGTGTAGTTGGGAGTGTTTTTGGTGGTTTAACAGAATAGAATACGTATTGGTGCAAAACCCAAATCAAACCTTTAACGGTAGTCATGAGATTCGAACCTTAACGAATTTCACAAAAACCGGGTTAATGATTAATACAGCAGTTACGATAATTTCCCGAGATCAAATTCTCACAATGAATGACCAAGTGCAATACTTTAACTCATTTATCAAAATGACAAACGACAAAGTATAGTACTTCAACTCGTATATCGAATTATCGACAACGACAAAATACAATGCTTCGGCTCATTTATCGGATTACCGACAAACGATAAAGCATAGCCCAATGTGGGCGGCACTTAGACATTCTTTGGATATATTGATCACTCGAAAAATGAATCGTAATAGCGATTGAGTGATTATTGGTTAGAACACCAACGTATAGAGAGAAGAAGAAGAGAAATGAGCAAAGAAAAATGAATCCTAAGCTTCTTATTTATAGCAAGCAGGCAGGCAGCTCAATTTCATGGTCGATGTGGGATTTAAGTGACGTGCTTGCTAGCTAGCTTGACGTGCTAGCTAGCTAGCTTAGTTATTTTATTTCAGCTGCTTAACTCGTTTTTCTTGTATAACTTTTAAAATATAACGTTTTATAAAACGACGAATATGTCTTTAGAACGAGCATATTTTTATCTACGTTTTAACCTAAGTTTCATTAAAAACGGAGTAAGGAAAAAAAAATAATATATTTTATTATTAATATTAAACGTTCTTATACGACCTCATATATATCTATTTTTAATAGACCTTACTTAGCTTAATTAATCTTGTTAGCTTAATTAATATTGATTAACTGATTAATTAATCATACTAAACTTAATTAGGGTTTCCTTATTGCATAATTATCATACTAAATATTAATTTTAGTGAGGGTTGTTACAGTTATATAGGGTGAAGATATACTAGGAAGTTTATTTGGGAAACAAAGTTAGGAAGTAATCTTGACCATCTGTTAGTTTAGGGGTGGAATGGGTGGAAAGTTAGGAAGTAATCAAGGTCGGTCTTGGATTAAATGGGTGGAATTGAATAAAAACAAGGAGCGCGTAAGTTAGTTTAGGGGTATTCTAGTCCATCCAATGCAATAATTTATTTCTCTTCCAATTTCCCTCGTTTTTAAAACGTTAATATTTTTTTTTCATACGACATTAGTTTTTTTAATAGAAATTGCACCATAAAAAAGAACAAACGAGTATATTATTGCTATACTTTTGAAAAAAAACCGAAAACCCAGATGCGTAAAACACAATGGTAAAACCCAGGTGCGTAAAACGCAATGGTAAAACCCAGGTCGTAAAACACAATTCAAAATTGTAAACCCCAGATCGTAAAATGCAATTCGAAAACTCAGGTCGTAAAACGCAATTCACAATGGTAAAACCCAGATCGTAAAACGCAATTCGAAAACCCCGATCGTAAAACGCAATTCACAATGGTAAAACCCATATCGTAAAACGCAATTCACAATGGTAAAACCCAGATCGTAAAACGCAATTCACAATGATAAAACCAGATCGTAAAAAGCAATGGTAAAACCCAGGTCGTAAAACGCAATGGTAAAACCCATATCATAAGACGCAATTCGAAAACCCAGGTTGTAAAACATAATTCACAATGGTGAACCCCATATCGTAAAACGCAATTCAAAAACCCAAGTTGTAAAACACAATACACAATGGTAAAACCCAGATCGTAAAACGCAATTCTAAAAACCTAGATCATAAAACGCAATTCAAAAACGCAGATCGTAGAACACAATTCTTCATATTTCTTACACAGATTGAAGCCGATTTCTGAGGATTTTTTTCAACGATTGATGAAACTTAAATGCTAGAAACACTTAACGATTGAATGAATAGATTGATTCGCTTAAAAACACGAGAAAAAAATGATAAAATTGTGTGAACTGGGTTTCTTCAAAGTGATGAGGGTGGAGTGACGTTGTGGTGGCGGTGGGCGATGGAGGGGTGGTGGTGGGCGGTGGTGTGGGATGAGATGAATCGTAAAAGAGAAAGACGTACTGGGTTTTCTTATAGATCTAGGGTTACACGACACTAATTTGTATTGACTAAAATGTCCCTTTTTATGTTTTTATTATTTGCCACATTTCTTCCTATTATTGCTTCCTACACTTTCTACCTAAACTAAACTTTCTATTTGATCCTCTCCCATATTATCTATACATGTAAGTATTTATATCAAATGTTGATATTAATGTCGCACGCATAATATTTATCACAACTCGCAGAAAAGGGTAGAAGGTATATATATATGTGTGTGTGTGAAATGTATGCCAATCTCACCTTATAATATATAGTGATGTTAGCAAACATTATGTTAATTAGTTTCTAAACAAAAGAAACCCAAAAAGAAACAAAGACCATGCAAAATTAGGTGCAGGTAGCTTCCTTTGAAGTTGCAATGGCTGACCATTCTTCATTCTTACTTATGTGGGAAGATTTTGCATTAGGCTTGATAATCTTGTCATAATGCTTTCGAACGAAGGACGAAGTGCTGGGTCGCTGCAAGTTTTTTCGATTCAATTACACATGGTTTATGAAGATTAATTGTAGTTTTACTAATTGCACATTTTAACAGGAGTATTAGGAGTCACATAGTTATATTCTAATAATCATATAAATTACATTACACTAGTTCAATTGTCATCCAATTACCCATCAATCCATCATAAACTGTTGGTAACAGATTTGGGACAGCCTTTTTTTACACATTGTTCTTTCTCATATCTCCTCGCCTTTAATAACATGTCAAAACGGGTGGGTGTGGGTGCCCCCCTTAAAAAAAGTTTAGCACATTTTATAGGCAAAAATCCTGATCGCACCATTGAAAGTTCGGTTGAACCCCTCATCCCCCCCCCCCCCCCCCAAACACACACAAACACAACAACTACTAAATCCTGGGTCTGCCACTGGTAACAGGTCGATCAAACTGAGTTGCGTTGGTGATTAGTTAACCAAAACACTATATTCGTTCAATAATCAATGAGTTAATGATGAAACGTATACTAGTTTAATAATATCTAGTTTTTGATAATATAAAATTATTTAGGGGGTTTTTGGTGTTGCGTTTTCAAAATAGATTATGCGTTTTCAATATAGATTTTGCGTTTTCAATATAGATTTTGCGTTTTCAAAACTGCGTTTTGGAGGCAGATAATCACTTTTTCATCCAAACACTTTTTTAGATTGTTTATGTTTTACAAACGCAATAATCAAATAATCACTTCAAAACGTAATCCTAAACACCCCCTTAGAAGGTTTGATGGGTTAAAAAATACGTTTTGGGCGACCTTCAACTTGTTCGGCCCATTTCCTGCTTTTTCCCCCTTTAAGTTGCCTGTTTGACCCGCTAAAGATTTAAAAAAATAAATAAATAAACCTAAATTCTTAAAATCCACCTCTTATCACAAATTGACTATATCTATTAGGTAGTAGGATGACAACTGAAGAGCAATGTAAATGATATGGCTGAAAAACTAGTATATGAATGATAAATGTAACTCGAACAAAAAGAGGCAATAGTAAATGTAAGATCAAACCTTTGCCAACAATCTTGAATGATAGATGAGAGAGATGGATCTAGGTCTTCGGGTAAATCCAATCGACGGTCCATGAAACCCACAACTCCTACCACCTTCAAACATCAAAAAGTACCACTTAGTAAATGTAATACGTACAAGTACGGTTGATCCACTATAGTAATGGATTTGACACGTAGAAGAAACTTGATTTCGGTTATGAAGGTGAGACCGCGTATTCGCTAAATGAGAGAAAATTAGATACCTGTAGCGGATTCATATTGCTCCAAGCAGTGGCGGAACTAGAAGAAATATTCAGGGGTATCCTAATTTTTTTACGATACATTTATAGAACGGAAATTTTTTTACCTACATTACGGGGCAGGGCCGATCCTGAAAATTCAAGTGCCTTGGGCGAGCCAAAAAAAGGCCTTTAGGTCTTACCGAATTAAATTTTATAAACTAGTTTTTTTTTTAAGTTAGAGTAAAATGCACGGATAGTCCATGTGGTTTTGCAAAATAACACCTATAGTCCCCAACTTTTGGAAATTACACCGGTGCTCCCTGTGGTTTGATAGT
This sequence comes from Helianthus annuus, assembly GCF_002127325.2. Lineage (NCBI taxonomy): Eukaryota > Viridiplantae > Streptophyta > Magnoliopsida > Asterales > Asteraceae > Helianthus > Helianthus annuus. The sequence goes on from NC_035435.2 coordinate 164,072,562, forward strand.
TTGTTACTCGGATAGTCCCTAGAATGGATGACGGTTAGTTTTCCCTGTTAAGTGGATGTGAAATGACAAATTTACCATTCATCTTCTTCACTCTATAAAAACAAAACAACTCCACCCTAACCCCACCCACCCCCACCTTTAATGGTGGTGGAAACAGAAAGATTAACAAAATCCAAACATGAATTCATGTTAGTTTTGTTATATACTATCCATTATGTACCTCAAAGATGGCATCCGGAGAAGATGAAAGGACTTGACACTCTAAATCTTTAATGGCAATATCTTTGGTCCCTTTGTATGTTACAATAGTGATCGTCTTTGACCACATTGAAAACTCGGTTTCCCACAAGGAAAGAGCACTGGAAGAAGCTATTATTAGAATAGGCTTATGTCATCCAGCAATGATGATACAAAAGAGACCACCTTAGCTAGCCGGTCCTGCAACATTTATGTAATCGCTTGTTTGCGAAAAAACGATAATAATGAATGAATAATCCAAGAATTTCACCTGCCCATCAAAGAAAACAGTGTTTTGACCTCTGTTCTGATAATCACGAAGCTTGTTAACATAAGGAAGAACGTGATTAATGGTGGGGGGAGACGGAGAGAAAGGCGGGGGTGGGTGGGATTGTTTTGTTTTATAGAGTGGAGAAGATGAAGGGTAAATTTGTCATTTCACATCCACTTAACAGAGAAAACTAACCATCATCCACTCCAGGGACTATCCGAGTAACAAACTGTCAAACCAGAGGGAGCACCGGTGTAATTTCCAAAAGTTGGGGACTATAGATGTTATTTTGCAAAACCACGGGGACTATCCGTGCATTTTACTCTTTAAGTTATTAGTATTTAGATTAACGAATCAATATTGAGCATATCACATTTGTGCTAGGCTTTATGAATTAATATTGGCAATTAATTTGGGCTTAATATCAGTTTCTAAATTTTTTTTTTTGAGGGGTGTCCTAGTAGCGGTTGAGGGGTATCCTTAGTATAAAAATCGGAAAAATTCTTTTTTTTTTACACTACCGCTTAAAAGTTGAGCCGTAGCCCGGGCTACGCCTACGACTATACTAAGTCCGCCCCTGGCTCCAAGGGACACTTTGTGTGACTAGTTCCCATAGTATTATGCCAAAACTAAACACATCTGACCTGTCCATCAACAAAATAAGAACATCCATTAGCATAACACATCCATGTGGCAAAATGGCCGGGTTGGGTTGACCCGAAGCACTTTCTGTCCAGAATCTTCTTTTTTTTTTTTTTTTTTTGCATAAACTTTTTATGTGTCAAATAGTATACTTTTTTCAAAAATAATATTATTTTGAAATAAAATGATTAAAATGTTGTATGCACTAAAAGCTTATATTATCTTGGAACTCATATCCTCAACTGACTAATTTCAAGATACTAAGTGAATCTTACTTCTCGTTTGAAGGCTCATTACGAAGAACTTCAGGTGCCATCCATTGAGGCTGCAGAAGAAATAACCACAATCAATAATAAGAATTTCCAGTTTTGACACTTCGTCAAGAAAATAGTTAAAGAGAATATTCTTACTGTCCCTCCCCCGGATCTAGCAGATAAAAAGGTTGCATGCTTCAATTTTGAAAGACCGAAATCCCCAACCTGATCAATATCATGCTATATTAGCTTGCTTCATTATTAAAAGATAACAATAATTAACAAATATCAGCTCATTTAAATGGTGTTACTCAGCGAAACACTACCTTAACCGACCAGTTCTTGTCTACAAGAAGATTTGAAGATTTGAGATCTCTGTGTACAATTGGCGGGTTTCTGTGGTGCAAGTAGTTCATACCTCTTGCCTATAATTAAGAAAAACAAACGTTATTACAAAAAACTAAATATCCGTGGGACTAGGAACAAGAAAACTGGTTGTCATTCGATAAAAAGGTTTAAAAAACTTACAACATCCGCAGCCATTTTTAGACGTCGCCTAATATCCAAAGATTGACCACAGTTGTGAAGAACATTATAAAGGCTTCCCCTGATCATGACAAATATAGTTAAGTTGGTTACCGACTCATTAAAATGAAAATTTTATGCAAATTAATCAAACTTATATATGAGTGCATAGCAAGAAATACATGCATTACCTGGGTAGTAACTCTGTAACAATGGCAAGTTTATCTTGTGAACAGACCGACCCCATAAAAAGCAAAACGTTCGGATGACGGAGTCTTTTCATGATATCAATCTGAAGTACTTGCATAATTTAGTAAATACCAAGCGCTTATACATTCAAAGACACAAACAGTGGCGGATCTTGACCGTTGAACGTGCCAGGGCCGAAAGACACGGGCACTAAAAAAAGCCTGGGCAAGCCCGGGCCAAACATAGTATATATAAAAAAATTTCGATCGAAATGCGGAAAATTAACACTACGGCCGAAAAACTTGCCTGGGCCGTGGCCCTGCCAAACAGGGGCGGATATATATAGAACCAAGGGGTAGCCTCCGCTACCGCTTGGTCCGAAAATTTTTGACGTTTTTAGTGTAAATTTTGGAAAAATTTGACGTTTTTTCGATTTCGTTACCGCCTATTTATAAAACGTTCCCGCTTGGTCGGAATCCTAGATCCGCCACTGCTGCCAAAGCCTAACTAAGAACCGCCCCTGGACACAAATTAAGAATTTTTAGTTTAATGTTAAGTCATACCTCTTTATTGTACTCCTGCAAAGCCTTTTCACTGTATTGATTACCAAAATAAACTTTAACCGCCACATCCTGATTAAAAGAGCAACAAACATATAACAAGTGTTAATATAACTGGAATGTATATTCTTCCAGGTTGTTTAGGAGTGTTCTTTTTAAGGTTTTACGGCTTATTTTAAAGTTTTTATAAGCCATAATCATAAGCAATCCCAAATACACCCTTCAACATGAAATACAGGTACGAAAAGCTTCTAGTTTAGTTAAGATTTACCGATCCATTCCAAAGTCCACGGTATACTCGAGCAAATGACCCTGAAAGTTAAGAAACTTATTAATATCTTTAAAAACATATATGATCGACATGTGGCAATTTCAAACCATATACTTACCGTTGCCAATCTCTTCCTTGAAAATTAAATCTTCCCATCGAATTTCACAGTCAACCGCAGAGTTAATGTCATTCTCAAGCTCCATTTCTTTTCGTGTAAACTGGAACGTTGAAATCGCCAACCGATCAACTGTATTCGCTACCTCAACACACTCCTCTTGCTCTCCCTCAAGGGCCTCAAATGAATAACCATTTTCTATAATATTAGGGTGCGCTTGTTTGTTCCCCTTTGCATACCTTTGTTGGTAATTCGGCATGTAAGCTGCCGCTGGGATCTCAATAGGAGGACCCTCCGGTTGTATGTTACCACTTCTTTGAATATTCAACTTTGACAACACTTTTGCCGCCTAAACGTTTGTTCCAAACAAAAATCTTCATCACATGAATAATAAAAATATTTAAATTAATTTTCTCTACTAGTTAATGAATTTGGAAGGAGTTCATACATAATTCGAAGACACAGAAAAACCGTTCTCTTCACTGTCACCTCCGGTCGCTTTCTTCCAAAGATTATAGCCAAAACCACGCTTAACAGGCTGCAATAATTTAAAAATCTCGTTTATAAGAAAAACATCAACCAACAAGTCAATTACCAAGTAACTAACTTGTTCACATTTTCAGTTGAGGATGTTAACTTGAACTTACAGGTGCTTTTGGAGGCTTCTCTATGTTCACATTTTCAGATTCTAGAATGTCCCCGTCCATGTCAACGGATGAATTTTGCGCATGCACATCATTTCCGCCACCTTTTCGCAATATATCCGTCGACGTCTAATCATAAGGTTCAATAAAAACAAGGGTGTTACTTTAAAAAATATTAAACAATAAGAAAATTTGCATATTAAAAAGAGTTGACTGCCATTTACGTCCCTGTGGTTTGTTCACTTTTGCCATTTCAGGCCAAATTTAAAAATTACACCGTTTTCCTCCCTAGCATTTTGGAAACGTGTCATTTCAGTCCAAAAAATAACCAAAGTTAAAAATTTCAGTTAGCTTAGGGGTAAAATTCGTTTGTTTCTAAGCAGTTGGTCACGGGTTCGATCCCGGCCAGCTGCAATTTTGACTGTGATTACCCGTAAGCTAACTGAATTTTTTAACTGTGGTTATTTTTTTGGGCTGAAATGGCACGTTTCCAAAATGTCAGGGAGGAAAATGGTGCAATTTTGAAATTTGACCTGTAATGACAAAAGTGAACAAACCACAGATCCGATGTAAATGACACTTAACTCTATTAAAAAAGAAGATAAAAAGTTAAATAGACAAGCACCAGATTTGAAACAAAAGAAGATAACTGTTGTGGTGGCTGCCATTGAATCTTCTTGAATTTTTTACCGCTTTTTTTGGTTTGAACATTTGCAGGATCCTCATCGAATGACCTCGGGTTTTCGGACTTTATTTTGTTGAAAATAGTTGCATCACTTGCAACTGTGACTATGCCAACAAGCTCATCATCTTCATATAACGGGCTTTTGTTGACTAAAGCCATGAATGTCACACCTGACCTTTTTCTGAAAGGGAATTGACCAGCCCAGCTTTGACCAGACCTTACTCTTCTCAAAATCCTCTCTGAAGATACATGAAACTCATCATATATAAGTAAGTCAGAGACTGTTTGACCAAGTGCTTCATAATCCTGATACCCAAACAGTTTCTCAGCAGAACGGTTCCTGAAACATGATTACGTTTATCAGATATAATATTAAGTTTGTAATGTAACACGTTAAAAATGGTTTTCTAGTTGTATATTTCTAAAAAGTGTGTAGTTTGACTTTAGTCAAACATACTAATATCTAACTTCAAGATTTGAAAGAATGTTAAAATAACTCTTATCTGAATTAAAGTAGAATATTATTACTCATAAAAGAATATAGTTCCTATGACCTTTCATTGTATATGATCACGGCCCGGGTGTCCTAAAATGTCCCAATGATCAGGCTTAGGCCCAAATATAGTCCGGCTCATTAGGCTGATCAGGCCCATGTTTCATTCCCTATACAAAGTTACAATAAAAAGAACCCTCCTCTCATTCTCTATCTTCTCCTCTCCCTCTTCTGTATTACATCATCTCTCATTCTACATTCTTTATACCTCTCTCTCTACATACATATATGCTTGTTAGTATATTGATACAGGGGAAGGTTCATTTGAGAACAAATTTGATGTGAGAAGAAAAAGAATAAATTGTATATTAGTAAAATATTATTTCATTTATAACTCATATCATTAATTTTTCTCTTTTTAATTAATTAGTCAATTAATCATTAATTATCCTACATATAATCTACAAAAACCTACATATAACAAAATTTTCTACATATACTATACACATTATAGAATTTTATCCTACACAGTCGAAATTTATCCTACACACCTTGAAATATATCTTACACAACTCGTAATTTATCCTACACAACTAGTAATTTATTCTACACTTCAAATTAAGTTGTTTTTTTAATTTGGAAAAAGTATATATTTTGAAAAGGAGTACAAATTTAATTTAGTTAGTTATTAAAGGTGAAAGATACAAGTTAATGATTTTTGTAAGTTTACCAATATGCCCTTATATTAAAATTAAATGCAAATATATTAAATTAAGTAAAATGAAGCATTCTTATTGGTTGAAACTTCTTCTTTTTTTCTTCTTACAAAAAAATTCTTCTCATTTGAACCCTCCACTATTGATACATTTGGTTAAATACTATAATGACTTGAGCGTTGAAGAGTGGTTCACTGCTATCCCCGGACTCCTTCTAACGGGTTTCTCGTTGCAGGTCCTCTTAATAACAATAACAATAATTAAAACCTACTCTTAACCATTTTTGTTAATTCTAATATGTAATGTACCCACTTAAAAGGCATCTTTTTATACATACAATATCATATTACCTTAATATCTATACATATAATAAATATAATATATATTCAAATACTAAAATTTTTATTTGTACCATTAGATAAGATTTTTTATTATATATCATTTTATTTCTCGTCACACTCCAAAGTCCAAACTCTTTTTTTTTAAAGGTGTGAATTATTTGCGAATGTCGGGAAGTTTAGCATACGTTGTCGTAATCGGGCCTGCGCTAGAGAGCCCCTCGCACAATAGATCCCCAATTTAAACCCCTCAATAAGAAACCCCTATCACCCAGACTCGAACTTGAGACCTGAAAGAAAATACTAACCCGGACCCATCACATGTGGAACTTAAATACCCGTGATCACCACTAAACCACTAGTGATGGTTGCATTCTCATTTATCTGTGTTGACAGAGGGGAAGCCCCCCTAAAAAGAAAACTATCAAGTCCCATCTATCTTATTAATGATGATAAAAAGACTTTTAACCACTTTTTAATGTTAATAATGGTCGGCCGTATCACACTCACATCAAATTATGATCAATACGTTTCAAACATCATAACATACAATAACAAACATATTTCGTAACAAGCAACCCATTCATTTACTTCCCAATGAATTCATATTGTCTCCATCTCATAACTATTTGAGAAATTTCTAACAAGAATATTATTTAAAATTAAGAATCTAAAGAACAAATATGAACCATCAAGTTAAACTTGACTTTGAAAAGTAGTATCATTGAACTTTCAAAAGCAAAAGTTCAAATGCTTATCTAGCTTAAGAGTACCTAAGAAAATTATATAACGAATTATAAATAGATAACTGCTAGAATTGTATAGTATATTTATACGTAGTGTTCACTAAATATATTAAAGTTAGTGGTTCAACTGTTAATTCTTTTTTAACTGTAAACAACCCCCCCTCTAAAATCCACCTATTACCTAGTTTGTAAGGCTTGAACCCGTACCATTTTAATAAAAATAACGTATAATGCAACTAGGTAAACAGGCCTTACGCGGTTGAACGGTTAATTGCCTTCTCTATAATAATATCAGAAAATGCACAAACATTTAAACCATTTTTTTAAGGGGATTGTTACGACAAACCATATATCAACACATACTAAAACACACATACATAAAACTAGCATTTTCAAATTATATCAACACATGTAAATTAAACAAGATAATTTTTTTTAGTACACACGTGAATTATAAGAGCACTTTTCTTTGTGGAGAATTATATTAGCACGTTGAAACCAAAAGAAGGATCCAAAAAGAGAACTGATTATTCGTTAGTATAATTATAGGGAATTCAATATAACTGATATTGTTAAGGTTATTATTTTACCTTTTCTCTATAATTGATCGGATGCTGCATGGTACTTTTTAAATGGTTCCTGTAATTTGTAGACAAAATCTAGTTTGTATTTGATCCTCCTCTCATTTTTTTTAAAACTCACATAAAAAGAAAACTATGGAACTAACTAAAGTAACTAAATAATCATTAGAATTCCAAACAACTAACCAGTAAATAATCTCTCGATTAATAGCTTTGCTGACATAAACTGCATGACCCAACTGGTCCAATGCTCTCTTATACGAAAACCCTACCGGCAAAACATCCGGGACACTATTCCAGCCGGAAAATGACGTCATACCGGGCCGTATAGGACCCACTTCTTCTTGCTGTACCTTCCCATGATTACCGGATGACGTCTGCTCAAGTTCCAGCATCTGAAACTGCTCTTGCAAGTTAGCATAACTTGCTTCCAAGCTCCGGCACCGGTCCAGTAGGAGCTCGTAGATGGATGAATTGTCGCCGCCGGTGGGATTATCCGGCGGAGCGTATCTGGGTCTGACGGTTGACAAAAACATATGATGTTGGTTTCCATTGAGGAGTCGTGTGTTGTGTGGATATATGCCTGAAAGTTGGTGTCAAACCGCCATTTGAGATAAACATAGATGGAATAATAATATTTTAGTAACTTTTGGTTTAGTTGCATGTTTTCCCCCTCAAGTTTTATAACTAGCATTCCACATCCTCGAGCTTTTAGATTTGGTGTTTTGATCAAGGATTTAGTTGATCAAGTGTTTTAACTGACTTTTTTAGAATGGCTAGAAGTGGAGGGCAAGCCCCTCCACGCCACCCACATCACCCCGCCATAAGCGCCATGGTCGTCACCTCTCTTGCCCTTGCCCATCACCCTATGTAGTCTTAACTCTAAGTCAACTAAGGGTGTGTACATACGAAAAAAGATCCATCCGACTCCATTTTCACGACAAAGATATCATAATTGCAAATTGTAAATGTCGGTATTATCCGACCATGCTTTACAATGATGCGCCAATGTTGGTACCTACCATTGTTCCCTATATCATACTTTATTAGACTTTTTTACAAAGGATCAAATAATCTTTCCTAACCCTTACTCATCCATTATACAATAGAAATCCTACAAATATGAAGAAATAAAAGAAGTGAATTAGGGTTAACTTCTTTGCTAATCGTTCGAAATCTAAGATTTTCGTCAATTTTAAGAAGCAAATTAAGGGTGAAAGTTGACAACAAACCTTGTTAAACACTTCACCTCACTAGCTCGTTTCCTATAGATTCTATTATGATCATCATATGTTGCTTACCTTTATACTTAAAAACGCCAGAGTTAATCAACCATACTTAAAAACGCTAGCGTTAGTCCACCTGTGGGGTTGAAATGTAATACATAAAAGTTGATGGTGGTTGAAAGTATGATTGAGTTAAAGAAGTGATGTATAGTCAAACACTGAATGTTGGCAAGTGGAATACAAGCACATACTTTTAGGCTTAAAAACGTGGGGGCTGGCGTAGTCACATGACACGTTGAATTTGCCAAAGACTAATACTAATAAAAGCGTGACACGTGTACTTTAGATGCTAATTTTGACATGTTTCGTCGACTCATGCAACCCCAATTTCTAGACACATATATAGAAACTAACAGCCTTTGTTTTCTATATGCAACCCCAATTTGTAGACATATATAGAAACTAACAGCCTTTGTTTTCTATTTTATTTGGTTTTTTTCTTCATTTTAAGATGACCACGTGTGAGGTTACTATCCGTTGTTTTTTCTGCCCTACAACCCATGTTTAACTAGTTTAATACTCGTTCGGTAGACGCGTTACGTTGATATATTATACAATAACAACATGAATTAATGAACCTGTAACACCCTTGTTATTATCTAACGTTTATCATATAATTTAATCTTAAAACCATGTAATTATAGTCACAATTATACTGAAAATACGGGCTTGCTAAAAACTTTTACAATTTAAAGTGATACAACATAACGTGATTTTAATACGCCGTTATAGAATAACGACGAAACAACATTGCGGAAGCTTCGTTTAACGTGTGTTCGGTTCTTGCTCAATGCTTGATCTTCATCCGGGACTAACGACATTCACCTGTGATCAAAACCAACTTAAAAGTCAGTTTTGATAATTAAATAACCAATATAATAAGGAACTTAGGAAAAATGCAACATTGATATCTTGATCCACAAACAATCAATTGAATTCTGGCCTTCACCGTAACTTACGGTGGTCACCGTAAGTTACGGTGGCCCCTGCATCCGACCTTTCCATTTTTTTGCCGTTATTTGACACGAAAACTTTCGTACCATTCAATACGCTTATCCGTTTGACCTACCGTTTCTTCCCATGTGATTGTAATTTGATCCCCCATCATGTGGAGATAAAATCCAACATCCGGATTAACAAAATTTAAGACTTTCAAGTCTTCGGCTTATTACCCCTTTTCACCAAATTTTGACCCGTTCGTGATTTTATCAAACAACATGATTGTTTGATCCCGATTTCACATGAACCTTATAATTTCAATGTTGTCTAACATATTAGGTTCAATTCACAAGTTTATGTATAATCTTAAACTCGTTTATACTTAAATGGTTATTTTGACCCATTAAGGGTATTTAAGCACTTTTTCGCTTACATCATACTCGTCTATTTCTAGCATCTTATTTCCACAATATTTATCAGATAATCTTCCACCACAACTATATGTGTGGTGAATTTAATGTAATGTTCTATGTAATCCGAGTTTTATTTCCTCGGATTGTTATTCTACGGTAAGACCCATATAGAGTCGTTTAACCAAAGTCCTACATCTTCCTCCTTCTTGTACCTATTGTAAGCATTTAATTAAGCATAAAACTCATTTCCAAACTACCGTTAAAGGCCATTTATTCAATTTAGCTTACAAGGGCGTAATGGTCCATTTTACCTTTCATTTATGATGAAGGACCTTCACTACTTATTTGCCCAAATTTGTACGTTAGCTATAATCATATTTATACGTACCTGGCTCGGGACAACAAATAGACCCGGTTTTGTACCTTGCTTTAATTGTCACTCAATCTATGGCGACGCATTTATCCGATTCGCCAATTGATCCTGTTAACATAAGACTTGACCACCGCATTAGTCGGTATTGTCAAATGGTGTTATCACCACCATTTGACCCATTTGGGCTATATACCCAACGTTATCTATTTAAATCAAAAACATGGTTTTTGATGTCCAATTCATACATCCATCCCCTCCCGGATTATATTACCTAATCCTTTATCTCTTAAACTCTTTTCTTACTAATTCAACCCATTTCGGCTTACGCCATGGGCACGCTTTTAACCTTAATTACATTAGTCGACTCTTGACCAATTTCCATTTTCACCATTTTTCCTCATCATTAGATTACACCACAAAGTAATCTTAACAAAAATCCATATTTCAATATTATTGTTATCGCGATTATTTCGTATAGAATAAACGAGTAATCTACATAAGTGCGAAAATTACACTTACCTCTCATCCGGTTTACGCCTTTCTTCACGCGCTTGATTCGTTTAACCGCTTCTTTCTCAAGCCTCCACCTAGCTCGTTAAGCGTCAAACTATTGCCAACATTTACAAGGTGGTTAGACTAGTCATTTAAAATTACGACCATTCCACCTTACTTATTCTCTATGTCGAAGCTACTATTCGACTTCAAGATTAGTTATAACTTAGTTTATTAAAGCTAACTACTTTCAATCACATGATTTACAACATTAAGTTCAAATCAACATGATGATTATAACTCTTCTTGTTTCATATTTCATTTAACTAGCCATATTATTCAAATACGCGTTTCGTTCTAAATTTCAATATTTAGCTTTCTCTTAGGCGTTTCATCAAACACCTAGTGAGCAAACTTTTATAAAATTAACAATCAAACTCCATGATTACATATCTTGCCAATTTCAACATCTTTTTACTAAATAATCGTCTAACTCATGGTTAAATGTCAAGATTAACTTCATAGAGTTCAAATAACACTAGTTTGATAATCATGATTCTAGTGTTCATCATGTTTCTACAAAACCCATTAAACACCTAGATAGTGATCATGAGTTTTACTAACATGCACTCAAATCCCTTAGTTTATTAGCTAGGGTTTATTTCAAATCATGCATACATCCTATTTTCACCCAAATAACCATCATTCAAGATCAATTTCGAACTTCTAGGGTTCATCAAGAATCTGAGATGGAACAAAATACTGAAATTCGACATACCTTATGATCCCATAAGCTTGGTGATTGTTTTTATGTGTTCATGCATATGATTTGGCTCTGATTCACCCTTCAATTTGGTGAATTTCTTGCAGTTTAGGGTTGAGTTTTGAGAGCTCCTTGTGGCTCTGATGAAATCGCAGACACCACATACGTATGTGTGGTTTGTGTTTTTTTTTTTATTAAACTTCATTACACTTGCCCATGTTTAGTCCCTCAAGTTTAGAGATTCACAAATGAAACTGTAACTCATAGTTTATTATCTAATTACCCATTACTAACTAGGTTAATTTTTACCTAGTTAACTTAGTGGGTTTCGGGAGTTAAAAACCCGTTTTATTTTAAGTCCCTTTGACTCGGGCTCTTATAAACTAGATTCCTTAATTCTTTGATTCGCTCGTATTTAATTATTAGGATTTCTTATTTAAATCCAATTATTTACCGGGTTATTTTTACTGCTAACGGTACTTTACCCGTCTTTTAGCATTAACAGAGTTTGATTACCAAACCCGTTTTCGGGGTGTTACAAAACCTATGACACACGACTTACCCGAAGACCACCGTGCATATCTCCAACATATTCTTCCTCTTCTAAACAACCTGCATGACAAAAGATGTTAGTCTGCAATACAAAGTGTACAATTACTGTAGCGTTTGAAACCTCCTAAATGGTTTATCTTTTTACGTGTGAACAGATTAAGCAGGCCTGAATATTTTGACATGAATTGAAAAGAAAGTTAAGTTAGATATTCATAGTTATTACATATATATTTGCAACTATGTCGTGAGTCCATCTGGCCCACAGTCTAGCGATAGCCCAGAAAAGGAAGAGCAGGCCCAAGCAAGGAGAAACAAGAGGGATCATGTCCAGCCAAAGAAACTTGGGGACTACGTGTTGAAGGCCATGTCAGCAAATATCTAACAGAATTCAGTTAAGGCACAATCTATTTAAGTAATTATGTATTGGTCATGAGGCAGGAAAATTGTTAAGAACTTTATGGTTTCTCTTTCCCATCTTTCTCTATTTCTCTGTTGCTCCCATCCCCAATTCTGAGTTATCAATAGAAATCTATCCTTCTGTAGGATCGTTTTCAGACCCGAACGAGTCGATCAGAAAAGTTTTGCTCAGTTTGAACGGCGGAAACAGACAACCTGAGGTCAATTCAGCAAGAATACACTTTAAACTGTCGATTTGATTGATAAAAAGACGTTATACAGCGTAACGACACTTCGGCAGCACTTCGTTGCAAAACCGGAAGAAAGTTCACTAACTCACTGATTTCGCTTGAAGTTAACTATTTATAAGAGATGTGATTTCGCTTGAACACGTCTCAAGCGGAATCATCATCATTGTTTCAAGCGGAATCAGCAAGAACAACTCGAGCGGAATTAGCAACTATTTGATTTCGCTTGAAATTGACATGGTGTCATTTCAAGCGGAATCACCACTATTTAACCATTTCTTGATTTCCGTGCCCTGATCTAACTAGTTCTATACAAGACTCGATACAAGACGAAGTCGACAGACGCATGCACCAACAAACTCCCCCTCTAATGTTGACGAGTCTTCGCATCTTCGGTCTTTATCAGTCTTTGGGCTTCTTTTTAAAGTATCTGACGCTGTAAGGCATCTTTCAAACTCTCTCTTCTCTTCTCTTTCAATCATCAACAAACACCTCTCGAACAATACTCTCCCTCGTATGTTGAATCTTTAAGTTCATTAGCATCAGCAATCACAGGATCAGAACCTTGCTCTTTGTCATTCAGACTCCCCCTCTCAATTAACTGGATCGCAGTCAGGCTTTCACAGGTTCAAGATCGTGCCCTGGCTCTTATCCTGCTCTGGATCGAAATCCTGGCTTTCTAGACTCGGGCTTCTCAGGATCAAATAACCCAGCTTTTACTCAAACCTGCACATTCTCTACCTAAAAATAAATTTCCTGATGACCACTTGTAAAAACAACTTCACCTTCTGATGAATCACTTGCAGGGATACAATTTTTAATTCAAATATTTTTTCTCGTTTCATTTCAAAATATCTCAAATCAACTTCACCCAATCCATTTGTTCATCATGTTTAGCACTTAGAATTTTGAACATCAACTTTTCAACACCAGTTGTCGAAAATCTTTTTGGATTTTTCAAAATTTATGCTAAAACACACATAAAATCTTTTTGGATTTTTGAATAATATGAAATGCAGTAAAGAAATATTTACAGATAATATTTTTGTGATTTTGTGTAAGAGGATCATATCAGTTTGTGAGACAAATCTCCAACACCGTTAAGCTTGATTACATTTTAAGTTCTAAACAATTCACCTAGATTGTCAGTATACTGGTCCACTTAAATTTTCACACAAAGTTCAATTATTTCGAGATACGAGATTAATGTTTTAGAGACTTAAACTTATTCGCGTGTCCCACCACTTGAATATACTCCCGTATCCAGATCCCAATATTCAGTCTTACAGGTGAGTATACCACATATGATATCTGTAAAGGGGCTAAATTGCAAGGGCCGTGAGAGCTCAGGTCAGAACTTTCGTTCAGCAGAGAGATGACGACTTCGACTTTTGGTGTGTCCCCTTTAGAGGATCTTTTCTTCAACAGCAATGATTATCAATTTTATTGTTTAATCATTTTTGCTGAGGGTTGCGCTATATTTCAAGCATTTTGCAAAGTATTATACGGGGACTAGGTCAGAATTTCCATTCAGCAGAAGTCCCGGAATAATACCCCAGATATCACTGAGTATAAAGACCTAATATCTCAGAAAGAGGGACCTTTCAAACAAGATTTCGGGGGTTACCCATATATCCAAGAAATGTTACCCACGAGATAAGTAAGTTTGAAATTTAGGTTTATATCTCGAAAACAATTTACTGAATGTGCAAAAACCTACTGGCACATCCGTAGTGAGATTATTTATCACATTTTTACTTTACATTTCTTTAGCGTGTTGTGATAGTCCACCGATTTACTATCATTTCCTCTTTTAAACAGCAAAACTCATTTTTGAATTTTATCATGTTTTTGGCTTTTTCAAATTTTCTAATGTTTTTGGATTTTTATAAATTTTTACTCCCCCTAAAATGCAAACACATTCAAAGAAAAAAAATTGAAAACAAACTGTAGAAACAAAGTGATAACTGTTATCGAATTGCTTCAATTTGCCATTCACTAGGCATAAACAATCAGAACTCCCCCTTTCAACAAACTATTTTCCCATTTAGATTTCAAAACACTTAAGTTTGTTTTAATCAAAATGGTTTTTCCGGAAAATAAGTTTTGTTAAACCACTTGTAGGTTTGGGATCATCATTTTGCTTTTCAACCACTTGTATGAGAATTACATCAAGTTCAAATTAATGACCTTAAGTAATCACTTTGTCAGAAATAAACTTCTGTATCACTTGTAAGACGAAATCACTTTACGTGAATTTCTCAAGAAATATGCCGATTCCTGCTCCTCGCTTACCAACCTGGGAGCTCCGGCAAGTCAGGTTTTTCTAATCAAAGAATATATCCACCCAAGCCTGACCAGCCTTGGGTGTTACCAAGTTATCAACACTCGGTTTCTTACCTCCCATTTTCTTTTCATAGAACTCTTTAACCCCCTTGACCTTCCTGTCAATCATTTTTCCAAAAATATGTTTTACAGTGGGGTTAAAAGCTTTTTCAACATCAAAACATTTCTTTTCAGAAAATAATTGATTTGAAATCTCAACCTTTCCAATTTTCTTTTTAAAATTTTCAGCCCGAAGTGGTGGAAAATTCACATCATCCACAGTCGGAACTGACTCTTCACTTTTTGAACCAACCTGTGGCTCATCTGATTTTGTGGAATCAGATTCATCGCCCGAAGATAGCTCCTCTGATTTTGACCTATCAGAATCATCGCTAGAACTATCACCAGACTTCTTAACAACCCATTTCTGGTTGTCAGATTTAGCTCTTTTCTTGTAAAATCTGTTAGAACTTTCACCAATTTCAAATGTTGAGTTTTTGAACAATTTAGTTCTGTCAATTGGTGGTTGATGTGTGTAAAATGCAACATATAAATCACATCAATTAAGGCATAAAACTAACCCTTTTTAAGTACTAATGTTGGAAAAAGAGTGTTTTTGTCTTCCTTTTGTATTTTCAGGATGAAATGAGCTCAAATTCACAAAAGAAGCAAAAAGACAACTAATTCTAGCATAAATACAAGAAAAGGAATAAAAGTAGACTGCCCGGACCCTCAACGGCATCCTCCAAAGCAAAGAAGAGAAAACAGAAGCCTGAACACGCCCCGTGCTCAGCCAGCACGGGGCCGTGCCCAAGAAGCAGCATAAAAGACAAACTTGTAGAAGCTTCCATTGCCCACCACGGGGCCGTGTCCAGTGAGCACGGGGGCGTGGTGAAAGCACAGCAGGCGCATTAATTGTAATTGCGAATTACAATTAATGAGGAGAGAGACTGTCAGACGGGCACGGGGGCGTGTCCAGCGAACACGGGGCCGTGCCCAGCCTTCTGTTCAGCCTATAAATAGGGGTGCTTGGTTTTATTCCATCTCATCCCTTGGCACACCACCTCTCTCACACTTCATCCACCACCCACCACCACCATAACACCATCATCCACCACCATCATCCATTGTCCATCATAGAGTGTGTGAGTCGTCTCGGGATCCAAGATTGATCGTAAGAGTTCTTGACAATCAAGGCCATGTTTGCCTAAGTCTCTTACATCACTTGGTGAAGACAAGTGTTTAGTATAATACTTTTTATTTTTAATCTTTTGCACTTTTTATTTGGTTTTGTATTAATGACTTTAATAACTAGTTGCTTATGTTGAAGGTGATCTTTCCTTATCGTTTGTCCGTGGTGTCTTGGCATTATTTTACTGTCTATATAAAATAAAAGATTTTCACCATTCATATCTCCACGGTCTATATGGAGGTATGTTGGCTACCTGGTCGGGGGTTAAGGGAACGGTTTGGTAAGGGTCTTGCCCTTGTTCAGCGTTTAGAGGTCCTGCTTGGGACCTGGGTCATATTTAGTAGGATCTCCTTCAATGCCCATAGGTATTGGATGGCGGGGATCCAAACTCTTTGACCCCCTCATAAGTTAACTACTATTAATACTATAACCCGGCTATTTAGGACTGTATCCCTGCTGACTCAGACTACTTAGCCGAGGGTAACGTCACCGCCAAAAGCGGGGCCTACCATAATTTGCATTAATAACTTAATTCATTATCTTCCAATAATCCGACCCTTTAGGATTGTATCCTTGCTGACTCAAACTATTGGGTTGAGGGTAACGTCGCCTTCAAAAGAGGGGCCTACTACAATAACTAAGATAATCTCTTAAACAAGTGCAAAAGTGCGAAACTAATCAAAGGTTATACTAATACACGAGTCGGATCCAAGTGATTCATCTTGTCTATCTGTTTTTATTTTTATTTTATTTTTCAGCATTTAGTTAGTTTTTATTTTCTTAGTTTAAAAATATTTTTCTCACTTTTTGATTTGATTAGACGTTGAGGATAAACCGGTATTAAAAGCTCTTGTGTCCTTGGACGACCTCGGTATCTTACCAACACTATACTACGTCCACGATGGGTGCACTTGCCCATATGTGTGTTTAGTGTTAGTGAATATCGTGTTTTTATAAATTTAAAACTTGGCTAAAGGTGTAAAAAGGGCTTAATTATATATCTAAATTATATATACACCAACACACATCAAGTTTTTGGCGCCGTTGCCGGGGACACAAGGATTTTAAGAAAGCTTAAAATCGATGGCCTAATCAGTTTTTCAAAACCTTTTTAAAACGCGCGCACATTTTTCTGCATTTTAGTTTAGTTTGCATTTACAGGAACACGCCCCCGTGCTGCATATTTTTAGTTAGATACCCAGATACAGAGTCTGAACAGGGGCCGTGTCCATCGAACACGCCCCCGTGTCCAACGTGACCAGTAACTTTAATTAAAACGCCCAGATACAGACCCTGAACACGGGGCCGTGTTCACCCAACACGGGGCCGTGTCCAGCTTCTGTTTCCGTCCTTATTTTTGTTTTCTGGTCCCGAGACTCAGTTGTGGTCTGTTGAGTGATTCTTATGGATCAATACTCAAGAGGTTACAACTACACCTACGATGAGGATGATTATAGGGGTAATTATTGCACTAATTGTCGTAACGCACGCTCGGTTCAATATAATACTTCATATCAACCATCCAATTCATACAACTATTATGAGGAACCCAGGTACGAACCATCAACTTCATACACATCCTATGAAGACCAAAGGTATGAACCTCTTCCCTCATACTCATATTTTGATGAACCAAGGTATGAGCCTTCATACTCATACTTTGAAGATTCAAGATATGAGCCACCACCTTCATACTCTCATTATGAGGAACCATGGCGTGAACAACCCACCTCATATGAGTACTATGAAGAACAAAGTTTTGACCCTTATCCATCATATACTTACAATGAAGAACAATGGTGTGAACCATCTACTTCATATGAGTACTATGAGGAGCCAAGGATCGAACAACCGGATTCAAGCTTTGAGGATCCCAATTCTTTTTCTCTCACCGAAGTGACCAATAGGATATTAGAACACATTAAAACTATCGAACGTTACATGAAAGAATCTCGCGCAAGGGAAGAGGAGTCCCGCGCAAGAGAAGAGTTAAACAGTAATAATAACGTAGAGATAGTTGAGAATGTAAAAATGGAAGAACAAGAAAGTGAAAAACCGACACATGAGTTAAACAATGAAAAAGGTGAGTCCGATAATGTTAAAATTCATGAAGAGTCTAATTTTGAAGAAATTAACCTCTTATCACATACTTTCGAAAATCATTGTTTAGTAACCCCTCATGCAAAGTTTTTAAAAGAGTTAAACACTAGTGCTAAAATCAAAGAATTAGTAAGTGTTAAGTTAACCCATGATCAAACTTCGCTAATAAAAGAAGACCCTTTTGAAATTAGCATTACACCGGTTCCATGTTTCTTTCAAAATTCATTTATTAGTAATATCACCATTGATAGAGATCTTTGTGTTAACATAATGCCTAACTACATTTTTGAAAAATTAAGTATTAGTGATTTTACTCCACTTCAAATACCCATTTTTCTATCCGATCGAAAAGTGATAAGATCAATCGGTGTAGTTGAAGATGTTTTGGTTCACAAAAATCAATTGGTAATCCCAACCGACTTCGTCATCCTTGATGACGCCCCTCTAGTCTTAGGAAAACCTTTTGTACAAACTCATAAAGCATTGAAAAACCGGAAATTCAACAATCTACCTCTTCAATTAGGGGCATTCAAAAGGAGCATAGATCTTGAGCGTTCAATGAAATATCCTTTTGGCAATAATGACCCCCTAATTGAAGATGAAGCTGAACCACCCGATACAACTAAAGAAGATGACCACTTTGTCGAGGAAGAGATAGCTATAGAACAAACCTTTAAGGTTCTTGATCTAGATGAGCCACAAAATAAGGTGTCTTCTAAAGACCCGCCCATTGAGCTCAAAGAACTTCCTAAAGGTTTGGAATATGCTTTCCTAGGCAAGGATGGTAGTTTACCTGTAATTATTTCTTCCAAGTTAAGTAACATAGAAAAAGAGAAGTTAGTTAATCTACTTAAAAAACATAAAAACGCGATCGCTTGGAAGCTTGTAGATATTAAAGGAATAAGCCCTTCCATGTGCACGCACAAAATTTTAATGAATGATGACTACAAAACAGTAATTCAACCACAACGAAGAGTGAATCCCATTGTTCAAGAAGTGGTTAAAAATGAAGTAATCAAGCTGCTTGACGCCGGACTAATCTACCCTATCTCCGATAGTCCGTGGGTAAGTCCCGTCCAAGTAGTCCCAAAGAAAGGAGGTATGACGGTAATAACTAATGAGAAAAATGAATTAATACCAACGAGAACCGTCACAGGATGGAGAGTTTGTATAGATTATAGGCGATTAAATGAAGCGACAAGGAAAGACCACTTTCCTTTACCCTTCATTGATCAAATGTTAGAGCGACTATCCGGTCATAAATTTTATTGTTTCTTAGATGGTTTTTTAGGTTACTTTCAAATACCGATAGCACCCGAAGACCAAGAGAAAACAACTTTCACATGTCCCTACGGAACTTTCGCATATCGACGCATGCCATTCGGTCTATGTAATGCGCCTGCAACATTCCAACGTTGTATGGTGGCCATTTTCCATGATATGATAGAAAAGACAATGGAAGTCTTCATGGACGACTTTTCCATCTTTGGAGATTCATATGACCAATGCCTCGATAATCTTGAACGAATGCTATCCCGATGTGAGGAAACTAACCTCGCCCTTAACTGGGAAAAATGCCATTTCATGGTAACAGAGGGAATAATACTCGGTCACAAAATCTCAAGCGAAGGAATGGAAGTTGATCGAGCAAAAATAGAAACTATTTCTCGATTACCTCCACCATCCTCCGTAAGAGCAATCAGAAGTTTCTTAGGGCATGCCGGATTTTATAGAAGGTTTATCAAGGACTTTTCAAAAATTTCAAGACCTCTAACAAAATTACTTGAAAAAGATGCACCCTTCATCTTTGACAAGGAATGCAATCAAGCATTTCTAACCCTCAAAGAAATTCTAGTCAATGCACCCATCATGATAGCACCCGATTGGAAATTTCCTTTCGAAATCATGTGTGATGCAAGTGACTTTGCTGTTGGAGCAGTCTTGGGACAAAGAAAAGAAAAGCATTTTCACTCAATCTATTATGCTAGTAAAACGCTTAATAATGCACAAGAAAATTATACAACTACAGAAAAAGAATTACTAGCAGTGGTGTTTGCTTTTGATAAATTCCGTTCTTACCTTGTTCTTTCTAAAACTGTAGTCTATACAGACCATGCAGCCATCAGGTACCTTTTCAAGAAACAAGACGCAAAGCCCCGTTTGATCAGATGGATTCTACTCCTCCAAGAATTCGACATCGAAATCAAGGACAAAAGAGGAGCAGAAAACACTGCTGCAGATCATCTCTCGCGCCTAGAAGACCCAGCTTTGGAAACAACCAGGGACAAGCAAATCAATGAGAAATTTCCGACAGAATCCTTGGAGATGATGGAGTGTATACAAGAACCATGGTATGCCGACAATGCTAATTACCTAGCTAGCAGTATAGTCACCAAAGGATGGCCACATCATCAAAGAAAGAAATTCTTTGCTGATGTAGAGCATTACTTTTGGGAAGACCCCTATCTTTTCAAAATGTGTGCCGACCAGCTCATCCGAAGGTGTGTCCATGGTAATGAAGCACGAAGAATTCTCCGTCATTGTCATGAAGGTCCATATGGAGGACATCATGGTGCCGCAAGTACCGCACGAAAGGTATTTGATTCAGGGTTTTATTGGCCAACCATTTACAAGGATGCACAAAACCTTGTAAAGACATGTGATGCTTGCCAAAGATCAGGTAATATTTCTTCCAAAAACGAAATGCCTCAAAATGGCATTCTCGTTTGTGAAATCTTTGATGTGTGGGGACTCGATTTCATGGGACCTTTCCCGCCGTCAAAAGGAAACAAATATATACTTGTGGCAGTCGATTACTTGTCTAAATGGGCGGAGGCCGAGGCTCTCCCAACAAATGATGGAAGAGTAGTGGTAAAATTTCTGAAAAAATTGTTTTCTCGCTTCGGGACACCAAAAGCTTTGATAAGTGATAGAGGTACCCATTTTTGCAATCATCAACTCGAGAAAATATTAACAAGGTATGGGGTCTATCACCGGGTCTCAACAGCATATCACCCTCAGACAAATGGGCAAGCCTAAGTGACTAATCGAGGTTTAAAACGAATACTTGAAAAAAACCGTAGGATTAAATAAAAAGGAATGGGCCGACAAATTAGACGATGCTTTATGGGCCTTTCGAACCGCCTATAAAACCACTATAGGCACAACCCCATATAAGCTCGTCTATGGAAAAAGTTGTCACTTGCCAGTAGAAATAGCTCACAAAGCCTACTGGGCAATAAAAAATGTGAACTTAGATTTGGAAACTGCCGGTAAAAATCGATTTTGTCAAATAAATGAATTAGACGAACTAAGGAATTATGCATATTCTAACTCCGAAATTTATAAGGAAAGAATGAAAAATTTACATGATAAATATATTAAATCTAATGAATTTCGGGTAGGAGATCAGGTTCTATTGTTTAATTCACGACTTCGATTGTTTCCTGGTTAGCTAAAATCTAGATGGTCAGGACCTTTTTCCGTCACCCATGTTTTTCCGCACGGTGCAGTAGAAATTAAAACTCGAAATGGGATACCATTTAAAGTCAATGGCCAACGGCTAAAACTATACCAAGGATCCATTGAGGATGAGGAAGAGGAGATCTCACTTCAAACGGTTAGCGAATAAACTCGTACCCGACATGTTACGAACAGGCAAGTGTACGTCAAAAACCGGTAAGTCTTCTAACCATTTTCGGAAAAGGGGCATGCACACGAGCACGAAAAAAAAAAAAAAACCTTGCTCGGCACGAGGCCGTGTCCGCTGGACACGGGGCCGTGTCCGCTGGACACGGGGCCGTGTCGAGGCGACTGTTGGGATAAAACCCTCTTTTCACAACAGTTACCTCATTCCACACGCCCCGTTTCGCCGAAAACGCTATGGTTCCAGGCGATTTTACGCAGATTTCCGACGTCACTACCACGTTTAACAACATCAAGGTATGATTCTATCATCTTTAGTAGTTAGATTAATTACTTGCATGTAGTTAAAACACCAAAAAATTGGGGAAAAATCTAGGGATCTTCGTGTTCATCCGGATCGAACTTCAAATTTTTGATGCAATCTGTTAGTAGTAGTTTAAATTAGTGTAGTAGAAAGTAAATAAACATGTATTGTTGATAGATTCGTTCGATTTCCCACAAAAACCCCAAACCCTTGTTTTTGAACCGAAAAAGACAAAATTGGAAGGGTAAATGGTTTGTTTTGGGAAAAACGACACTTAGGGTTTCATTTTCGGGGGAAACCGCTGCTATTGGGCTAAAAATTTTCAGGTTTTCGAAACCGGGACGAAAAATGAACTTTTTGGGTTACAGACGCCTGGACACGGGGCCGTGTCCGCTGAACACGGGGCCGTGTCCAGCCCACTGTTTGCAGTTTCGCTCCAAATATCCTTGTTTCGTACTAACTTTTGGTGTATTCTTTCAGATGTCAAAGTTCACAAGGTTCAACGCAAGCGAACTCGACGCTAGGGCACGATATGAGACACTCCAAACAAGACCCGAGGAGTATCCTAGGCGAGCATGCACGGACCTGTTAACCATGGTGAACCAGCTAGACCGATTCAACAACATCGTGACAGGGCCACTAGCGGTTGCATTGAACACTCGGCTTCGGTCGGTGCATCAATGCACCATGGAGTTCTACAGTACTTTCAATTTCACCTCAAGGTGTGACCCGTTTGACAATGAAGGGGTTGCATTTCGGTGTGGAGGGACAAGGTACTCGATCTCCATGGCAGATCGGTGAAGAGGAATCGGGAAATGAGGAGAATACCGGGGGATTACGAGACTTGGATGCAAATGAACGTCAAGCCGCATGGGCTCAGATCGGTGAAGGAATCTACAACCCTAGTAGCACCAAGAGTACCAAACTGAGGGACCCGCTTTACCGCTACATTCACAGGCTCCTCACCTACTCGCTAAACCAGCGCCACGACAGTAGTGGCGTTGTAGGGTTGAAAGATTTGGTTGTCCTTCACTGCATCCACAACCAGAAGCCTCTCGATGTTCCATATCTCTTGTTACGAAACATGCACCTCAATCGCCTTGCTCACGCTCCAACACCTATCTTCTTCGGGGGATGGGTGTACCGTCTTTTCAAGCATTTCACGAGAATTCCAAGGTCCTTTGAAAGGAGTCCATGGTCGGGACGAGTTGACTACCACATTTGCCGAGCCATGAACTTACTTTATGAGGCGGAAGACGGGACGGTGAGCTTCCAAAGGACACAAGGCTATGCATGGAACCCACAAGAGGCCCTAGTTCTCCACGCACCACCTCCCCACTACCAGTACCAACCCCATGGTGATCCGGGTCAATCCTCCTCACAAGGAGGCAGTTTTCCTAACTTTCAAAGCTTACATGATCTTTTGCAGGAAAACCTCATGTGTACCAGGAACACCTACAACCTCGCCAACAACACATACCACCGGGTTGGAGCTATTGAGCGCAACATCAACGATATACAAGATGATATCGGTAGCATCCGGGAGTATATGGCGGGGCATGGGGATGGAGGTGATGATAGTGGTGAAGACATGGACGTTTGAAGAGATAAGGGGCGGGTTCATGATGAGCCCACAGGTTTAAGTACCCTTTTCTACCGAACAATTTATGGCCTGCGTGCCACTTGTTGAACAATTTACTTTCCTTGACTACTTTTTATTTCTGTTTTATTTTTCTACTTCATGTTTGGAGACAATTAACTGTGGTAATGTAGGATGTTTTATGTCGGCTTGGTGTGGTATTAAGTGATGAAACAGGTACAATGCAAGGGTTAGAGTGCTAAACCTTAGCACTTACAGGCCCAAAATGGAGAAACCGGGAGACGAAACCTGTTTTTCAGGCTCACAGACTGTCCACACGGGGACGTGTCCAGCCAACACGCCCCCGTGTTCATCTCCCAGACCTGCTGTTTGGTTACTGACCTGCAATTATTTGCCAGACACGGGGCCGTGTCTAACCCACACGCCCCCGTGTTCATCTTCTGTAAGTTTTCAATACTGGCAGTTCGCCACGGGGTCGTATCCAGTGGACACGGGGCCGTGTCCAGACTGCCAGTAACATAATTCTTTTCTTTTTAACACCACATCACACATCCAATCAACCTAAAAATTTATTTTTGGGACACATTGAGGACAATGTGTAATTTAAGTGTGGGGGGGGGGGAAGCTAACACTTTGAAATTTTGCAAGTCCTAACAACAAGTCTTACACAAAACTCTATTGGAACCGCTAAACACCCAAATTTTTTTCAAAAATCCTTTCATTTTTACTTGTCTAAAGTTTAAGTTAGGAATCACAAGATCAATAAGGTTATATTTTTATAAAATTTACAACCGAAAGCGTCGTGATAACAAGAACCAACATAAGAAAATTATGAAACGACATAACAAGTCTAGTTAAAATTTAATTATATATACTTGATCACATTAAAAACCCATTCCCACAAAAGTGAGTTTTGAGCCTTTATTGAGCATACAAATTTACATCTTTAGACTAAATGCTCATTTTTCGTTTCTTGTGTGAATAGCCGCTTGGTTCTTACAACTCTAGAACTTGCCAAGACGATTCATTCCCGGTCCTTACCAACTTAAACCCAAGTAAGTAAATGATGGAGGCATTAGGACTAACCATTTTTCTTTCTACACCATTATTTTTCAATTTTTTTTACCACCTACCAAAAATCCCCCTAGTTAACCCCTTTGAGCCTAAACCTTTCATTTCATTTCATTACCCTAAAACCCTTTTCACCCACCAAAAACCCTTTTTTTTATTTTTCACCCTTTATTTTAGTATCAAGCTCGGTTTCTCGCAAGCTCGTTCTTTTATGTGACTTAAATATATATATATATATATATATAATGATGAAGTTAAAAACAAACAAAGCTATACAAACAAAAGCTTGTTTGGAGAAATACTTCAAAATAAAAAGTCACTATTTTTTTTTTTGCGAAAACCGACGCCTTTTACGCTTTTCGCCCTTTTACTAACCACTAACCCAACCACCCACCTTTAGCCCAAGCCTAACCCTTCACCCAAAAAGTCCTCTTGATATTTACAAAGGTAAAAAGTTAAAAAGGAGGAGGATTGATTGCTTGGCAAGCCTATGGAAGGTGTGAGTTCCATGCCGCTCTCGAGTGATTCACTAAAAATACACCTACGGCCGAGTGTTGAGTGATTTATCCCGTGAGGTATGTGAACTTGTATATAAGTAAAATTTTAAAAAAGGCATGTTATGCCCAAATAAGTAATTTATCCTATGAGACGTTCTCAATAAATCATAACGAATAGGATTGTGAATAAATAAAAATAAAACCTAAAAAGATCTTTGGATTCCCGACACTCTATGACAAACCAAAAACTTTCTCTTCTACCTATTCCATTTGGGAGTGTAAGCCACATTTAAAGAGTTTTGCTTGAGGACAAGCAAAAGTTCAAGTGTGGGGGTATTTGATGTGTGTAAAATGCAACATATAAATCACATCAATTAAGGCATAAAACTAACCCTTTTTAAGTACTAATGTTGGAAAAAGAGTGTTTTTGTCTTCCTTTTGTATTTTCAGGATGAAATGAGCTCAAATTCACAAAAGAAGCAAAAAGACAACTAATTCTAGCATAAATACAAGAAAAGGAATAAAAGTAGACTGCCCGGACCCTCAACGGCATCCTCCAAAGCAAAGAAGAGAAAACAGAAGCCTGAACACGCCCCGTGCTCAGCCAGCACGGGGCCGTGCCCAAGAAGCAGCATAAAAGACAAACTTGTAGAAGCTTCCATTGCCCACCACGGGGCCGTGTCCAGTGAGCACGGGGGCGTGGTGAAAGTACAGCAGGCGCATTAATTGTAATTGCGAATTACAATTAATGAGGAGAGAGACTGTCAGACGGGCACGGGGGCGTGTCCAGCGGACACGGGGCCATGCCCAGCCTTCTGTTCAGCCTATAAATAGGGGTGCTTGGTTTCATTCCATCTCATCCCTTGGCACACCACCTCTCTCACACTTCATCCACCACCCACCACCACCATAACACCATCATCATCCATTGTCCATCATAGAGTGTGTGAGTCGTCTCGGGATCCAAGATTGATCGTAAGAGTTCTTGACAATCAAGGCCATGTTTGCCTAAGTCTCTTACATCACTTGGTGAAGACAAGTGTTTAGTATAATACTTTTTATTTTTAATCTTTTGCACTTTTTATTTGGTTTTGTATTAATGACTTTAATAACTAGTTGCTTATGTTGAAGGTGATCTTTCCTTATCGTTTGTCCGTGGTGTCTTGGCATTATTTTACTGTCTATATAAAATAAAAGATTTTCACCATTCATATCTCCACGGTCTATATGGAGGTATGTTGGCTACCTGGTCGGGGGTTAAGGGAACGGTTTGGTAAGGGTCTTGCCCTTGTTCAGCGTTTAGAGGTCCTGCTTGGGACCTGGGTCATATTTAGTAGGATCTCCTTCAATGCCCATAGGTATTGGATGGCGGGGATCCAAACTCTTTGACCCCCTCATAAGTTAACTACTATTAATACTATAACCCGGCTATTTAGGACTGTATCCCTGCTGACTCAGACTACTTAGCCGAGGGTAACGTCACCGCCAAAAGCGGGGCCTACCATAATTTGCATTAATAACTTAATTCATTATCTTCCAATAATCCGACCCTTTAGGATTGTATCCTTGCTGACTCAAACTACTGGGTTGAGGGTAACGTCGCCTTCAAAAGAGGGGCCTACTACAATAACTAAGATAATCTCTTAAACAAGTGCAAAAGTGCGAAACTAATCAAAGGTTATACTAATACACGAGTCGGATCCAAGTGATTCATCTTGTCTATCTGTTTTTATTTTTATTTTATTTTTCAGCATTTAATTAGTTTTTATTTTCTTAGTTTAAAAATATTTTTCTCACTTTTTGATTTGATTAGACGTTGAGGATAAACCGGTATTAAAAGCTCTTGTGTCCTTGGACGACCTCGGTATCTTACCAACACTATACTACGTCCACGATGGGTGCACTTGCCCATATGTGTGTTTAGTGTTAGTGAATATCGTGTTTTTATAAATTTAAAACTTGGCTAAAGGTGTAAAAAGGGTTTAATTATATATCTAAATTATATATACACCAACACACATCAGTGGTTCAAACATAACCTCCTTATCTTTAAGATTATGAGACACTCCCTGTTTAGATTGAATTGTCTGAGTACAATTTCTGGCAAGATGTCCAACATTGTTGCATTGGAAACAGGTTCTCGTATCTTTCATCTGATCAACAGTTTTCATCTCTTCTTGCTTCTTTGCAAGGAACTCACTGTTTGACTGCTTTCTGAATATCTTTTCTTTCTCTTCTTCAAAAGTTGTACCTGAAACAAATTTTATTTTTGATTTAAAATCACGAACATATTTTTCATTTTTCTGTTTTTCTGTTGGAATAAATCCCAATCCTTTCTTTTTAAAATTTCCGTTATGGTTAGGTTTCTTTTGAAAACCAGA
This sequence comes from Helianthus annuus, assembly GCF_002127325.2. NCBI lineage: Eukaryota > Viridiplantae > Streptophyta > Magnoliopsida > Asterales > Asteraceae > Helianthus > Helianthus annuus. Next base: position 164,100,406 of record NC_035435.2, read on the forward strand.
ACCAGAACTGTAACCCTTTTTCTTGTTTTTCTCTTTGCTTAACTCTTGAGGTGTATTTTTTAGGTTTATCAGTAAGATTTAAATCTTTTATGTCAGAAATGTTAATTTCTGTGAGTTTGAAAACCTTGTTTATCATCTCAGTTTTGACACCTCTTATTGGAAATTCCTCATCAGAATATAATTTGTCCGAATCATTCAAAGTATATGCCACTTTAAATGTTTCATCATTCAAATTAGATTTTGATAACATGAATTCTTTATCATAAACTATTTTGCCCTGTTTTTCGATTTGACCAGAATTGCTGGAAAGAAAATTTTCTAACGATGTTTGATGGTAGTGGAAAATTATTAATGGAGGTGGCTCGTTTGAATAATCATTTATACAAGGTGAAAATGAAAGTGGGCACTCTCGCTTGTCTTATGACGAAAATCGTTAAAGATTCTTAGTAGAGATACCCAGCTGTGTTTAACTTTTTTTACTTGATGTTTGGGTATAAATTTACCATATAACAATTTGCAATCATATCAACGATGCTAATACTTTTTTTCATTCAGTTTTCATATTCACCCTTTATACGATACAAATATGTAACAATTTGCAATCACCCTTTATATATAGTATATATTTTTAACTCATTTAATTTTTTTAATTTTTGTTTTTCTCTAATAACCCGAGTTCATTGTCTTAAAAAAACTTAATAAGCGAATGTGCTTAATATATTTTCCTCGACATTCTGGTATATATTTTTTCTTGAGAATAGGGTAGTGTTTGAAATCGAGGATTTTATTATTATTTTTATATCGTAGACTAGATTAACTGATAGTGACAGAATGTCAGTATCAATACTGGTATACGTTTTTATGGTTTCAAATTTCTGTAAAACACAACTTTATTTTAGTGGGTTACAAACTTTATGTAACACCCCGTGTTTTCGAATGTCAAACTCAAAGTGAACTTTGATTTCTTTGACTGGTAATAGTTCTTTTTGCTTTTTGTATTATGTGGAGTAAGTGGTGTCTAAATAAAATGATCGAATGTTTAATCAATGCGACTGAACTACGACTGTGAATATTAGGAAGTAACAATGCGATAAAGTTAATCAATCAATAATCAAGTTAATCGACTCCTCAATCGAACTCGAGACTCGAACTATACGAAAATGGTGTATAAATGCTTATGTGTGTGTACCTTATGTGCTACTTGTGCGTGTCTACTTTATGTTTTGTGTGGTATTCAATCGAATCAATCGAAACTCGAAACTCAATCAAACTCAATCAAAAATCGAAGTCGAATGGTGAATTGAAGATGATTGTATGTTAGATATAGTAGTTGGGACTGAAAGTAATTTGACAAGGAACTCTATCGTATCCGAATCATCGTCCATCGAAATCAAAATATCAAAAATCGTCGCAAAACACTCAAAAAGGGTTCCTGATCGAACAGGAAGCCCTGATCGAACAGGCCAGCCGATCGAACATGCTGTTCGATCGAGCAGGCCACTCGACCAGAGATCCTGGCCGATCGGCTGACACTTTCCTCCTTTGGAGCCTATAAATAGCCCTGTCATTGTCACTCTTTCTACTTTTGGAAAGCTCTGAGCGAACCAGCCTTATTCTTCACCTTTTTTCAGATTTCTCTCAACTCCGGTAAGTTTTCATCCTAATTCTTGTACGTTTTTGATCAATGCATGATTCTTCACCTTTCTATCTTTCAAATCTTGAATTCTAACCGTGAAATCACCAAGATCTAAGTGTTCTTGGGTGATGTTATCATGGTGTTCTTGAAGAACATCATGTTTTGGCCTCATTCAACCATGAATAGCTTAGATCTAACTGATTTCCACATAAACAAACAAAGATCCATAATAGATCTTAACCTTTTCATGGTGTGAAGGATTGAAAGAAGGATTCTTAACTTTCTTTCAACTCTTTTACACTCAATGCCTTAAAACCGGTAGAAAACGGAGCTCGAACCAACCCACTAGTCACTTTAACAGTTGGGTGGTTTAGGATTCGGATTCCACCTACGAGATTCACCGATTTTCGGGTTAAACATCAAACCGACGTTCCGAGCCGTTCACCGGCCGGAGTTGGGTGATTCCTGCCCGGACGGGATAAATGGATAAGGACGAAGGTTCTATTGTTTAAACTCGTTGTCAAGGAATATCGAAATGACGTCAATCGCCAAAACAGCCAAGTGTTAGACGAAAGGCCGACCAGGTCAGAATGCTGGCCGAACGGTTAGGCTGTTCGAACGAACAACCCAACCGATCGGACACACCAGCCGATCGACCAGGCCAGCCGATCGGCTAGCATGTGGTCCCACACTTTGACAATTTCATGAAGTATGGTATTGAACGAGGTACTGTTCGATCGAACAACTGTTTGTCAACATTACTCTTCGGATCATGAGATACTATGCTTCAGCACTTAATCGATTCTACAACTCGTTCGTAGTATGGGGTGCCACCCGATCGAGCGACATCCAACGGAAGAACCACTATTGATGTGTATAACCAATCGGTTAAGCCGGCCGATCGAACATACCGTTCGATCGATCGACCTGAAAGGTAAGAACACTTCAGTGTTCTCAAATACTACAACGAAAACTTCAAAAGTTCAAACCATCATACACAAACACATCAGAGGAAGAAACAATCCACTCGAATGGTCCAGCCGATCGAGCCTACCAGCCGATCGAACAGGACTGTTCAAACGGACTTTCAAACCGAACGAACAGCCCGTTCGATCGAACCTGCTGTTCGATTGACCAGGCTATTCGATCCATTTGCACTTGTTTCCATTTTACGTATATTCATCGCTATGCTATCGAACTATTCAGGCTAACTCTACTTTCAAGCGCTCCCTTCAATCCATACCAATCAACCGCTGTGAGTATACTCGAACCCTTTTTGCTTTAGCACTTTTGGGTGTTACATACGTTACTTATCAAAATCACAATCGAACACACTATTCAAACTATTTGAACGCTAACCGATTGCATGTATTACGTGACTAAATGAATGCTTGTTGTTATGTTTACACGTGGAATGCTGTCTACCTGCCTTAGCAACGTAGTACTATAGTTTGGACTCAGCACCCGTTCACACGGGGGTTGTTAAGGGCAATTACTTGCATGGATTATGGTGGTAATCATGTATTGCGAACTGTCTCGGACAGTCAACCCGCAGTCGTTGGTATCGATAGATCCATGTCGATAATTAACATGCTTCGTTTCCCTCTGTGTACATGTTGGTTATGCGTAAACTATTTCGAACTCTATATGCTATTATCAAACTTGTATGCTCACCTTTACATTATATGTATTGACTTTATTTTAACGTATGTGACAAGTGTTTAAGATAATTGCTTACTAGGGAAGTGAAGCTAGAATAAAGCTTTAGAGGCCCCCAACAAATAGTTGTCTGTCAGGAACAAGCAACTAGGGCATAGTTGTCTGTAGATCTTGTCAGGCTGGGTCTTAGAAGCGTTGAACAATATTTATTTATGTTAAATCTGAGTTGTCGGAACAGAATTACTTGTTTGGATGTTATCTGTAATAATGTATTTGTTTATTCGGGATACGGTATGGGACGCATCTATAACTGGATCTTATGAATAGTTGTTGTGGAGACTTCTGAAGAATCTGTTTCGCTCAGTGCCATGCCCCGATGATTCCGCCATCGGTTGGGGTGTGACACTTTATACTTTGAGTTCCATCACACCATTTTTGCTTAATGAAGTCATTGTAAACAAGATATTTTTTTTTGTATTATACAAGTGTCTTTAGAATAAGGTATTTCTTTTGGTCGTAAAATATATCAATTACTGGTATCATACCAGTAACTAAGGGGCTGTTTGGTAGGCTCTTAATGACCATTCAGATGCTACCTCTTAATTGTTTAAAACCTCTGAATGAATAAGAGGTAACCTCAAGTCTGAATGGTTAAGAGGTAACACGTGAATGGTAAATCATCACATGTCACATTCTTCTACCTTCTCATTGGTAAAATTCTTAATGGTTCCATTGAGAGGTAGCCTCTTAATGACCATTCAGAGGCTACCAAACAGCCCCTAAATGAACCAACCTGATACTGACCGAACAATATCAATATTGGTATCAGTTATCGATCAACGTAAAACACGTGTCGATATCATTTTGATCCTAACGAATCAACAAGGACCGAATTTCGTTTTTTTTAAGAAAAAAAAAAAGATGTATGCTACAGGTATAAATTAAAAAGAGGGAGCATATTGACGAACGAAATCAAGTACGTGTCAATAAAACCCCACAAGTTTCAGACCACTCTCACGAGGACTTGAACAACGAAGAAGATCGCGACTGTCTACACACCGATCACATCTCTACATCACTTCATAGATCAATCACACACGGTATTATTATTATTATTATTTTTTCTTAAATTTAATCGATTGTACGTATCGATCAGTTTCAATCGGAGATTTTCATTCGTCGTTAGGGCAACGTGTAGGTTAATGATCGTATCTGTTTGTCAATTTGATCTCTTTGAATGTTTGCAGAAATTGTTGATTGTTAGGTTTAATCTGTTGCGATGTATGTTAGATAGGAAAAATGTGTAATGTAAGTTGAGGTTTTCAGTTAATTTCATCGATTTCACGAGACGTAAATCAGAATTTTTTTTTTAATTTTTTTTTGTAGTTTTTGTTGTGTTTTTTAGAGATTAATGTGATTTTTGGATGTGAAAACATCTAATTTTGAATCTCACATTGCTAGAGACTGTGAACTTTTGAATGTCAATTTCAATTGCTCTAAATTGCAAGTGAAAATGTTGGTTTAAAATTGTGATCAGTTTGTTTTTTTTTTGTTTGAAATAAGTAGTAACCGAAGTCAAATATAGCTCGTAAAGGAAGAATACCGTTTATGTGTATTTCTTACAGTTCTGGAGGAAATTAAATGGTGTGTTGATATGTTACATCATACAGTTTATAAAAAGGCTATTCATGTAACTTTATGGTAAACAATGCATCGTCGTAGTGATTTCAAGAAGCCAGCAATCACTGATTTTATTTTATTTTATTTTTTTTAATTTCTGATGTGCTTTTATACGTATTTTACTTCGAATTCTAGCGTCTGTAGATATTTGCATTTTCAAGGTGCCTTATATAGATCTGTAGTTTCATTAAGCTGTAAATAGTGGGATGATGCTCATGTGATGGCTTCATTACTGACTAAACGAAGTTAAGGCTATAGTTTCTGAACTGAAGTTTGCAGCTTTTTTCAGCAAAGCTTATGTAAAGTTTAAAGTGGAAGGAGCAATTTATCAACGTTTTCAGTACTCGGATTCCGATCATAAGTGCTAAATTGGTTTAATATTTACAACCAACGTTTTGGCCAATACAAGTTTGTTGGGTGCTTAGTCATGGAACTTGTTTGTATATAATCAAGTATTTTAGAAAATATACTTCTCCAAATGTTATGGTTTAATGACCCAAAGGTAGTTTACGATATGCTATAAAGCATGGGAAAGTTATCAACGTATCTTTTTTCTATTTGGCAAGTTCTATATTTAGGATGACAAACATCATAAATATTTGATCATTAAATGCCAAATTCTGGATACGTTGCATGTATCGTACTATCATTTATGTCAAAAAAGGAGAAATGCGCAACACATTGTAACAGTAAACAATCTAGCAGTCATCACGTACCTCTGTACACATGTAATCTGAATGCTAATTACCTTATTATCTGGTTATATAGTCTTGTTGTAATTAATAAACAAAAAAACCTATTTCTGCGACCAGATCTTATTTTAATATCCTTCTTAAATGCCTCATGTTGTCATGGGCAATTTGGGACAATTTCAGTAATTTTCTGTATAGACCTAATTGAGTACTTTGGACAATTCTAAGATGTATACCTGTAGTTTTGTTAAAAAATATGTATGTTTTAGAATAATAAGGTATATATTTAGTAGGATTGTTAAGGCATTGATTCAATTCCCTTCCTTGTTCAGCTATCAACATGTGAATATATGCGTGTGTGTGTCAGTGTGTGTATATATATATTGTTGAACTAATATGGACAGGGGCTGGTACTCTGTTTTCATTTTCACTATGTTTAGATTATCTTCTTTAGCCACATAATAGTTGCGTATTTGAGCTTTTAGTTCTAGATCTTTAGTTCAATAAATCTGATTTATTTTGCTACCTATTTGAAGTTCTCCTCCAGTCATTTAGCTTTATTAATCTCCATTCATTTCTACTTTGTTCAGAGATAGGGCTGCTGCAGGATTAAAATCCAAAACAAGAAGACTATAGAGGAATGATTTAAAGCCATTTGTCTTGGCTTTCTTCTACAATGTCTGGGATACTTAATGTATTTTCTGTTCTCCATTCTTATCTTTAGTATAATGATTTTATTATAAATATCATGTATATATGCATTACCGTTTAGTTCTGTATTCTTTAAATCATAATAATCTTTGTTTTCAGTCGGGTGTGAATGGCTCAACCTCAACTTTTCCAGATGCAACCGGAAGAGCTTTTACCTCAACGTTTTCTTCTCAGTTAGGTTCCTCTGCTGCTGATATGAACCACAATGATGCAATAGGTGTGTTCAAGTTTTCTATCTTCTACAATTCAACCCGTTTAACTCTTACGTCATTTCTTTACCGTTTACACTCACTTTGTAAAAGACGTACTAGGGTTGCGAAGCATAAACGGCAATTTCAACATTCCCAGCATGCCTGCGGCATATACATCAAGAAATTCGGGGTTAAACGGTCCTTTGAACGGTGTACAACCACCTGCTGGAAGTGTATCTAACGGACGATATGGAGTAAATAATCTTCCTGTTGCCCTTTCTCTGGTACCAATATAATGTGTCCTAAATTTTCTAATTATATGATTCTTCTAAGTTCATGCGCACATTGTTTTCATGTGTGCTTTTTTTTTCTTTTTGGTTAAAGCAATCTGCTGGCAGTTCACTTGGACTTTCAGGAATTTCAAACAACGGGGGTACGGTGTTGTATCAGTTTAGTTAAGATTTTTTTCATTTGTGTCATTCCTAATATGTTGAAGCGTATAATTTCAGGTTCAGGTATAGGTCAAAGTATCGGGAACAGAGAACAAATTATAAGCTCAATGGCAATGGGTAACCTTGTTAATGGCGGAAACATCGGAAGAAGTTTAAGCTCCGGTGGACTTAATATGCCCGGGGTTGCTTCTCGGTTGAATCTAACTGGTAACAGTTGAACACAACACTATGTTATCATCTAGCAAATATATTATATATTTTAGAGTAAAATGCCATTTTCGTCCTTGAGGTTTAGCCAGTTTTGCGACTTTCGTCCAAAGGTTTGTTTTTCCGCATCTGGATACAAAAGGTTTGAAATCTTGCCATTTTCATCTGGCTCGTTAATTCCATCCATTTTTTTTTCCCATTAAGTCAGTGGTATTTCTGTCTTTTTTGTTCACTCAAAGGGCAATTCGGTCTTTTTTCCAATTGTCTTTTAAGTTAACAAAAAAGACGAAAATACCCCTGACTTAACGGAGAAAAATGGATGGAGTTAACGAGCCGGATGAAAATGGCAAGATTTTAAATCTTTTGGATCCAATTGCGAAAAACAAACTTTTTGACGAAAGTCGCAAAACTGGCCAAACCTCACGGACGAAAATGGCATTTTATTCTATGTTATCCTTCATGTTTTATTAGTTAGTAACTTGGTTTGTTGTTTGCGTGACACCTGTAACTCTAGCACCGCAAATGGTATCTCTACTAGGAAATTCTTACTCTGGTGCTGGAGGGCCGCTTTCACAGAATCAATTTCAAGCGGGAAATAATCATTTAAGCTCAATGGCGTTATTATCTGAATTGAATCGTGACCATTCTTTTGACATGAATGATTTTCCTCAGTTAAGTGGACATCTTAGCTCCGCTGGTGGTTCTCAAAGACAATTAGGTAATATAGCTTCTGAACTATACGATACCTGCATTATCTTTCTGTTTAGTTTTTCTAATGGCGTATAACAGGAAACTATTTTTTCTTATTACTATGCAGGGGGTTTGGCACGTCGGCAAAATGTTAGTTTTATGCAACAAAACCAAGAATTTAGCATCCAAAATGAAGATTTTCCAGCTTTACCCGGATATAAAGGTACGTCAGTCAACTTTCTACCTTTCAAAACAATTGATAATCGAGTAGGTGATTGGTGGATCACCCATCACCGGTTATGTTGCTGTGTTTGAATTGTGTTAATATGTGTGAGGTAATAAAAAGGGTATCACAAATCAGTAAATGTACGGCAACGCATACTGACGTATTCTCCCCTTTTAGTAATTCTATGTGAATACATTAAGTGAAAAAACTCAGTTAATTAAAATAGTTATCATGAAGGATAGTAACTAGGGCTGCAAACGAACTGAACGTTCAGCTAACAGTCCATGAACCGTTCGGCGGGATGTTCGTTTACGTTTGTTCGTTTAATACATGAAGGAACATGAACAAGAAATTTCGTTCGACTAGTTAAATGAACGAACATGAGCAGAAGTCTCGATCGTTCAATTGTGTTCGTGAACGTCTGTTTACATTTATTCATGTTCGTTTGTTTATGTTCATTAAAGATTTTCTACATTTATTTATATTATCTAAACTTTTTATACTCTTTAATTCTTATTTATTTCATTACCCTAACAATTAAATAGGAAACCATATTCCCATCTTGTTTATGCATCGTTCCCCTTTCCTTCCTGGCGAATACTATCGACCTCCGTTCCACGATTAGGGCTTCAAGTTCTAGCTTCTTTCGGCCAGATTCTATTTGTGTTCATGAACACGTTCATTTCCTTAGTGAACGAACACGACCAGAAAATCTCGTTCGGCAAGTGTTCATGGACCATTCATGAACACCTTTATTTCTTAACAAGCGAACACGGACAAAGCCTTGTTTGTGTTCGTTCGGTTCATTTGCATTCCTAATAGTAGCGTCGGTCCTTGTCAATCTGATGATCTGGCAGTCTTAGGATGATAGAAAGTGTCAAAACGTACCGACACACACGCCATCCACGTGTAGCAAGATGGGAGAAAGTGCCAAACTCTACCTACCGCATCGATCCTTTAAGAAACTTTTAAAGTTTCGATCCTCTCATATCTTCCCCTTTCTATACATCCCCTCTACCTTCTCATCTTAAACTCCATTTGGGGAAAATTATAATCCGATAATCTCTTGTCACATTTACGTGTGTATAATATTGGAAATGAAGATTGAGGTGACCTGAAGAGTGGCGTAGAGGAAACGTTGAATCCCTAATTTTCATACTGCGGGGAAGAAAATATAAAAGCCCTAAGTTTCTTCAAGGCAGTTTTGATTATCCGACAACCGATCTATCGGTTTCAAATCAAAGTTAAATTGTTATCTATACCGTTTGGAAAACATGGGAGGTAAGTTTATTAATGCGAATAACCATAATCAGATAAAAAGCTCGATGCAGTTTCATTTGATTGTAGTATGAAGCATTTATCTCATATATGCCATATTTGATTGCATCGTTCCTGAAAAGAACATTTTGGTATATGCCAGATTTGCCTAAATTTAACGATTTCTTCCTTTAAAGAATTGAGGTATCTGTGAATACTGTCACTATAGAAAGCGGATCCAACATCTTTAAATTGTTTATTAAACCTTGGATAATTATTAGTATATATGGATAAAAAAGGCAAGTCTTGGTATTATTTAGAGGTGGAAAATGTGGCGAATCGGTCAATCGGGTAACAGGTCAAAATGGGGAAATTTTTGGTACAAGCCTAGTTGTGATGATCCAATTCCCAAAACATTTTTGTCCATTATTTTTAAATATTTTTTAATGTGTCAAATATGATTGCAAAATCTTTATTATTTCATACAGTTAAAAAAAAAAAATTATGGAGGTTTTATGCTTTATATATACACTTTGGGGGACTATAGACCTGTTTCCCTTTTAGCTATTATTTTTATTTATTTGACCTTTTTGGAATGAAGCATAAATCGAATCAACCCATTCATAAGTAAATGGGTGAAATTACGACATAATATTATTTTGTATGTCAGGGTAAGGATCAAATATTTTTTTTATAAGATAGTATCATGATTTGAAAAGTTTATAAAGAATAAAGTGTCATATTTAATTATACAAACAAAAATATAGTGTCTGGTTTGATCAAGCATAAAAAAATATACTCAACAGAGATTACTGAAATTCTGTTTTATATTTACATACAGAGTAGTGATTTTGAATTTAAATCATTTAAAATTTATCTTTTTTTTTGTGTAAGTATGATTATTGTTGGCTTCCTCTTGGAGTTCTTATTACATCAATAGTAATAGTGATCACAACCTATCTTATCATTCAGGTGGTAACGAGTTTCCGGTTAATATACACCAGAAGGAACAGCTTCGTGACAATACAGTCTCTATGATGCAGTCTCAGCAACATTTGCCTGTAGGTCCCACTGTAATATAAATACTTAATGCTGTATCAAGTTTCTCTTAAGCCAGCTAACCAACACTACTTTGTCATTTCTCAGGTCGGAAGATCAAGTGTTTTCAGTTTGGGAGGCGCATATTCATCGCATCAACAACCACCACACGCTCCAATTAATGGTGGCAGCTCCTACCTTCCTGCAAACGCTCAAGATATCCATTTTCACGGTTCTGAGGTGGCCTATACTCCCGTTACATTTTCTTAATGGTTTTCATTCAACGCTTATTTCTCATCTGTTTTTATTCTATTTCTTATAGGCAAGAAACTCGGGGATGCTTGCTACTGGATCAAGGCCAGTAAACTTGTCGAACACAGTGTCAGGTGGCGGGTCCTACGATCAACTCATGCAGCAGTATCAACACTTCCAGAAACAGTCACAGATACGACTGGTCAACCCGTTTAGAGACCAGGAAGTGAAGTCAACTCAGGTGTCTCAATCTGCTGCAGACAGATTTGGATTGCTTGGGTTATTGAATGTTATTAGGATGAATAATCCTGATTTGACCCCACTTGCTTTGGGTATTGATTTGATGACACTCGGTCTGAACTTGAATTCTCCTGATAATCTGTACAAGAAGTTTTCGTCTCCGTGGTCTGATGAATCTGCTAAAGGAGATCCCCATTATTCCATTCCTGAGTGTTTCAATACGAAACAACCGGCTCCGTTAAACGTGAGCCTCTCTCTGCAAACTTTTGTCTCTGTTTAAAAGTAGAGGTAAAATAAATATAGCTTAAAAATTTTAACGGATTAAACGGGTGGAAAGTTTCCCAAAGTGTACATGCAGGGGGTATTAGCCTGTTTGGTTTGAAGGTCTTGATTTGAGGGTATGGGTTTGATGGTGTTTCAGGGCTGCAAACGAACCGCATGAACACGAACAAGACCTTGTTCGTCTTCGTTTGTTAAGGAAATATATGTGTTCACGAACTGTTCATCAACACTTACTGAACGAGATTTTATGTTCATATTCGTTCGTTAAGGAAATGAACACATCTGTTTTCGATTGTGTTCTTTTGTTAATTTTAGGTAACGAATACCAATGAAAGTTCATGAACACAAATAAAAACAAACGAGCACAAACAAGTGTTCATGAACATAATATATAATACACTGATTACTGATACTTATTAAATATTTTATTTGTCAAAATTTTGAAGTATTTAAATAAAATATAAAAATTTAAAACACTGACAAACGAACACGTACCGAACGTTCACGAACATAATGAACGAACACAACCTCTGTTCATGATCGTTCATTTAACTAAACGGACGAAGTTTCGTGTTCGTGCTCGTGTTCATTTATTTATTAAATGAACGAACACAAACGAACTTCCTGCCCAACAGTTCACGGACCGTTTGTTGAACGTTCGGTTCGTTTGCAGCCCTAGGTGTTTGGGATGTTTGGGGTAAGGGTATGGGTTTGAAGGAACGGGGTTGATACACATAAAGATAGATAAGTATCCTTCAAACCCACCTAAAGGGCTGGGTGCATAAATCTATCCCCTTCCCATTCCATCATGTTAACATATACCCATAGTGATTCTCAAGCGCAAGCCAAACACTACCTAAATCATTTTGTTACAAAAGTTAAATGAGCATTGACTATTGACTATATATAATAGTGTAACATATTTGACACTAATTATCTATGAATTTTGGATGGCTCAATGGGCTTCATTCCGCTTCTTTGTATATTGCAGCAAGATAGCTTCTCAAGATTTTCTACGGAGACCTTGTTTTATATTTTCTACAGGTGACCTTCTCTGTTCTTTCATAAGTTTTTTTTGTATGTTTTTTGATGGTTAACTTTTACTCGCATCTTACAGCATGCCAAAGGACGAGGCTCAGTTGTTTGCAGCTAATGAACTGTATGTATCCCTCTTACATCTTATCATTATTTTAAAATTTCATATACTCTTTTTTTCGTTTTATCTTTGATAAAAATCATTGCTCCAAGAAAGCTAATATAATTGCTCTTGAATTACCTGAGGAATTTATGTAAATATGTTATATACCCTTAGAGAGTTTCTGGAAGCATTATATATTTTTCTTTCAAAATTTTTTAAAAAATGATCTTTTTTTTTCTTTTGTTCTTTTAAAAAGATCATTTTGATACTCTGTTGCAGGCACAATAGAGGATGGTTTTACCACAGAGAGGTGCGTCTATGGTTCTCAAGGGCTCCAAACATGGAACTGTTGGTCAAAACAAGCACTTATGAGAGAGGTTGTTACTACTGTTTTGATCCCAACACCTGGGAAACTATTCGAAAGGTACACATTTATTTCTGTATCATTACTTTAACATCATAATGACCGACTATTTTTATAAAAAAATAGCTGTCCCGTAATCCTTAGTAGGGTTGTGCTTTTAGTAAAAAAATGTACCAAACCGAAACTAAAGAACTGAAAAGAAACATGCGCTTTGTCTTGTCCGAAAAGTTATAGAGTTCCTTAGCCATTTTTTTTATATGTATACATACATATGGACGTGTATGATGATGGCAAGTTTGATTGTTGCATTGCAGGATAACTTCGTTGTTCAATATGAAATGGTGGAAGACCGACCGGTGGTCCCCCGTCGTTAGTTTTTAATTTGTTGTTTCTTTTGAAGTGTCTGATAATCTAAATGAAGTTGATGAGATAAACCTTTTAGTAGAAGTTATAATACAAGAAAGTAAGAAAGTAGGTAATCCAAATGGTTGGGTGCATAATGCAAAGCTTTAGAGTGTTGTCAGATCAGAATGTGTTTCCAAATGTTGGTACTTTTGGTTAAACCTCCTTTAGAAATCACAAAAATGTTGGTGGTACTTTATATTGTGTTTTCTATGTTTTCGTTCCTTGCTTTACAAGTTGTACGCCGTGCATTAGATAATTAGACATTATCCGATTTGCACGGTTTCTCGCTTCTAGCTGCTTAGGAAGTTGATTTTTTTAGTTGCATCTTTTGACTATTAGGTGGCAATATTGCAAAAAATGAAAGAATGGTTACAATTTACTCCAAACATGTATTAGCAGACAATTTTACAACACATTTTATGGTGTTACAATTTACTAGACAAAAATTTATGAATAAAACATTTTATAGATACCTCCAAGATCTTATAAAGTCATTAAATAGATTTGACTATTCTAAATATCATAAGGGTGGGTGAACGGAGCGTAAGCGGGGAGGGGAGCGGGGAGGCTGATTGCCGCGGGGGGCACACCACCGCCAGCCCTATTCACCGCAAGGGGGGAGCCAAAATGGTGGATTAGTCACCGCATGGAATGTTTGGCATTTTTCGTTTATTAATTAATTATTTTGTTAAAATGAAGGCTAAATGGAATGTTTGTGGGTGCGGAAAAATGGAATGTTTGTAATTTTATTTTGTTAAAATTATTTTGTTTCATTTATTAATTAATTAAAAAAGAAAAAAATAGTTTCTCTCATGAGGGGTGCACCTCGTACGTTTTTTGGCAAGAGAAGAGTTAGGGAGGGGAAATGACATGGCATCATACGATTAGGTTAAAAAATCTTTCCCCTCACCTCATTAGGGGGCGCCCCCTTCACCCTAACAGATGTTTTTCTTTCTTTCTTCTTTTTTTTTTTTTTTTTTACCATTTTAAATATTTTTGTTAAATAAGACTTTTTTTTTTAAATTTATAATAATAGATTATTTGATATTAACAAGTAAAACAATAATAGATAACTTTTAATAATCAACAAGAGGTTTCTTTTTAGAAGTTGGAATACGAACCACTGGAAGATTAAACATGTATTTGTTTGTGAAACATGTAGTTGGAATAAATGTGAGCTTACTTCCAAAACGACTTGTTCTTTCTCGTCTGTATCATATATGCCTAATCACTTGAATTTATGTAGTAAAGCGCTTCTAGTCTGGTGGTAAACAATGGTCATCATCACCCTCCATGTCAGCATCATGTCATCCCACTCTCATCCATCACCCTATATGGTGTGGTTATGACCCAAATCACTATCCACTTTATATTTTATAATTAATCAAATTTATCAAATGAGGGTCGTGGTTGCCGTGGATTAAACCATACGAACCATCATGGTTTGGGAAGAGGGCAGTGTATCACGTAGACCACGACCCATGTGGCAATCCATGACCCAAACCACCATTCTCATACCCCATAGCCTAAGTAGTAAGGGTTTTAGTTTTTTTTTTTTTTTTTTTTTTTTTTTTTTTTTTTTGAAAAACTTAACTTTTGTCACCAATGGGATTTGAAACCTCACCAGATGGTAAAACAAAGTTTTATCCACCACCTTAATACCAAGGTTGTAAGAATTGCTAGGCGCTTGTTGGCCGGTAAGGTACCAACTAGCTATTAATTGGGATTTATAGGGATTGATTGGATTGGGATTTTATATGTATGTACACACTTTTTTATGTATTTTTTAAGTAGACATGTTTTAACACCTAATTCGACCCGTATTTTCAAGTAAATATGATTAATTGCCGGACTTTACAGGTTTTGGTCAAGAATCTGGCCTAAATTTGGCCCGAATCGCTAGACTACAACCGTTTTTCGGCCAATTAGGACTGGATTTGACTATTGTTGACCGCCTAATTGACCGATTAGATAAAAATTACTCGGCAAACCTAGGACTAACGATTAATCAGCGACTAATCAGATACTAATCGAGATTTTTACAACCACACAGTTAATACCAATATAACACTAGACAATTCTGAGCAAACCGTGCCTTTTCAATTATCTAATCTCATCTTGAGTTGTGGATTAAAATAAACAATAAAGAAGCTTGTAAGTTGTAACAAATAAATTGTATGTATACCATATAACATCAAAATAAAGCACCCACCCACCCACCCGGTTGCTATTCAAAAGCAAGAGCGGTTATTTCCCGCCACAATCATCCACATATCTTTTTTTTTTTGTGTGTTTTTTTCTTCTTCAACTTCCCTCCCAAACTACACACAAACACAGACAAATGAAACTTGTGGTATTCATCTCCTTCATCATCATCTCTCATCATCACATGGTCAACGCAGGCGTTCAAATCCTCTCCAAATCAAAGCTTGAAAAATGCGAAAGGTCTTCGGACGGTCCTCTCAACTGCACCAGCAAAATCGTCATCAATATGGCGGTTCCTAGTCAAGCAGTAACTCACTCACTCACTCAATATCCTCCTTCTTCAACTATTAATATTATTATTATATAAATCACATAATTCAGAGTTTGTTTCATTTTGTTTGTAGAGTGGTAAAGAAGCGTCCATTGTGGCGCGAGTGGATGAGGTGGAGGAGAAATCCGACGATACAATCAAAACGCTTCGGGATCCACCTGTGATTACTGTTTACAAATCGGCAGCGTACGCCCTGTATGATCTGACTTATATTAGAGTATGCATCTTGCAACTTCAATTCTTTCACTTATCATATGTTAAATTAAATGGTACTAATTTAGATTATATGTATGCTTAGGTTAGGGTTTTTGACTCTAGGGTTAGGATTTTTTATTTTTAACCATTTTCACCCAAATTTACTCCATCCAGATGAACTTTTTGAAAATGAATGTATCTTGGTTAATAAAGGAGTTTAAGTGTTTTCTGATGAATATTGGTTCTTTATTTATTTATTTATTTATTTATATATGGTCAGGATGTCCCTTACAAACCTGAAGAGTTTCATGTTAAGACGCGCAAGTGTGAGTCTCATGCTGGTGCAAATATTGTTGGGCAATGTGTGAGGTAAGAATCATCATTTTTCTAGTGTATTACCGTCGTCGTCGAAATGTTGTATAATTTATTCATCTGATCTGCAAAACTTCAAATGAAGTGTGACTTCATCTTGGAAGTTGATACCTCACTAAGAAAGACGTTTAAATCATAAGTACCTTTTTTTTTGGTATCTATGAACAATAGTAAGCTTTTTACCTCAATTTTTTTGGGATATTAAAGAAAAATGAAACTAAAAAGGTGCGAATATAAGAGCAACTACTTAATTAATTTTGTATATTCACTCACTCATTGTGTCTTAACTTCTGTTCTTCATAGCTTGAGAGATGATCAAGGACGTGTGATCGAGCATACTCAGGTACTACTTAATTGTCACATTTTATGGTATCAAAACATATACTGGTAGCGTGATTTATCATATTGGTTTTTTATAATATTGTTTTCTGTAAACCCTCTTGGTACAGCCAACTTGTTGTCCTTGTGGGAAGTGGCGTCGGGTACCTTCATCTTGTGGAAACTTTTGTAAGTTCTTTGAAATTGGTTACATATTCTGTTCTGCATTTAAACGCTCTTATTATTCCTTCTGATAATCAATCTTAATTCTTGTTGAAATCAGTCAATAAGATGAGGAAAGGAAAGGTGAACACTGCCCACTGCCTCCGTTTTCCTGGTGACTGGTATGGACTTTACCGTTTAATCATGTTATATATTATGCAGATTATTAATTAATGTTCTTTTTTTTTTATCTAATATTTCATGTTGTTATTCTACACTACCAATGTAACTTGACAGTATTTAGATGTTTAATATTGTAATGCTTCATTTCTTAAGGTTTTCAGGAGTTGATAAGGCCCATTACATGCTTATCTTTATAACCAAACATATAATTAGTACTTAATATGAATTAGAGCTTTCAGATTTCGGAACTTGTAACAATACTTTGTACACAAAGGATTGCATATCATTTTAGAACTGTATCATGTTTCTTTCTTTCATTTTAACACCATCCGCAAATCTAAAATTAGTTCGTGGTGTCTACCTAGGTTCCACGTGTTTGGTATCGGCCAGCACTCAGTTGGGTTCAACATTCGGATCAATGTCAAGACAGGATTGAAAACCACTGTACGCCATATTAATAACCATCAACTTAACCATGACTGAATTTGAATAGAACTGCTGAAGAACTTTGGATCTCTTTTATATTTCATAATTTTTCCTTTTTTGATTTTATCGCAGCAGGAAGTGGTTATCGGGCCTAATAATCGAACTGCCACGTCACTTGATAACTTTCTACGCGTGAACCTCGTTGGGGACTTTGTTGGGTATAACAGCATTCCTTCCTTCGAAGACTTCTTTCTTGTTATTCCGAGACAGGTAAGTTTGTTCCGAAACAATCTCCATCTTGCCATTTACCTTCTCCAACTGTATTATCACAACCTTATAATTTATTTTTTACTGCCTATTGTTTTTTAATACATCCGAAGGGGGGCCAAGGTCAACCACGAGATTTGGGAAGGAACTTTTCTATGTGGATGCTACTTGAACGAGTGAGGTTCACGTTAGATGGGCTTGAATGTGATAAAATTGGTGTCAGTTATGAAGCTTTTAATAACCAGCCAGGTTTCTGCTCTGCACCACAAATGAGTTGTCTGCATAATCAGTTATGGAACTTCTGGGATGTGAGTAAATACATTTGCTTGTGTTCGATATTCCTTTGTGTTTAGTTCATATTTTTGGCTCATCTGATGATCTGGTTTTTGGATATTAAGATGATATATGACGAGAAGAAAAGGGAAAGTTGTCGCGTAAATATTATAATCTGCTCATTTTAAAATTTGAATGTAACAGGCTGATCAGAACAGGATCAGAAGAAATCAACCCCCTCTTTATGATGTGCTAGGAAGGTTTGAAAGGATAAATGAGCATCCGGTTAGGTTCCCATGATTCTGAATAACACAATAACGTGTACACACACACACATATAGAAAAAGTATATCGTACATTACGGCTTAACGTACTTCACATACAACAACGTGCATGATTTTTTCTATAACATGCGTGATTAATGTTTTCAATATGCGTGATTATTGTGTTTCAACATGCGTGATTTTGGATTTTTGAGTTATAACGTGCGTGATTTTAAAATGAACGTGCGTAATTACCTTTCGTACGTGATGTACGTTAACCTTCCTCTCTCTCTCTATATATATTTATATGTATATTATGTATGTTTATACACATGTATGTATGTATATATAATTTTGTATCACCAATCAAATCGTATACAGAATGCAGGAAGCCATTCATTTTCCATAGGAATTACCGAAGTTGTAAACTCAAACCTTTTGTTAGAACTGAAAGCTGATGATATAGAATATGTCTATCAAAGGTTGGTACACTTTCTTGAGGTCCACACAAACATGCATAATTTAATATATATGCATAATATGCAACTTCAGGATTGTAATTGTTAGTTGTATATATCCACCGACTTTTATGGTTCTGAATATAAAACTCTAACTCATACATCTTGTTCGGCTGCAGGAGTCCTGGGACCATCGTAAGCATCGCGGTCCCCACTTTTGAAGCCCTTACTCAATACGGGACCGCCACAATCACAACTAACAACACTGGTGGAGTGGAAGCTGCCTACAGTTTAACTGTAGTTCTATTGAACCTTAATTTTAGTATTTTTTATTTAATTCTAGCTGCCTACAATACTAAGCAATGGCATCTAGCATATGTTCTTGATAAAAGTATTTGATTAAAGTTACAGATTTCATTTTACATGTTTGCTTTTGCAGTTTGATTGCTCCAGAGGTGTCAATCCAATGGAGGTATGCATTAAATTAAACCATTAATCCCTTTTCTAGTTTTGTCATCATTTAATGATGAGTAAATTACGTTTTTGGCCCCTGTGGTTATATCACTTTTACTATATAAGCCCAAATAAGAATTTTTAACATATCTGCCCCCATGGTCTCTATAACTAACCATTTTGGCCCCCATGGTCTCTATAACTAACCATTTTGGCCCCCATGATCTCTAGCACTTAGGGGCCAAAATGGTTAGTTACAGAGACCATGGGGGCATATATGTTAAAAATTCTTATTTTGGGCTAATATAGTAAAAGTGATATAACCACAGAGGCCAAAGACGTAATTTACTCTTTAATGATATTTTAGACTTGTTTAATAACCTGTTAACATACATAGAATCCACTGTTATGCAGTTTTCATGGAATGGAGAGTATATAATACATTCATACTTAGAATACCTGATAATGAATGATATGGAATTTCATGGAAAAATAATTTTTTTTAACACTTTCTTACAGGAACAATTTTTCACTATGAAGCCAGGACACCTTGTATCCCGATATTACAAAGTGCAGCCAACATCTGATCAAGCTGCCAAATATATGTGTACTGGTACGGGATAATCGTCATATTAGTATGTTTTTTTATAAATATTCTGTTAACAAAGAACATGCCGTTGCAGCTATATTGAAAGATTCTGACTTTAAGGAAACTGATAGAGCCGAGTGCCAGTTCACAACCACAGCCACAGTTCTAGACAACGGAACACAGGTATGGTATATGAACGATACAAACAAAAAGTTTTGTTTATTTTTCTGTAATTGACCTGAACTTTTTTTTTTTTTTTTTTTTATAATAATATGTTCATAGATGTCTCATTAAGGTTTTATCTCTTTCTTTCTTTTTTGATCATTTTTATTGATCAATCCTTTCAAAATTGCTAGAGGTTAGTAAAAATGCATGATTTAGTTCTATGTTATTTAATTATTCCACATACATACTACTTATTTATTTCAGCTTCCATGGGAACCACCGAAAAGTGATGGTATAAAAGGCTACTTTGAATCTGTTGAGAGTTTTTGGCATGCACTTTGGGAGGGTATGGTCGACTTCATTACCGGAAAAACTTGCAGGTTATCATTTCATCTGTCGACACTCATTTAAGTTTTATGAAACTCCTTTATGTCAGCATAACTTCTCAAATATTTTTATTTTTTGTGATTTATATTGGTTACAATACTTTATGCACGCAGAATGAAATGCTCCAGTTTCTTCGATCTTGGTTGTCACTTGCGCCACATATGTATGACCTGGCTGCTGTTGTTTGGTCTGTTTTTGGCAATCTTCCCTACAGGTAAGCGGCTGCTAATTTCGCTTTCTAAATTTTTGTTTGGAGATGACTTTTTCTTTCTTCATTTTTGTGACTTTTAGTGATCCTCCTACTTTGGCTTCTACATGAAACCGGACTTTTTGATCCCATTTATGATTGGTGGCAAGATAATTTCTGGGACGATGAACAGAAAATGCAACACATCATAAAACAACGGCCAGATGATTGGAATAAACGCCATAAGAAGAAATCAAGACATCATGCAGATGGTACTCATAAAAGACAAAGGCAACAAAAGGGTATTAGTCAGGAGCCGAGACACACTCATTCTGAACGTCATCATCATGTTAAGAGAGACAAACACAAACCCGAGAGAATTAAGGATGGAAGTTTCACCGATCATCCACTTTATGTAAACAAAGGGGAAAATGTTACGGAAGACAAAAACAAATATTCTAGACATGATGACCGAACCACAAAGGCCGTAAACAAGCATGGGCATGTAAAAGCAGATGACACACACCATAAACATTATCGTTCTAAGAGAAAGACATAAAGGATGACACTTTTGCTTTGTTATTCCTACATATTTAGTTGGAATATCATCATGTAGGACAAAAACAAGACTAGAAAAGCAGAACCAGATGTTGAAGGTTTTGTTATCCTATGCGGAAAGTGTTGAATGTTTTGTTTTTATGCATCTAGTATCACATAGAATTTTCATTTCTATTTGAGATAACTAGTTGATTCAGATGTTGGATCTTATTTCTCTTTATCTTCATCAAAGAACTGAACATGAAAAATGCAAACCTACATTTTTTCCGTTGATTGATTGCCACCTGAGAATGGAAGGAAAAAATACTTCATTTCTATGTTTGTTTCATCATTACCGATATTTGGTCAATTGGCAATGAGAATTCACAATATCAGCTCTTTAAGTGTTGAGGATTGAAGATTCTATGACCGAACACTAAGCTATATAACTTGGTTAATGGAGAATTGAAGAAGAGGCTACAAGCCAAAACCACACAGATAATAAGAGAATTAAGAGAGAAGAGTGTAACTTGGGAAGGAAGTAGTTATCATTGAACATAAGTGTCAATTACCTCGCCTTGAACTATATATAGCTATTCTCATGTTACACATGCCATACCATAGTTACCTAAATCGCGATACGCTCCGGTACGGGTATGCGGACCGGATACGCGATTCACTAGATTTGGTGTATTCGGTATGAAGGGGGTAGGTTCATTTCGGTACGAGTAGATATGGTGTACCATGAAATATGGTTCAATGTACCAAAATCATTACGTAACATATAATCTTCTATACTATATAATAAAAGAAACCAATTTTGGGACACATGTCATTCATTAAAGTCATCTATTTTTTAGTTTTCTCATCTTTATCTCCTACTTAATTATAAATAATTAATATTAATTAAAAGATAATTATAAAATTAAATTTAAACAATTCGTATAGGAGATAATATAATCTTTTGAAATATTTATTAGATTTCAAAATTATTTATCTTGACATTAACAAAAGATGTACACTAAATATAAATTAATATAATGTAAAGAGTTAAATGTCATTTTAGTCCCTGTGGTTTGTGCCATTTTGTCAGTTTAGTCCGAAAGTTTTATAATACACAGGGTTTATAAAGATATAATAAGATATAACTTTTTATTGATTGGTATATAAAATTACATGTGCTCAACCTATACAATACATGAGATTCTTAAAAATGTAACTTTTTTCATTATTAATATGTAAAATAAAATTTACTCAACCTGTACAATACACAAAGTTCTTAAAGATATAACTTTTTATTATTTAATATATAAAATTACATTTATTCAACCGAGGTAATAAATGAGATTTTTAAAGATATATTTTTTTATTATTTGGTATGTAAAATTACATTTATTCAACCCGTGTAATAAACAAGGTTTCAAAAATATTTTTTTTATTATTTGATATATAAAATTACATTTATTCAACTCGTGTATTACACGGGGTTCAAACCTAGTATATTATAATCAAAATTAGATAAAATATAAATTTCCATCTTAAAATTAGATAAAACTAGAATTGAGACCCGCCGCAATGCGGCGGGGATTCTTTAGTTATAACTAAGTCAATTTAGGACCTGCACATTATGTTAAACCTGTCAAACGGGAAAAAAAATAGACGATGTAAAAACGTTCACCTATACATGCACGTTGCGCCGTGTTAACTCGCAAAATTTAGAACGAAACGTAAAAACGTTAAACCAAAGACGCACGCTGCGATGTGTTAAGTCACAAAATTTAGAACCAAGAATAAAACGAAAAATTTACGGAAAATGAAAACTATAAAGGACCAAAGTTGAAAGTAAAAAAAGTTGCAATGATAGATAACAAAAGATAAAAAGTTTTGAGTTAAAAGTAAAAAAACAAATAGTTTTGGGTTAAAAGTAATTTATGAAATACTTTTTGGTTAAAAGTAAAAAAATCATTTTTTTCGGAAAACCCCAAACCCAAGGGCACGACAACCATATGCATAACCATTTTTTCTTTAGAAAACCCCCAAAGCATACCCCGCATTGCGGCGGGGTGTAAAACGGTGTCAAATAGTACTAATGTCACACAACCGTCATCGACCACCAACACTGACTCGACCTAGGATCTGCATGTTGCGACGAACCTGTCAAACATGAAAAAAATAGAGGTAAAAACGTTGAACCCATGCACGTTGCGCCGTGTTAACTTGCAGAATTTGAAACAAAAAGTTGAACCACACTCGTACGTTGCGTTGTATTAAGTCGAAAAATTTAGAACTATACGTAAAACGAAAATTTGCCAAAGATGAAAAATATAAGTGACAAAAGTTGTAAAGTTAAATTGCAAATAATGAAAAGTTTTGTGTTAAAGTTAAAAAGAAAATTATGTAAGGTTAAAATTACAAAAGCTAAAAACCTTTGGGTTAAAAGTAAAAAATCAAGTTTAGTTTTGGGTTAAACTTAAAAAAACAAATTATGTAGGGTTAAAATTACAAAAGTTAAAAACCTTTGGGTTATAAGTAAAAAATCAAGTTCTTTTTTTTTTAAAAAAACTCACAAAGCACAAGGTACAAGTGGTTATGCACAAAAAACTTGCTTATTTATATATGGAATAATATAAATTTCCATACTAATTGTTACAGACTACCATAATTTCTCTTTACTTATTTGTATTTTAGGCATTCCATAATTTCTCTTTACTTATTTGCGTTTTAGACAATTAGGCCTTTTGATAAAATATTGGGATGTGCAGTTAGTTTTAAGAAGGCCAATTACAACACAACACAGATTAAACTTAGGTTTTCTTCATAACATTTCTTGCAGCCGTTCATTGATTAAAATTAGGTCTTCTTCATCACTTTTCTTGCAGCCGGTGTTCCCATTTTAGTGACTTTACACTCCAAATACGGCGACTTTACACTCCATTTAGTAACAAATTCGCCGTACTATAACAAATTGGAGCGCCGAACCTTAACATATCTGAGCGCCGGACCTTATCAATCTGGAATGCCGTACCGATTCAACTCGGATCACCGGACCATGATGTTCCGGATCGTTTACGATTTGAGATTGGGTGCACCGCGATCTAATACGTGGATCGTGGTAACCCTAGCGATTTAGGTAACTATGTGCCATATGTTAAAATATCTTATATATTCAGTTTAAATGCTAGTTTTATTATTATTTTTAACCATTTACCCTTGGTTCTTTTACTTGGGGTTATTTGAGGTTTGGACTTGAGATTATGGACCGGCTTTTGTGGGCTTTATATCCAGACCTGGTGCTTGTTGGGGCTTATCCAAGATCAAGAGCTTTTATATGGGCTTAAGGGTTTCGTTGGTTATACGAGTATAAGTAGAGGCTGCCTTGGGATCTTCAGACATACTCACCGCCGCTCTTCTCCTTCTCCAACATTCTTTGTTCCTTCTCTTTGTCTCTCCTCACACGTTCATTCGTGAGGGTTTGTAAGAAGATCATCTGTTTTGATAATCTTTTGGTTCTTATTGTTCACCAGTCAATCTGTGTTACCAGTCAATCTGTGATGACTGGTTGATTTCTCTTGTATTGTTTGTGAAGATTATTAATAAAACTGCATTTTATTTGTTGAATCCTTGAAGTTCTGACATGGTATCAGAGCTATGCGGTTAATATCGGTGAGATATCGGTTATATCGGTCCCCTAGTAAAATATCAGTGTCAAATATCGGTCAGAATATCGGTACCGATATTATCGGCAATATTGACCGATATAACCGATATCTCACCGATATTTGACCGATATAACCGATATATCACCGATATTTGACCGATATATTACTAAATTATTATTGTTAAATTGCTATATATGTTAATTTTGCATTATATTAAAATTACCGATATCCCACCGATATCTCACCGAGATAACCTATATCTCAAATATCGGTCCTTGACCGATATCCGATATTTTACCGCATTAACTGCATAGTATCAGAGCCAGGTTAAATCAGTGCTTTGGTGTTCTTCCGCTGCATTTTTCGTAGGCCTGATTCTCTGTAAATCAGCCTAGGGTTTCTGATCTTGAGGCGATTTGTTTTTCCGGTGATTATTGAGGTCTTGGTAGTCCAGAGGGATCTGCCAACTTCATATCTTGGTATTTTCTTTCTCTTGGTACTTGTGCTGCTGCGGTGTTGTGAAACCCTAATATTTTAGGTTTTTTTCTGGTGCTTTTTGAAGAAGATCCTCGTTGGTCCCTTTGGGAGGGTAATCCAACAGGACTAGTGGTCTTTCTTCTGATCAGGTGCTTGTAACCCTAGGTGAAGGTTACAAGCTTTGATTCACTAGAGTTATACGCACCCTCTGTGAGACCGTTCTATCTCTCTCTTATTTATTATTCTTTTGCATCATTGATTGTTGAGTCTAGGCATATTGATACCGGGTTTAGTCAAGACCGGTTTGATTATTGGGATACAGAGAGGGTCCACTCTATTGCATTGTTGATCTGTCTTTGTGTAAACAAAGCTCCCTGAATATTGTCTGGGGAGGCACCTTGGCTATATATGCTCTGTTGCTATTTTTTGTCTCTGTTATGTGCTTCTTGTTTAACTAGTTGTGCTTCTTGGTTCACTGTGATTACTTGTTAAAATGACTAACGAAGCTAATAAAAGTGAATCCTCTGTTACTTTAGTCAGTAAATTGGATACTAGTGATCCCTTATACCTACATGCAAGTGATTCCAACAGTCTCACCATTGTGAGTGTTAAACTAAAAGGAACTGAGAACTATGTGGTTTGGTCAAATGCTATGAAACTTTCTCTAATGGCTAAAAATAAATTAGGTTTTGTTGATGGTACCTGTTTTGGTTAAAAATTACCGAAGCAATTTAGTGATCAAATTAGTTAAGTGAGGTAGTGTGCTAAAAAATGTGTTGAAAATATGTTGATTAAGAGGCTGTTTGTTTACCTCTTAATGAGGCTCTTAATGGTTCAGACATCTTACTGGTTCAGCACTTAATGGTTCAGACTGTTTGTTTCACGAGCAGATGTCTGAATGGTTCAGACATTTGCCTTTAAATGGTTAAGAATTATACAAAGTCTGAATGGTTAAGACCTCTAATCTGAATTGATCAGACATTTGTCTCTGAACGGTTAAGTATTATACAGGCTCTTAATGGTTCAGACCTCTTACTGGTTCAGCACTTATCCATTCAGATGTTGCCAAACAGCCCCTAAGTTGTTTGTAGAAACAGTTTCAGGATACGGCTCAGGATATTGAGCTGTATCTACGATCAAACTATGAGCAAAAAGTAAATGGGATAATACGAGATGTACGAGGAAAGCCCTTGATCAATCTAGATCGCCGGCACAAAACCTCGGGAGCTGACAATCGCAGCTGCCTTGTTCTTATTATTGCTTTAAACGTCAGGATACACTGCAGGATATTGATCAGATCGCTAAGTGTTACAATGCTTGTTGTGAAAGTGAAAGTTGCGAGAGAGTAAAGTGTGAGAGAGCAGTGAGTGTTGTTGTGTCCTATTCGATCCGATTTATCCATCTATTTATAGGTATGAAATACAAACGAAAACTCCTATAAATGGGGGATGCTCCCGAATATTCCATAGTGAACGTTGTGGACCGAGTAATGCGACTTCAACGTCTTCCTTTGAAGTACTTAGACCGAGTCTTCCGGAGAAAGGGTCCTTATGAACGTTGCGAGCTTGGACTCATATTCCTGCACATAATTCGTTAGTGACCCTCAGGATACCATTCAGGATGTTACCAATATCCTGAATGAGTAACCCGGGGTATGAACACATATCATACAATTAAGATATAGCTTAAAATATTGACCAGGATATAGGCTCAGAATTTCACCCATAAAAGTACCTATACCAAATCAACTGATGGTGATGTTCTAGCCAGTCAATGGGATAGATGCAACTCGGCTATTTTAACTTGGATTCTTAACTCTGTTTCTGAAGAACTATTTGTTGGTCAAGTTTATTCTAGGCTTGCTAGTGAAGTTTGGAGTGATTTAAAAGATAGCTATGACATGGTTGATGGGTCGGTTGTGTTTGGGTTATATCAGAAAATTAAGTGAGTCAGAATGGATCTAATGTTTCAGAATCTTATCATAGAATCAATACTATGTGGAAACAATTTGATGCCATGGTTCAGTTACCTTCTTGTACGCGTGCTGCTTCTACTAAATATAATGAATTCAGTCAACTGATCAAACTTATGTAGTTCCTGATGGGATTGGATGACATATATCAACCTGTTAGGATAAAGTTGTTGACAAGGGATCCTTTACCCACTGTTAAAACCACTTTTCAATCATTTCCAGAGAAGAATCACACAAAGATTCTAATAAATCCTCAAAAGTGCCTAATGTTGGTTTTGTGCAAAAGCAACACAATATAGTGATAATAAAAAACGCTTTAACAAAGGTCCTAATCCAAATCTGAAGTGTACATACTGCAATAAGATTGGTCATGTGATTGAAAAATGTTTTGAACTTCATGGTTATCCTCCTAATTATAGAACTAAACCTAATCAAAACAGTACTCAGTGGTCTAAATCAAATGTGTCTGCTAATATTCTGTAGCTAATAATGTGAATGATAAAACTGCTAGTACTTCTTTGAATGCTTTAACTGCTGATTAGTTTTCCAAGTTGTTAGGTTTACTAAATGGAAAATAAGTTGGAGGATATACCAACTCTAACATGGGAGGTAAGTGTTATAGTGCTTTCTCATCTCTAGAGTCTTATAAAAATGTTTATTGCTTTAATTCAACATTTTTCATCAAAATAGACTTAAGTGGATTGTTGATTCTGGTGCTAATCAGCACATGGTTATGAGTAATGATAACATGTTTAACTTAGTAGATGTGTCTGAATATGATATTTCTGTTAAATACCCAAATGAAACTGATGCTAAAGTTAAACAAATAGGATGCTTTAAACTGTCCGAAGATGTGATTTTAAAGGATGTGTTTGTTGTCCCTGAATATTGTGTGAACCTTATATCTGTTCATAAATTAGCTAAGGATAATAAACTTAAAGTTACTTTTGATGAACAAAATTGTTATATTTAGGATCTGTCCTTAAAGAAAAACCTGGTGATTTGTAGGCAAACTGATGGTCTTTATTTCTGTGATAACTCTAATAGTTCTGTCTTCGTTTGTTTTAATAGGACCGAAACAATAAAGCTCTTGCATTCTAGACCGATCATCCACTTTATGTAAACAAAGGGGAAAATGTTACGGAAGACAAAAACAAATATTCTAGACATGATGACCGAACCACAAAGGCCGTAAACAAGCATGGGCATGTAAAATCAGATGACACACACCATAAACATTATCGTTCTAAGAGAAAGACATAAAGGATGACACTTTTGCTTTGTTATTCCTACATATTTAGTTGGAATATCATCATATAGGACAAAAACAAGACTAGAAAAGCAGAACCAGATGTTGAAGGTTTTGTTATCCTATGCGGAAAGTGTTGAATGTTTTGTTTTTATGCAACTAGTACGTACATATCACATAGAATTTTCATTTCTATTTGAGATAACTAGTTGATTCAGATGTTGGATCTTATTTCTCTTTATATTCTTCAAAGAACTGAACATGAAAAAAGTAAACCTACATTTTTTCCGTTGATTGATTGCCACCTGAGAATGGAAGGAAAAAATGCTTCATTTCTATACTTCCATCTCTTGCATGCTAATATATGTTTGTTTTATCATTACCAATATTTGGTTAATTGGCAATGAGAATTCACAATATCAAGTGTTGAGGATTGAAGATTCTATGACCGAACACTAAGCTATATAACTTGGTTAATGCAGAATTGAAGAACAACTATCGAGGCTACAAGCCAAAACCACACATAAGTGTCAATTACCGCGCCTTGAACTATATATAGCTATTCTCATGTTACTCTGCTATCTCAAAGAATAAAACACATACTAAATACATGCCATACACAAGTCTTATTTGACTCGACTAGCTGACTTGGCTAAATACTTTCTTTTAACGGAAAAAAACTCAAGCTACTCCTAAGTTACACCATTTGACCACAATGGGAGTTCAACCCTCACCACTTTGGGAGAGGGGCACCACACTTTGGTACCATTGGGCTACATGCCCTTTGGAGTTGAAATACACATCGCTTTAAGTGGGATAAACACATACATGATGGAATTAAGGGTAGTAGAGATGGTGATTTAACCCAAAGACAACATACACACATGGGCATGTTGTATGATGACATACACCATAACCATGTGCATTCTTAGAGGAATGGCACATTGGCTTTATCATCCTAATATATTTAGTTCTGAGATCATTATCACCATTTATGCCAGGAAGAGACTGGAAAAGCAGAAAGTTTCAATCTTTGTTTTAGACATTAATGATGACTTATGTACAACCATGTATCTTGTATCTTATATCTTATATTATATAATGAAAAAGTCCTTATACACATATACATGAATTCCAAACACGGTGAAATTCTCCTTATTTATTTACTTACATGAAAGTTGATAATCCAACATAGCTGATTCAGATGTTGAATCTTAGGGGCTGTTTGGCAACCTCTTAATGAGCCTCTTAATGGTTCAGACCTTTTACTGATTCAGCACTTAAGGGTTCAGACTGTTTGTTTCGCGAGCAGATGTCTGAATGGTTCAGACGTTTGCCGCTGAATGGTTAAGTTTTATACTGAGTCTGAATGGTTAAGACATCTAATCTGATTTGGTCAGACATTTGCCTCTGAACGGTTAAGCATTATACTGGCTTTTAATGGTTCAGACCTCTTTCTGGTTCAACACTTAATGGTTCAGACCTCTTACTGATTCAGCACTTAACCATTCAGACGTTGCCAAACAGCCCCTTAATTCTCTTTCTCAAAGAACTGAACATGAAACCCATCAGGAAACTATAAACCTGGAGTTTGTACAATATCTCCCTCCTCCTTTGATTGGTTGGGTGTCGGGAACTAATTTATACGGGTGAAACACACTGGGGTTGATTTAAAGTAGTTGTGTCAATGTTATATAATAATTTATGTACTAGGGTATATTACACTTTTCCTCATTTATGTATGTAACGGATTGCAACGGATACCCTTTGACTTCAATAATTACAGTCACAATCCTTTTTTTGTAAAACTCATTACACCATAAGTCCTTTATCACTAACAAGGTTAACATTTTCAGTTAAATGTATTCACTTAAGGGTATTCTTGTCATTTCACACTTTTCGTCCTATATGTTTGTAGCAAGTTGTAATAGATAATCTTTAACTTCAATAATTACAGTCACAATCCTTTATTTGGAAAACGCATTACACCTTTCGTCATTTAGCACTAACCAAATTAAAATTTTCAGTTATGTCTATTTACTTAAGTGTATTCTGGTCATTTCATATTTTTATGTAAAATGTTCATTAATAAGGGTGTAATGGGTGCACCCCTCATCCTCATGAGATGGGGAAATTTCCACCCACCCAATCGTATTGTCCCATATTATTTCCTCTCTCATTTTCCCCTCTTGCCCAAAAAACATAAGGGGTGGTTTCCCCTCATACCATGGGGGTAAACTAGTTTTTTTAAATACTTAATAAATAAAAGTACAATAAATTAAATAAAACCAATAAAAAATCTTTACATTAATTAAAAATACTTAAAATAAACTAGATTAAACAAACTAAATTTTCTACTCTTCGTCGGATTCCACCAATAGGTGGGGTAAATTCATTCTTCCGATATGCTTAACGAGATCATGTTTTAGTAAACTTAGCATGCTGGCTTTTAACTCTGTTGGTTGTATGTTGACCAAAGTTGGGGCTTGTGTTAGTCCTAGTTGAAACAAACCTTTCTTTTTACTCTTTCAGCCAGACATTATACAAATAGTCCAAAACTTATGAAAAAATAGAATATAGCGATTTGTAATGTTTGTATGTATATATGTATGCATGAATCTATGTAAACTAATATAATATGTACCTGATCGACCGTCGTCAGTCAGTTGAGTGTAAAGCCGCTCAAAGTTATATTTGTATTGCGTCGGAGTGGGAGAACTACACAGTCAAGACCAAGAAAGCTTGAATATTTTCCGGTCTTCATCCGTAAATTTTGCCCGACAGTGTTTTAGAATATTCCGTGAGATATGCCACCTACATAGCAATTTGGAAGCTTTTTGGAAATACTTTTGGATTCGCCTCCACGATCGCATTGCAACCATATATTCACTGTCCTTGATGACGAACCTTCTCCTTTTGTTATCGTTCGTTGGGTCACAATGACGTAACCTTTCGCAACTTCTCTTTTGTAAACCCAATTCTTCAACTCTTCAAGTGACCCAAATACCTAAAATAATGGTACATTAGAATTATGTGTGTTGGTTAAATAAAATAGAAATTCACATAAATAAAATTAATATATTAATTTATGGAAAAAAATAAAAAAAAACTCGGGTTAAACAGCTCGGGTTCGGGTTAATATGTATAACACAATTTTCGGGTTTGTATGAAATTTCGGGTTCGGGTCGGGTTTGTATGAAATTTTGGGTCAGATCATACATTTTCTAGTTTTTTCATATCTAATAAACATTATATATAACGAATAACACGTATACAAAATAATTTTTCCCTCTAAAATTGTATAAACGTTATATATAACGAGTAACACGTAAGTGACAGTTATGTCATACCTTTATGATTTTTCAGGTTATTAGCACCTTCCTCATTAGCACCTTTGTTGTCGTCATCATCTTCGTCTTTGTCGTGATCATATTTCTCGAAGTGTATTACGCCTTCCTCGACTTTGTTATCATTTTCCTCAAAGTCCTTAGCACCTTCCTCGTACTCTAACTTGTGTTGGTTTTCCGTAGACGTATGGTAAGTCCCGTATTCATGTCGTGGATAACTTTGAGCCATGTAAGATGGTTTCGCCTCATCTACGAACACCTAAAACAACTTAACGATGTTTCGTAACCAAAACGACATCACATCTTATATAGATTTTTTACCTGGTTAAAATCAGGAAACACGGGACGCACACCCCCGTCATCACAACGAAGCATGGACACAACCTCCTCCTCACCTCGATCAACGCCGGATAACCAAACGCTTTCGGAGACGTATGACTGGTTCGAATCTTCGCCAAAAACATAACTAATGTCCGAAGACATCTTTATGCTTCTCGGTTTGATCGGAATTTTTTATTTGTGAATTTTCATCATTTGAATCATTATTTTGTGAGTTTTCAACATTTAAATGAAATAGTTCCCGAATGCTTGGATTAAAAATATTTTCTCGGACGATAAGTCGCATATAGGTCAATGAGCGCGTACATGGGTCACCTTTTCAGACTTTTCAGTCTGAACTCGTTGCATTGTTAGTATTTATACCTTAAATTCCTCGCACATCGTATGTCGCTCATAGGGCAATGAGAGGCGTATAGGGTTTAATGCTTCAACTACCACCATCTTATACACCTCTCGTTGCCCTTAGATTCATTTTTTTCTGATGCATTTAATGCATTCAAACTTTATACTCACCTCATAGCCCTATACGCTGCTTCTGGGGGGGGGGGGATATGCACCTAATTTTGAAGGATGTACCAATACACTCACCATAAATATAAATAGCTCACCCTAAATATAAATAGTTTATGAAACACCTCTTTTGACAACTAACAGGTAATCTCAAGCTTAGACCATGCGTAGTGGTTGGGGTGAATAATACTCCACCCTTGGGCGTTGTCCGCCACGTGTCGTCCTAGTCAGCAAAGAGGCGTTTTTTTAAAATGGGTCTACGGGGATATGGGCATTATGTTAAAAGGTGTGTAAAGAATTATAAAAATAAAAAAAACCATGAAAAAAATTGATTGGTCAAAGAAGGAGGGGTTAGATGTGATTGGTCAATGGAATCCCCCATCAGACGTGCTTTATTCCACGCTCCAAACATTTTTTCTCAAAAAAGGCCCACGGGGGCCGAGCTCGGGCGTGTTTAGACGTTTTGGGCCAGAAAAACGCCCCAATTTCTTACCACTATGGGTGGTCTTAGTGATAACTTTTAAACAACCTATATCTTATATTAGATATTATATTATGTAACAACAAAGTCCTTATACAGAGATACATGAATTACAAACACTGATGAAACAATCCTTATTTTTTATATTAAAGTAAAAGCTGATAATTAAACATAACTGATTCAGATGTTGGATCTTAGTTCTCTTTCTCAAAGATCTGAACATGAAACCCATTAGGGAATTGCACGGTTGGAGTCCGTACAATATCTCCTCCTTTGATTAGTTTCCACCTGAATTGAAAAGGAAAAACCCAGTTTATTTTTATAATTCTATCCCTTGCACGCTGATATATATATATATAGGACAATGCTAGATAGAAAACCCTAAAAATTTGAGAAAACCCTAGAAAACCCAACCTCCCGACCTTTTT
Source organism: Helianthus annuus (assembly GCF_002127325.2). Taxonomy (NCBI): domain Eukaryota; kingdom Viridiplantae; phylum Streptophyta; class Magnoliopsida; order Asterales; family Asteraceae; genus Helianthus; species Helianthus annuus. The sequence goes on from NC_035435.2 coordinate 164,133,759, forward strand.
TTTTTGAAAAAAATAACACATGTAATATACATGTTTTTAAGAGTTTTGAGCCAAAAAAAATCAAAAAAGCGCCGAGTGGATGTTTTTAAAAAAAATAAACAAGTTTCAGCAACTTTCGTCACTAACATGTGTTAGACAAAAAAGTGCTGAAACTTGTTTATTTTTTTTAAAAAAAACCACTCGGCGCTTTTTTGATTTTTTTGGCTCAAAACTCTTAAAAACATGTATATTACATGTGTTATTTTTTTCAAAAAAAAAAAAAAAAAAGTCGGGAGGTTGGGTTTTCTAGGGTTTTCTCAAATTTTTAGGGTTTTCTACCTAGCCCTACCCTATATATATATATATATATATATATATATATATATATATATATATATATATATATATATATATATATATCGTGCATTACGGCTTAACGTACTTCACGTACAACAACGTGCGTGATTTGTTCTATAACATGCGTGATTAATGTTTTCAATATGCGTGATTATTATGTTTCAACATGCGTGATTTTGGATTTTTAAGTTATAACGTGCGTGATTTTAAAATGAACGTGCGTAATTACCTGTCGTACGTGATGTACGTTAAGCCGTAATATACGTTAACCTTCCTCTATATATATAAAGGGTAAGGTTCACGCGAGAACCACCTTTATTGCGAGAACCAATGTGAACACAACCTAAAATAGCTAAAAAAACTAACCCCCCCCCAAATACTAAAATGCTAAAAACTAAACCCCCAAAAAACCTAAAGAAATTAAAAAAACACACAAATTTTTCTTTTTTAATATTTTTAAGTTAAAATCACTACTTTTAGTAGCAAATTTTTTTTTATAAAAAAATAAATTTAAAAAAAAATAAAATAAATTAAATTTTTTTTTGGCTACTAAAAGTAGCGATTTTTTTATAAAAAATATTAAAAAAAATTTTTGTGTGTTTTTTAGCTATTTTTAGGTATTTTTGATTGTGTTCACGTTGTTTATCGCGGTTTTCGCAATATATATATATATATATATATGTATATATAGGAGAAGAATTATTTAGGAACCATCCTTTATTGCGAGAACCGCGATAACCAATGTGAACACAACCAAAAATACATAAGAAAATCTAAAAAACACACATTTTTTTTAATATTTTTTTATGGTAAAATCGATACTTTTCGTTATTTTAAATTTTTTTGACTACTAAAAGTAGCGATTTTAAATTTTTAATATTTTTTTAAGTTTTTTTTGTGTTTTTTAGGTTTTTGGTTGTGTAGTTGTTTTTTTTTATTGTGTTCACATTGGTTCTCGCGGTTCTCGCAATAAAGGTGGTTCTCGCATGAACCCTACCATATATATATATATATATATATATATATATATAGAGAGAGAGAGAGAGAGAGAGAGAGGAAGGTTAACGTACAATAGATCTTAACGTGTGACCGGCACGATATATAAGTACGCACGTTATAAAACTCAAAAACCTTAATCAGGCATGTTGAAAGCATTAATCACGCACGTTATATACCTATAATCTCGCATGCCCTAAGTCCCAGTTCAAAAATCACATCCCCTGTTCTACGGTCTGATACCATTGTTACTGACCGCTGACTACAATCGAGTCAAATCTTGGTCATGTTCCTGCATCCTCTGTTCTACGGTCGGAATCAAAGCTTGGTCATGTTCCTTCATCCTCTGTTCTACGGTTTGATTTCGAGTCGTCATTTTGATGAAATTTTCAAAATCAACGATGAATTTGAACCCAATTTGATTAAATTGACCGAACAATGGCCAATTTGAACTGAAACGAAAAGAAAATTGAAACGAATTGGACGAAATTGATCAAACAATCGATCAATCTCAGGCTAATTGAAACGAACAATAACACACATGTTATACAACAAAATTACGCACGTTATATTTACCGGTCATACGCAGCGTACGTTAACCCTAATTGTATTTTACACACACTCTCTCTCTATATATATTTTACAAGTCATTACCGATATTTGGTCACCAGGCAATGAAGAAAGATAGCCATTTGAAATTTAGCGAAATCTGCTCCAGTACAATACCTCAAGCCTCCTCCAAAAGCCATAAAAGACTTTGACGCGCCTTTCAACTCGATCCCCTGCTTGAAAGTTGTATTACAGTTTAAGACTTCACAGGAAGATTATTACCATTTATTTATTTATTATTGCCTGTGAATTGTATACAAAGGTTACCTCCCATCTCCACGGATTGAAGTTAAGTGGATCCTTATAGTTGACAGGATCTAAATGGACAACCGGGGGACATACCGCTACCACCCAACCAGCTGGGATAGTGTAGTCTGCATTAAGTTAGCCATTTTTTATATCAGTACACCTATGGATCTTAGAAACTTAGCTGGGATATGTTGGTGGATATTTAGTATTTACCTTTATACTTGATATCTTTTACTGCTTCCCTGAATATTATTGTAGCTATGCCACCCAGCCTTAATGTTTCATTTATAACCTGTATGTTATTTAGTTAGTGGGATTTTATTGGAAGCAGCCTCTCTATTTCTATGGGGTAAAGGTAAGGTTGTCTATATCTTACCCTCCTCAGACCCTACCTTTGCTTTGCTACTGGTGAGATTTACTGAGTATGATATATATATATATATATATATATATATATATATATATATAGGGAGAAGATCATGCGAGAACCACCTCTTATTGTGAGAACCGCGAGAACCAATGTGAACACACCAAAAATGCCTAAAAATAGCTAAAAATCACATAAATTTTTTTTTTTGAATTTTTTAATATTTTTTATAAAAAAATCGCTACTTTTCGAAGCTAAAAGTAGCGATTTTAACATAAAAAATATTAAAAAATTCAAAAAAATTTTTTTAGATTTTTTGGGGGTTTAGTTTTTAGCATTTTAGCTTGGGGGGGGGGGGGTTTAGGTTTTTGGGGGGTGGGGGAGGGGGTGGGGTTAGGTTTTTTTTAGGTGTTTTTTTTAACATTTAGCTTGGGGGGGGTGGGGGGTGGGGTTAGGTTTTTTTTAGGTGTTTTTTTTAGCATTTAGCTTGGGGGGGGGTGGGGGGGGTGGGTTTAGGTTTTTTTGGTGGGGGGGGGGGGAGGGTTAGGTCTTTTTTGTGAGGGGGTGGGGGGTTTAGGTTTTGGGGGGGGGGGGTTGGGGTTAGTTTTTTTAGGTTTTTTTAGCTATTTTAGGTTGTGTTCACATTGGTTCTTAAGGTTCTCACAATAAGGGTGGTTCTCACATGAGCCCCTCCCTATATATATATATATATATAGGGGATGGTTCAAATGAAAACACTTTTATTGTGAAAACTCGAAAACTAACTAAAAAAGCCTAAAAAACACACTATTTTTTTTTCAATTTTTTTTTATAAAAAATTGCAGGTTTTTGTATACAAAAAAACTTTTTTTCAAAAAAAAAAAAAATTGTATTACACATGTGTAGTACACCTACACATGTGCACTACAAAAAAGTTTTTTTTTTTTTTGAATTTTTCTTTCTATCCTAAAAGTAGCGAAAATTATTATGCAAAAAAAAAAAAAATTGGTATGTTTTTTTTGGCTTTTTTAATTAGTTTTCGAGTTTTCACAATAACTAGTGGTTTTCATTTGAACCTTCCCCTATATATATATAGAAAGTTTTAAATACAATAGTTCTTAACGTTCGATACGTATGCTATTAAATTACACATGTTATAAAATTCAATCATAATCACGCATGAACAAAATGTAGCATTCGTGATTAGGGGTTTACCCCATGAATGATTTTCTAATTTGTTCATGCGTGAGTATGTGGTTTTGTTCATGTGTGATTAGAGTTTGATTTTTTAAAACATGCGTGATTTTGTATCATACACATCGCACGTTAATGAATATTGTACGTTAACTTTCCCTTATATGTGTGTGTGTGTGTGTGTATATATATATGGTGGGGTTTTAGAGTGAACACTAGTGTATTTGTGAACTGAGTGAACAAATCCTAGCCATTGATTTACATCATCAAATCGTAAAATACACTAATACATTTTCATCATCAAATCCTAATTAAATCCTGGCCATTGATTTACACCTGTGTATTGATAATCAAGGGCTAGGATTAGTTCACACAGTTCACTATCGAGGGGGTTATTCACAAATGTACCTAATATATATATAGGATTAGGTTCAAGAGTGAACACTAGTGTAGCTTATGAACTGAGTGAACTAATCCTGGCCATACATGTGTGTAGATTAATGGCTAGGAATTGATGTTGAAATACACTAGTGTATTTTACGATTTGATGATGAGATCCTGGCCATACACATGTGTAGATCAATGGCCAGGAATTTGTTCACTCAGTTCGCAAATACATTAGTGTTCACTCTAGAACCCCACCCTATATATATATATATATGTATATATATAGGGAGCCGCTAAAATGAAAACCACCCCCAGTTGTAAGAACCGCGAGAACCACTTTCCACCAATCAGACTTTGCCAACGTAAAGGGTAGTTAGGTCATTTACTCCATATGTCATTTCATATCTCTCCTCTGTCTCTTTTTAAAAGCCTGTCTACTCTCTTTCTTCATTTAATATCTCATCTTTCTCTTTCTTTATTTACTCCCAAATCTTGAAACGTAATCTCTCCTTTCTCTCTCTCTTGAATTCTTTCACCCCCATCATCTCCCCAGATCTGTTTCACCACCATGAAAATCTTGAAGATCTGTTCACCATGAAATCTTTGTTGCTCTCTCTTGAAGATCTGTTCACCCATCATTCCGCCGCCCACAAACACCCTTCTCCGCCGCCCACAACCACCCTTCTCCGCCACCTACAACCTACCGCACCACCATGCCACCGCCCCTAGATATGATGAAGGGAAGAAGAAGGGGGCGGCGGTCACCAGGGGCGATGACGATGAGATGAACGGTGGTGGGGGGTGCAGGTTTTGATTCATGAGTGAAGGCGGTCACCAAGGTCGATGACTTGAGATGATCGACGGTCACCACGGTCGATGACGGCCGATGCCGGTGAGATGATTGGGTGTTTTTAACTAAAAATGATGGGTGTTCTTTACTAAATTGGTAAGAATTTAAGCCTTTGATTCCCCCTGTTGTGTTCAAAACAAAGACGTCTACGATGAACCTTTGTCTCTGTTTTTGTTGTTTGAATCTTTGTTTTGAGTGGTGGGTAGAGGTGGTTCTGGTGATTGGGTGGTGGGTAGAGGTGGTGGCGGTTTTGGGGGTGGCCGGACGGTGTTAGCGGTGGTGGTGTTGGAGGTGGTGACTGTGTGAGTGGTTTGATCTGTATGATTTATTGATCAGTAAACTATGTTCTTTGCTTTTCTAAAGATTTTTTGATTTTCTGCTGATTTTTTGGCATGTGTTTTTGATTTTCTGGTGGGTTCTGATCTGTGGATTTGGGTGGCGATGATGCAAAAAAGAAAACCTAGATTTTGATGACGATGGCGCGGCAACGATGGTGGAGGGTAGGTTTTTTGAACCTGCAACCCCACTTTGCAGCCTTTTTGATTATCGGAAAATATGAGCCAAACCCCGTTCTTTTTCGAGATACACTTTGTTTTGATGATGTTGATTTTTTATTTTTTCCCTAGTCGATGACGATAACAATCTATCTGAGACACCTACCGAGTTTGCGTTTTCTGGGGGCGTTCGTGATGCGTAAAAAAGTTTTTGTAAAAAAAAATATTAAACCATAAACTTTTTAACGTAAAACGTAAAACGTAAAAAGTTTTACGTAAAACGTAAAAAAGTTTTTCGTAAATCGTAAAAAGTTTTAGGTAAAACGTAAATCGTAATTTTTTTAGTAAAACGTAAAAAACCAGCGCGTAAAACGTAAAAATGTAAAAAATGTTAACATAAAAAACCGGCGCGTAAAACGTAAAAAAACGTTAACGTAAAAAACCGACACGTAAAACGTAAAAAACCGGCGCGTAAAACGTAAATAACATTAACGTAAAAACAGCGTTAAAAAAGTTAATGTAAAAACCGGGCGCGTAAAACGTAAAAAAAACGTTAACGTAAAAAAACGTTAACCTAAAAAAACGTTAACGTAAAAAAAACCGGGCGCGTAAAAAACCGACGCGTAAAACGCAAAAAAACGTTAACGTAAAAAACCGGCGTGTAAAACGTAAAAAAACGGCGCGTAAAATGTAAATAACGTTAACGTAAATAACGTTAACGTAAATAACGTTAAAGTAATAACCGGGCAAAAAAAACGGCTATTCAAAACGTTTTTTTAAACAAATCTTAAAAAAAATTATCATAAAAATCTGATTTCAAAAAATTATTTAACAAAAAAATGTATTTCTTAATAAAAAATTAAATTAAGACAAAAGGTAATTAATGAATAGGACAAAAAAAGATAATTAAAAATAATATATATAAAAAGACAAAAAAAGCAACTTTACTTATATACCCTTTTGGATTAAAATATTAAAGAAATAATAAGACAAAATCTATTTTGTTATAAATACAGATATATCCCCTCTTAATTATCCTCTTAACTCTCCTCCTAATTCCCCCCTTAAGTTACATTTTGACTACATTAATGTTCAGTTACATTTTGATTAATCATTGTATATATATGTGTGATTGGTAAATGAAAGATACACACTTCTCATTTTCTCTTATTCCATTTCACGTTATCAGCACCTTAGCTCTATATCCGCTCTAATTGTTGAAGATATCTCAAGTTCGGTTGGTGTTTTCATCTCCATTTGAGTTTCCCTTTCAACTACAAATTCACCATACCAGGTAACAATCTTTCACTTCTCCTGTTTTTTTTTAGGTAGATATACAATAGATTCACTGGAATCACAAATATCATCATTTTTTTTGTGATTCAGTGTTAATCATCGACATAAAAACGAGATAGAATGATACATGATATGTACAGATTATTACAGAGAACAACAGAGTGTATTAAAAAAAAAAATAGTTGTTTATCAAGGAAACTGGTTGAAAGATATATGCTCATTTGTTTATACGAAATTATACATAAACACCTTAATATTTTATATAATCTCTCCTCTGTACATATTATTACCCATTTTGTTTTTATTCAATAGATATATATCATGTGTATCAACAAAAACATTTTTCTTGTATGCCTTGTTAAACAATATAATATCTGTGATGTAAATTGTTAAATTGTTAAATTGTTAAATAAAGATAGATGTAGCACCGAATCATAAAATAAGGTTTGATATGGATTTCATACGCTTTTAGATCTGTAATTTAGGACCAACATCAACAAGCTTTTAGATCAATTTTTTTTAAACAAGTAAAATGGGGTTCTGCTTTAGATCCCGTAACTAGGAAACAAGAATATGTCCGGTGGTTTCCGCCACCATATATTACCTACCTACAAAAGATCCCGTTTATCGTCCCCGTTGCCGAGAAACACAGTCGCTGCCGCAGACGGCGGCGCCGCTGCGCCTCTACTGTAACGATCACCACCGTAAACATCATCATCAGTCTTCAACATCATTCCATTGCTACCACCGACGTGAGCGGTGACGGCGGCGTCGTCAAAACGACGAGAGAGAAAAGGAGCAGGTTTTTGGTGTGGGGTGAACAAGTATAAGAAGGAGAGGTGTTTTCGCTGGGAAACGAGGTGCGGGAATATTCTCCGATCGCCGGAAATACCGCCCGAGGAAGGAGGGAGCAAAAGTTGGTGTGCGGCTGATTGTAATTTAGGGTTTGGAGAGGTGTTTCCTTGGGACACAGATTAAGTATAGAGTTAATATGGAATGCTCCTATACATATTAGCTATATTATATATTAAGTATAAACAACCGGAACGACCCACTATCTAAACACCCATTGTAATTTGTAAACATGGTATTCTTCCATCAATATTTTCTTATCTTTGCACTAGGCACTCTCTATGAGGAATCAGCTAACCCGTTATTATCATTACACTATACATATATAGATATTATATGTATAAATTAATTAAATAAATAATTGTCTCCTATGTCATAACATTAGGCTATTTTTGTTTGTTCAATAATTTAATTTTATTTACACTATTTTGAATAAGTTTTATATATATATATATAAACCCATTTTAGAAACATGAATTTTTTTTTAGATACCATGTCGAACTTATCAAAACTCGAATTCGTCGCACTTGACATCTCCGGAAATAACTACCTCCCATGGACTCTTGATGCGAAAATTCATCTAACAGCAAATAATCTAGGGGCGACAATCGATGATGAGAATCAAACATCCGCTCAAGATAAGGCTAAGGCCATGATATTCCTCCGTCACCATCTTCACGAAGACTTGAAGAGGGAGTATCTTACTGTTGAGGACCCTCTCGAGCTGTGGAGAAATATCAAAGAAAGATTTGATCACCAGAAGCTGGTCTTGCTCCCTAAAGCTCGCTATGAGTGGCTTCATTTGAGGCTACAAGATTATAAAAGTGTTAGCGAGTACAACTCTGCCCTTTTCCGCATCACCTCTGAGCTTAAATTATGTGGTGAAAAAATAACCGACGAAGACATGCTTGAGAAAACTTTCTCAACGTTCCATGCATCAAACATGCTCTTGTCGCAGCAGTACAGGGAACGTAAATTTACAAAATATTCTGAATTAATATCATGTTTGTTGGTCGCGGAGCAAAACAACAAGCTCCTACTACAAAATCATCAAGCGCGACCCGTCGGTGCAAGCCCATTGCCAGAAGCAAATGCGGCAAATTATCAAAGCGGACGTGGGAGAGGTGGCGGTCGCGGTCGTGGTCGTGGCCGTGGCCGTGGACGGAGCAATATATGGCGACGAGAAACTCAAAATTCAAAATCTAGTAAGGGCGAATCGAGTCGACAGAACACGGGACGACCTCCTAGAGGGAGAACTAGCGGGAGCCAAAACAATATATGTTATAAATGTGGAATGTCAAATCATTGGTCTCGCACATGTCGCACCCCCAAACATCTCGTTGAAGCTTATCAACAGATGATGAAAGAAACAGGAAAAAATGTTGAGACAAATCTGATTGAGAATGCACCTAATCTGTCATCTCCTACACCACTATCAGACACTCATCTAGACGCATCTGACTTCATTGAAAATTAGTGACATCCTATCGTTTGAACTTTATGAGTTGTTTTTTTAAGGTTTTTCTTCTTTGTTTGAATCTTGTTTAAACTCTTATGGTATTTTATGTTTGAACTATTATTATGGTTTCATTTAAAATCTTTGTGATGTTTGATTCATATTTGTGTGATGTGATTTTTTTTATATACTCAAGCTAATAGTTCGTTATATTAATTTATTTTATTATTTCCAGAGTAAATATGTTTACAAGTTCCAATAAAGCTATCATTGGTGATGAATGTCTCGTAGATAGTGGTACTACCAACACTATTCTCAAACATAAGAAATTTTTCTCTGAGTTGTCTCCTGCAGAGACACTTGTTGGTACTATTTCTGGTGTATGTGATCTTATAGAAGGCTCTGGAAGAGCAAGCATCATATTACCATCGGGTACTAAACTAATTCTAAATGATGCATTATACTCTAGTAAATCAAGACGAAATTTACTTAGTTTTAAAAGTATTCGACAAAATGGTTACCACCTCAAAACAACATCCGAAAATAATATTGAATACTTACAAATTACTTCAAATGAAAATGGCAAAGATACCATTGTAGAAAAGCTAAAAGCTTTATCCTCTGGATTATATTATACAAATATTACTCCTATTGAAGCATACATGGTGGTGAGTAACCATATGTTACTAGATAAAGACACATTCACAATATGGCATGACCGACTAGGTCACCCAGGTAACATAATGATGAGGCGAATAATTAAAAGTGCAAATGGGCACCCTCTTAAGAATTTAAAAGTCTTACAATCAAAAGATTTATCATGTGCGGCATGCTCTCTAGGCAAACTCATTACTCGGCCTTCACCAACTAAATTGACACAAGAAAACCCCTCATTTTTGGAAAGAATCCAAGGGGACATCTGTGGGCCTATAAATCCTCCTTGTGGTCCATTTCGCTATTTCTTAGTCTTAATTGATGCCTCGTCGCGATGGTCACACGTGAGTCTTTTAGCTACCCGAAATGTAGCATTTGCCCGACTATTAGCGCAAATCATACAATTGAGAGCTCATTTCCCTGAAAATCCAATTAAAACCATACGAGTGGATAATGCAGGAGAATTCACATCCCAAGCTTTTATCGATTATTGTATGTCGATTGGGATAAAGGTTGAACATCCAGTAGCTCATGTTCATACACAAAATGGTTTAGCTGAATCATTAATTAAACGATTACAAATAGTCGCTAGACCTCTCCTGATGAGATGCAAATTGCCATCTTCTGCATGGGGACATGCTATTCTACATGCTGCTGCACTAATCCGATTAAGACCAACTGCCGATCATGAATACTCCCCATTACAACTAGTCTCCGGAAGAGAACCAAATCTGTCCCACCTCAAAATATTTGGTTGTGCGGTATATGTACCGATATCGCCACCACAACGTACCATTATGGGACCACAAAGAAGACTGGGCATTTACATCGGTTTTAACTCACCGTCTATTATTAAGTATTTAGAACCATTAACGGGTGACATGTTTACAGCACGCTTTGCTGACTGTCAGTTTAATGAGAAAGTATTCCCAGTCTTAGGGGGAGATAAGACTAAAGAAAGACTGGTAACACAACAGTTAACATGGAATGCATCTTCATTATCGAATCTCGACCCCCGAAGTGGTCAATGTGAATCTGAAGTCCAAAAGATTATACATTTGCAAAGAATCGCAAATGAATTACCAGATGCATTCACAAACACAAATAGGGTGACAAAGTCACATATACCAGCATCAAATGCACCTGCTCGAATTGAAGCAATCCCAGAAGCGATTACCATACAAAGAAAGCGTGGGAGACCAATAGGTTCCAAAGATAAGAATCCACGTAAACGGAAAGAGCAGAATAAATCAGTTGGTGAAAACTTAGTAAATGAAACCCTAGAAGAGGTAAATGTCCCAGAAGAGACAAATATAATTCCAGAGGAAAATGAAAATCCAGAAGACGCACTGGTACCAAATGAAAACGAGATCTCTATCAATTATGTACAAAATAGTACAATATGGAACCGAAATGAAACACGTGTAAATGACATGTTCGCATATGCTATAGCAACAGATGTAATCAATGAAAATGATTACATACCTAAAACTCTAGAAGAGTGCATGCACAGAGTTGATTGGCCAAAATGGCAAGAAGCCATAAAGGCTGCATTGGGTTCGCTTGAAAAGCGAAATGTTTTCGGACCTGTAGTCCGAACACCCATAGACGTCAAACCAGTAGGTTATAAATGGGTGTTTGCTATAAAAAGAAATGAAAAGAATGAGATTGTACGATACAAGGCACGTCTTGTAGCACAAGGGTTTTCCCAAATCCCAGGAGTTGATTATGAGGAAACGTATTCCCCTGTAGTGGATGCGATAACCCTTAGATTTCTAATTGGCCTCGCAATCTCAGAAGGACTTCAAATGAGACTAATGGATGTCGTCACTGCATACTTGTACGGGACACTTGAAAATGACATCTACATGAAAATACCTAAAGGGTTAAAAATGCCCGAAGCATTAAAATCAATACCTCGAGACATGTGTGCTATAAAGCTAAAAAGATCTTTATATGGTCTTAAACAATCTGGCCGCATGTGGTACAATCGGCTCAGTGAATATCTTGAAAAAGAAGGATACAAGTCTGATGTAATCAGTCCATGTGTTTTTATAAAAAGATCACTCTCAAAATTCACTATTGTAGCAGTCTACGTTGATGATATAAACATCATCGGAGCTCCTGAAGAGATAGAAAAAACTGCTAATATATTAAAGAGAGAATTTGAGATGAAAGACCTTGGCACAACAAAATTATGTCTCGGCCTGCAGTTTGAGCATTTACGAAACGGTACATTCGTCCATCAGTCAAACTACATCCAGAAGATGTTAGTACGTTTTAATATGGACAAAGCTCATCCGTTTAGCATACCCATGGTTGTCCGACCGCTAGATCCTCAAAAGGATCCTTACCGCCCTCAAGAAGAAGGCGAAGAAGTACTTGGTCCAGAAGTACCGTACTTAAGTGCGATCGGTGCTCTTATGTATCTTGCAAATAACACGAGGCCCGATATTGCATTCTCGGTACATGTACTAGCAAGATATAGTTCAAACCCAACACGTAGACACTGGAATGGAATAAAACACATATTCCGATATATTTGCGGGACACAAGACTTAGGTCTTTTCTACCAGAAAGATCAAAAGTCCCAGCTTGTTGGGTATGCTGATGCTGGATATCTATCAGATCCACATAAAGCAAAATCTCAAACAGGTTATGTATTCACATATGGTGGCACAGCAATTTCTTGGAAGTCAACTAAGCAAACACTTACAGCAACGTCATCAAATCATGCCGAACTAATTGCACTATATGAAGCTGGTCGAGAATGCGTGTGGTTGAGATCAATGATTACTCACATACAAGAAGCATGTGGATTAGAACAGATCAAGAAGGAGCCGACAATTATTTATGAAGACAATGCTGCTTGCATAGCTCAGATCAAAGAAGGTTACATCAAGGGTGATCGAACAAAGCACATCTCACCAAAATTCTTCTCAACATATGACTTGCAGAAAGAAGGGGAAATTGATGTTTGCCAAATCAAGTCAAGTGAAAATTTAGCTGACCTATTTACAAAATCTTTACCAAGAAACAGTTTTGAGCAACTATCACACAAGATCGGTCTCCGTAGATTGAAAGATGTTTGTTGAATTCAGGGGGAGAATTATACACACTGTACTCTTTTTCCCTTAACTAAGTTTTGTCCCATTGGGTTTTCTTAGTAAGGTTTTTAATGAGGCAGTACAACTGATCCAGTAGTATCAGTTTATTATATGGGTCCTGAAGTATCGATTTAATATCATCCTGAAGTATGTTATTAACTGTGTATAATAAATAATAATATATATCTGAGGGGGAGTGTTATAAATACAGATATATCCCCTCTTAATTATCCTCTTAACTCTCCTCCTAATTCCCCCCTTAAGTTACATTTTGACTACATTAATGTTCAGTTACATTTTGATTAATCATTGTATATATATGTGTGATTGGTAAATGAAAGATACACACTTCTCATTTTCTCTTATTCCATTTCATATTTAATATTAATTTAACTACTTTTAATCTTGTCCATGTGGTTCTCGTGGTTTTTACAACTGGATGTGGTTTTCATTTTAGCGGTCCTCTATATATATATATATATATATATATATATATATATATATATAAAATTGCGTTAAAATAATAACCAACTCGAGTTGTAAGAACCGTGAGAACTTTTTGATCCGGGGCGAGGTGGACCAAATTTTTTTTTCATAAACGTAGATGCTTGTATTATAAACACATTTGTAAAAAAAAATCAAAAAAAATGTCGTGTGTGTAGTTTTGAGCACCACAAGTTTGTGTTTACAGGTACCGTAAATTTTCCGGTTTGATTTACGGTACACGTAAACACAAACTTGTGGTGCTCAAAATTACACACACGACATTTTTTTTTTGAATTTTTTTTACAAATGTGTTTATAATACACGCATCTACGTTTATGAAAAAAAATTTTGGTCCACCTCGTCCCGTACGGTGTAGTTCTCACGGTTCTTACAACTCAAGGTGGTTCTCATTTTAGCGGTTCCCTATATATATATATGTAGAGAGAGAGAGAGAGAGAGAGAGAGAGTTAGGTCTATTTGTGTAAATCAATGGTATTTTACGATTTGATGATGTGAACCAATGGACAGGATTTATTCACTCAGTTCACAAATAAACTAATGTTTACTCTAGAGCCCCATCCTATATATATATATACTTATACTAAGAAAGGGTAAATTGAGAACCACCTTAAGTTGTGAGAACCAATAGAACTAGGCCTTTCAAAAGTTTTCTCAAAAATCTTAAAAAAATAACTTGATCTAGCGAATAAATAAAAAATAAAAAAAATGTCGCATACAATTATTTACATCTGATATAAAAACAATTATTAGTGATGTAAAAAAGTTTGTATCGCCATAAATAAATTTTACATTAGGCGTAACTACCGACTCGACAATTTTTTTTTGTTTTTTCATTTTAAGGATGTGTTTATAACATATTTATCTACGTTGGGGAAGTAGGAGTTCTCACGGTTCTCACAACTCATGGTGGTTGAATTGAATTCTCTCTCTCTCTCTCTCTATATATATATATATATAGGGTAAAATGAAAACTTATACGAGTTGTGGGAACTTAGAGAACTCGGCTTTACGAAAGGTTTTTTCAAAATTTTTTCTTACCAAAAATCTAAAAAAAATCAACTCCTCCACCCCCTTATTTACGGTAGCCGTAAATGCTGTAAAAAGTGATGTCATATTTATGTTATTAGCTTTTTACAACTTTTGTAAGGAGCCAAACCACTTCGATTTCTTTTTATTTTTTTACGGTAGTATTTTCTAAAATTTTAATTTAGGAGTGTGAAAAAATGGGGGCAAAACTCGCACGGAAAGGCCGGGTTCTCTGAGTTCTCACAACTCAGAAGGTTTTCTCTTGATCTTGATCCTATATATATAGGATTAGGTTCAAGAGTAAATACTAGTGTATTTGCGAACTGAGCGAACTAATCCTGGCCATACACGTGTGTAAGTCAATGGCTAGGATTTGATGATGAAATATACTAGTGTATAGGGGTAAGATCAAATAAAAAGTTTATTTTGCCTAAGTAGGATGAGAAGAAATCTTAACCATTCATTTTTTAAATCAATGGTTAAGATGAAAGTGTAGGAGAAAGGAGGAGTAGAAGAGTATCTTGGGAAGATCTTATTTATGGACTTTCTCTCTTCACATGCAAGGAACATGCATATTCCACCCCCGTTTTTAAACGTTCATAATTTTTTAGTAAGACATTATTTTTTCATAAAAATTTCACCGTAAAATCAAGCGTCTTTTTATCTTTAATTTGAGTACCATATTGCTATATAAAATATGAAAACTAAAAAAACCCACTAAAATGTGTTGTATTTCTATGTTGTATAACATTTATTTGTGCTGGATTTTTGTACTATATTTTTGTGCTGAATTTTTTTGTCTTAAATTTTTTTTCTCAATTTTTTGTGTTGGATTTTTTTGTACTACATTTTTTTGCTAATTTTTTTCGTGCTATATTTTGTACTACATTTTTCGTGTTATAGTTTTTGTACTACATTTTTTGTGCTATATTTTTTTGTACTAGATTTTTTGTGCTATATTTTTTTTAATAGATTTTTTTTGTTGTATTTTTAAAAAACAAAAGGGTTGTCACATATCATTTTCACTTCTATTTATAAGGAACAAAAAGCCCTTCATTCCAACTTATTAGGAGTGCCACATGTCATCATCACAATCCTTCTTAGCTACTTAGGCAAAATCCACTTTTCAGTGGATCCTTATATATATATATATATATATATATATATATATATATATATATATATATATATATATATATATATATATATATATATATATATATCATCCTTTTATGTATGAGTGAGTCAATCTGGGTTATGTTTATGATTATTAGGTTAAACGGGCCAATAAAAAGTTTCCCTATCTTTTTAGCACATAGACTGCATTATTTAAAAATTTGAGTACTGATTGTGATTTTGTAGCTTTTATAATCATATTTATAAGGAATAACGGATTTTAATAATCTCAACTATTGTACGTTGGCCGGCAACAGTTCCAACTTTAAAAATTCTCACTGGCAGTCCCATCTTTTCACATATTGGCCTTCAATGGACCCTGACTAACAGAACACTAACGCCGTTAGTCTTCGGTTGCCTGAAAAACGTTTTTGGTCGGAAAAGAGTTCATAAAGGTCCGATCTATGGTTACAAACAAGTTTGTGATGAAACCTTTGAGTTTTCCGGTTAAAAAGTTGAGTTTTCCGGCCAAAAAAGGAGTTTTCCGGCGAAAAATGAGTTTTTTCCGGCAACCTTAATAATTGGGGCTTTTTACAAGAAAAGGTTACTAAAGGTACGTAATAAGGTTACAAAGATGTTTGAGACGAAAATGTTGAGTTTTCCGGCCAAAAACATTTTCCTGCAACCGGAGACTAACAACGTTAGCGTTCTGTTAGTCAGTGTCCATTGAAGGGCAATATGTGAAAAGATGGGACCACCAATTGGAATTTTTGAAGTTAGGATCATTGCCGGCCAAGGGCCAATATTAAAATCCATTATTTCTATTTATAAATGAAATAATTTATAAAAAGTCAAAGGATGAACAGAAAAAAAGCATTTATGAATAAGCAAGACCTAACCCATCATCCAACAAGTCCATCATGTATTAATTTCTACTTCTATTTCTAATTATAATAACTAAGGATAATTAATACACCTGAAAAGTGAATGTCATCGACTTGTACTCTTCCCATGTAAGTCCAGCCTTCGGGTTTTCTCGGTTATCTAAGATTTTTCTGTGTTCTTCCTGCGCTCAAAAGGACATAAAATAACAAGCATGCATGTTAAATGAGTGAAATTCTTTTAGGGTTTTATATTCTTTACATACCGTTAATTCCTTCAACGCCTGAGGATTTTCAGTTAGAAACTTGATTGCCACTGTTATCGCTTGGGAAATTGTTTCAAAGTTGACAATCAATAGCCCAAATACCAATTCCAAAGACATTTCTTCTGTAAGGATTGTATCATTTTGCTTGAGTTCTTCAAGAACATAATCAAAAAAATCATTATGGACCTTATTCGGCTTAGCCTGCCTTGCTTCTAGCATGTTCTTGAGCATCATCATTACCTTCTTTTTTCCCTTATTAGATAAATTAAGGATGTAATTTTAGTTATATATATATATATATATATATTTATTTCGAGTGATAAGTAAAACCAATTAGACCCATTTATTGGGTTAAACTGGTGGAGATTGATAGAATAAGTATGCATATGGATCAAAATTATTTGTCAACCTGTAGACATTTGTAATAAGCAGTTCCAGGTATCCTCAAAGGGAGTGAAACTGCTCCTTGTATAAAAGAGTCAAAGTTCTCTCTTAAATTCTCAGACGACTTCTCCGGATCATAACTTATCAATTTCTTCCCCATGTACTCAAATATCATCTGATTAAACACCAAAATAATATCATAAACACGCATGCGTTAATAGCGACTGACTTGTCACAAGAAAACAAGTACTTACATCTGCAACTGCAGTTTTCAATTCCACTGATTCTTGGCTAGCCCACTTCTCCATGTTTGTTGTTGCAACACTTTCAATTTCGGAAAATGCTTTTTTAAGGCTTTGGGGACCGACTACAGTGCGCATCATGCTCTTGAGATGCTTACTCAAGCTTCCCTCTATTAAAGCTATACCTACACTCCCTAATAACCTTTTAATGCTCGGTGGATACCACCCTTTAAAGGATTGGCCATCTTGTTGCAATATCATACTAGTAAGTTCTGAATCAGTTGATATTATAACCCGCGCACCAAGCAAACTTGTTCGATATATAGACCCGTATCTAGTATATATAAATGATTGTAAATGATTAACAAGCTAATGACTTGAAGCCTTGAAACGTACATATCAGTTGAAACCCCTTTATGATTAACCTTTTATACTAACACGGAATCCTGTTAAACTGTCCAAAGGTTGCACGTGGTGTATTTAAAGTGCATAAAACCTCATTTGTGAAAAAAAAAAAAAAAAAACTTGGATTATTATTTAGCAAACGCATTATAAGGTTTAAAGAAGAAATTTATGTTTTATTTATTAGGGTTTATTATTTAGCTTAAAGTAATGTTTTGTGGGATGACCCGTCTGTCCAGCTTATTCATTTAAATTTAAATATGTACTATATATAAATTAAAACTGCATCTTATAAACCTTATTATTTTACCGCCACTAAAAGAATAAACCATTCACCTTTTTATTCTGTTGGTGATGAAAGAAGGAGTATCCAACGTTTGTGTTGGAGCGATGAGCTGTAGAGTTTCACCGAGTAGCGGCCAACCCATAGAACCAGGAGGAAGGTTCCCATTGCATTTAGGGTTCCTCCATCTGTAAACCCAATGGGTAATGCTTACTACAAACAAAGCTGCAATGTATACACCAACAGGCAGCATTTGTGATGTGCAAAAAAGAAAAAAAAAACTATGGAATTGAAAGAAGGTAGGATGGGATTATGGGAATGATTTGGCGAGGAGGTAGTTATATAGCCAATGCCATCCATGAGGAAATATTGAAGCACTAAACGGTCCCTCGACAATCGGTCAATATGCAAATTCTTCCCAGTTTTTGTCTAAGTTTTGCATTTACGAGAGATTTTAAGAAAAAAAAAAAAAAGAAAGAAACTCCATAGGAAATAGGAAACATTTATAGATGTTCAAAATTAGTAGAGTTCTGAATGTGTAGGAATGACAAGTTGAATTATAAACATTGACATTACCCTATATATTACCCTATATATTAAAAATTAAAATGAATGAATAGTAAAATCACTATGTGATGAGCAAATGGTATCGGGTACTGTTATCGGTATCAAATTTATCAAATTAGATGTATTTTCGGTACCGGTTCAGCACCGGTTTTTGCCTTCAAATATCGGTGTCGTACCAGTACCGACCGGTACCGAACCGTACCGTACCAAGTATATTCGGTACCTGTACCTACTTTTGGGGATTTCGGTAATGGTATTTTAGGTACCGGTTGGTACCGAGCTCATCAAATCCTGTAGCAATGTACGTAATTGCTATGTGATGAGCAAATGGTATCGGGTACTGTTATCGGTATCAAATTTATCAAATCAGATGTATTTTCGGTACCGGTTCAGCACCGGTATTCACCGGTTTTTGCCCTCAAATATCGGTGTCGTACCAGTACCGAACCGTACCGTACCAGGTATATTCGGTACCTGTACCCACTTTTGGGGATTTCGGTAATGGTATTATAGGTACCGGTTGGTACCGAGCTCATAAAATCCTGTAGCAATGTACGTAATTGCACCGTTTAGATTACTTTTCATACACACAGTAAGTAAACTGTATTTCGTTTGAATGAGGTTTTATATACACAACAACTTATTTTACTTTCTTTTTTGTCTTTTTCTGTAATAAATGAATTGTAGCATTTAAAATTAATTTGGATATTTAGATTATTAATGAGCAAATCGTATCAAATCCTATAATCAAACCGATATCGTATCGGTGCCAAATTTACTATACCAAATCATTTTCGGTACCAATTTGGTACCCACCTTTTGGCGTTTTCAGAATCGTTACTTTCGGTTCGACACCGGTCTAGCACCATACCTGTATTTATTGATTTTTACATTCAAATACCATACCGTATTGTACCGAGTATTTTCGGTGTCGGTAGCTAATTTCAAGATTCTCCGGATCGGTACTTTCGGTGTCGTTACCGGTACCGAGCTCATCTATATTTTAACGTGTTAGCACGGTAATAACTAAACTAAAAACAACCGAATTTCCAACGTGTAAGACGTGTGGGTTCTATTATTATATATTAGGTTATTTAAAATCGGTTTTTTTAGGACGGAGTGACTATCCTTACCACGTCATTTTTATTTATGTTTTGATATTCGGTATTTACTTGCCGTTGCTGACATGCGTTTTGTAGTCATTGGGTCCCCGCCGCAACGCGCGGGCGAAAAATCATCTAGTTCTATATATATTTATTTGTTTGTGTGTTAAAGACATTATTCTGAACACGATTAAAAGTGTGTAACCCAGGCACGGCCTGTATGTTATACCAACTAACGGGTTATAATCAAGTTTTAAATAGGTTGATGTGTTGTAATAAACCGGTTATATGACTCATAAATGGGTTAGGCTGACCTTATAAAATATAATTTCTACTATTCTAAATTTTAAAAAATTAAAACAAAAAAAAATATACATATATATAACTAGTAAAATTCCACGTGTGTTGTGGCGGCGTGGAAATGTAAAGCAACTCACGTATCATATTTAACCTAACTCGTTTCCGAACAAAAGTTACGTCAAAGCGTAGACCAACTGAAAACTTATATAAAAATAGGCACGAAAACATATTATATTTGACCAGGCTTATTCTCTAAAAAAATTTACGTCAAAACGTTGACCAACTTAAATTATATTTTTTTTAGTTAAAAAATGGTACGACGCGCTGTGACGGCGTCAAAACGTAAAGTAATCTAATGAAAACGTGTTATAGCGTTTTAGAACAAAAACGTAGATCAACTAAAAAGGTACATAAAAGTAAGCACAAAAACGTATTATATTGATGTGCTTAAAATACAACATATAAATTATATCAAATACGGCGTAAAAGCAACCCTTTTTATTACTAATGTTGGAAAAAGCTTGTGTTTTCATTCATTTTTTATTTTCAGGGTTAAAAGAGCTTAAATGTGCAAAAGGAGCAAAAAGACAATAAAACCAACATAAATGTAAAGAAGGAGAAATTGCCGCAACTCGCCAAACCCCGATTCACATCCAAATCTCAAAATAGCAAGAATAGAAGACCTGACACGGGGCCGTGTCCGAAGATGGATGTTGTGCAGAAGAAAAGACAACTGCAAAAGACAAAACTGGCAGCTGACACGGGGCCATGCTAAGCCAACACGGGGCGTGGTCAACTCAAATATTTTTAGAATCTGCAATAGTACAGCAAGTACTTTGGCCACGGGCCGTGTCGTTGACACAAGGGGTCGTGTTAGTACAACATTTGACAAGCAGTTAATGAGGAAGGGAGAGAGAGATGGGCACGGGGCCGTGCCAGCCAGGCACGGGCCGTGTTGGAGCTTCTGATTTCAGTTATAAATAGAAGTGCTTATTTCCACTTCAAACCATCCATTTGCAAACCACTTCTCTCTCAGTTGTCACCACTCCACCACCACTACAACACCATCATCCACCCCCATTATCCATTCTAACATTCCCAAAATTTTTAAATTTAAAATAAAGTTATTACACGAATAGATCATGGGTAAATTGACCGATAGAAATATAAAGTATTTTGGCGAACGTAGGAACCGTTTAATAACTATAATAATAAAAATACGTTATAATTAACCTTACTCAGTTTTTAATGAAACTTAGACCAAAATGTAGATAAAAATATTCTCGTTCTAATGGCACAATCATCATTTTATAAAACGTCATATTTTTGAAGTTATAAGCGCCAAATAAATGAAGCAGTTGAATTAATTATAATATATAAATTAATAAAATAATAATAATAATAATCAAAATTTTGCATTTAAGTAAAGTGGACGTGTGTCTCCCATTTTTAATAAAATAATGATTAAAATTTAAAAGAAATAAAATTGTGATATACGTGTATGATAGAATTTTTCCAAATCAATTCATGCATTTAATGCATTTGTGTACGTGGATTGTGATAGAGTAACCTTCAACTAATTTGGAGGTATAAATAGAATCATCTGTTCACTACTCAATCAGCCCCTCTTATCTTTCACCCTCTATCTCGCCAACCTTCCCCCTCTCTTTCTAGATTTTATTAGTAAAATTTTCCTTAAATACTCCAAAGCCCTGCCCTGTTTTAAGTGTTTTAACCTCTGATCACTGATACCCTGTTCGATTGATTTAGGACCCATCAACGCATGTCAAGACTCTGTCCGACTAAGTACATTGGGGTTCTGTCTCGTGACGTAGGGATAAAGTTGAATTGGGTTACTATACTTAACGCGAGTACATAGTGAACGTTGTGGACCGAGTAAAGCGGCTTCAACGTCTTCCTTTGAACTACTTAGACCGAGTCTTCCGGAGAAAGGGTCCTTATGAACGTTGCGAGCTTGGACTTATATTCCTGCACATAATTCGTTAGTGACCCTCAGGATACCATTCAGGATGTTACCAATATCCTGAATGAGTAACCCGGGGTATGAACACATATCATACAATTAAGATATAGCTTAAAATATTGACCAGGATATAGGCTCAGAATTTCACCCATAAAAGTACCTATACCAAATCAACTGATGGTGATGTTCTAGCCAGTCAATGGGATAGATGCAACTCGGCTATTTTAACTTGGATTCTTAACTCTGTTTCTGAAGAACTATTTGTTGGTTAAGTTTATTCTAGGCTTGCTAGTGAAGTTTGGAGTGATTTAAAAGATACCCTATGACATGGTTGATGGGTCGGTTGTGTTTGGGTTATATCAGAAAATTAAGTGAGTCAGAATGGATCTAATGTTTCAGAATCTTATCAGAGAATCAATACTATGTGGAAACATGTAGGACCGTGTTTCGTGACCGAAACCGTGATTCTTGTGAGATCGGTTCAAGAGGGGAGAGATTAGAGATGATAAACAAACAACTTTGTATTAATCCGGTAGTAAAACATTACAAATCGGCCCGATTATATGATAACCGAACTAATACCAAAGGAGTATACATCCGGGGAGAGACCAAGTGGTGATCTCTCCCTGGTGAGGTCTCAAACCTCCTAAAATCTCCAAGTGTTTGAAATGGCAAGGGTTTTCTATTTATAGTCACACCCCTTGTCTTGCAAACACACACGGTCAACCGAATAACCCTCTCGTTTGACCACTTCAAACGAGCGGGTCTATACACGTTCGATAGATCGTTTCACTAACTATTACAAATTCAGCGTAAAATAAAACTAATCTATTCGACAAGCATCGGACACAAAATCTGCATCAACAAATTCCCCCTTGTCCGTTGCTGTCGAATGCTGAAAATTCAAATGCAATCGATCTTCAGTCAAGTATTCATCTTCTTTGTGTTACCAAAATTCCCCCTTGACCGATGATCCAGGTAAGTAGTATCTTGATGCTCCTTGTATAATATTTCCCCCTTAAAGTACGCGTATCCGTGTTGGGTGTTGTGCAATTTCCTTAATTGACCGATCTTCCGCTGATCTTCCAATACTCCAAACGGCATTTGATAAGGGTTCCATTCTTTAAAAACTGCATCAAGTCTTGATCTTCAAGCATACTACATTGATAGAGATTTCTGGTGAACTGTCTTCTGTAAACCGTCTTTGTGGAATCGACCAAGTAATGCACTTTAATCTTCAGCATCAACACTCAGGAAAGTCAGCTAGACCAAGTGTATCCCTTGCAAGCTCAACCAAACGGCACGCTTAGTTGAACTACATCCAGATCCCATTGTCTCGCCTTTGTGAAGTTGACCACGTAATGCACTACGGATCTTTAGCATCAGTACTCAGGAAGTCAGCTTGACCAAGTACATCGTTTGCAAACTCAACGAATTGAGTTACCCCCAGATCCCTGTAAAATCCCAAAGAAACATCAAACCCAAAACCGAATCCTGCAAGTCTTCAGCCTTGAACTATCAGCTTTCATAAAGATTCCCCAGGTCTTCAGTGAACAACGCTTTTGTAACTACTGTAGACTTTAGAAACCTGTATTTTTCCGTGCAAAACCCTTTACGCTGGATGGAGAATTAATTAAAATCCTCAAATATGTGTATGTGCAAAACATTCCACGCCGAACCGTTTGTATCACTAGAAAATCACAAACTCTACCACCTGTGATTGCGTTTAGAAATTTACCGAAGAAATTCAACATAGGGCTTGTTTTCAAAACAAATAAGTGAGAATCTCACATCATATACGGTCAAACAGATGATAATCGTAATACTCACCGGTAAGATGAACTCTCGTGCATGCCTTGATACGGGAATGTGTTGTGTGTGGATGAACACCGGTCGGTAAGTATAAATCATACCTTAACGTATCCCCTAAACATGATTACATCTGATAAGTTGAGCTTATGTGGACAACAATACCGATAATCGTTATAGGATGCTTATCTAAATGTTAACTAATTGAACAACAAGAGCCTTTTGGCATGACCGTACACTGATATGATTCTCTTACCCTCGAAACTCGAAAAAAAAAAGAATGTCTGTAAATATTTATTTACTGCTTTTAGTTTTTGCATCTTTGTATATATTTATTTATTGTTTTCCGTCTTTACTTTTGAAAAATGAAAATTCCAAAAAGATTTTAGGTGTGTTTTAATATAAACTTTATAAAATTCAAAAAAAAAAAAAAAATTTATCCCCCCATTTCTTTGGTAAAATCTCTAAACCATAACAGATTCTCTCCACTTCGAAGAAACTGTCATCAATTTCATAGAACAAATTCTCTCCACTGAGTAGAATTTTTCTTCAAATGTTCACCAATTCCCTCCACAGAGCGGAACTGTCGTCAATCTTCACTGAACAGATTATCTCCACTGAGCAGAATCTTTCAAACATTCTCGGTTTTTCTAAAAATCACGAAAGCAATTTTCTTCTTTGCATATTCTAGTTGATAATGAAAGTCCCCTAGCCCCGTAGGATCCGACTTGTATCCCCCCAAAGTTCTGCTAACACCTAATCTGAAAACTTCCATCATAGGCATAACTCTTCGACTTTGTGAACTCGTTAGGACCTGTCTTGGCTCTCTAGGTTCCTCCAATCGTTACCAAATGCGAGAATATGACAACAAACAAAATTCTTTCGAGCATGTACGAACACCGATAATCAATCATAAACATTGACGTGCGGAAGTGAACATACCGTTTTGTTTTTGGCCCATAATAGTCGCGTCACCATTTTTGACATTTGCATCGGTAACCGTGACTACCCCACATTTTTTTTAAAAAAATATCATCTGTTTTCATCATCCCAAACTGATCCCGCGCGCCCCCGAACTCGTACGAATTTGGCGTTGAAAAATAGAAGCTTGGTTCAGATAAAATTTGCGAACACCCGACCCCACGTGCATGGCCCTGAAATTTATGCTACACCAATATCGACCCAAGCAAACTTAAATTCATACCTGTCACCTTTTAGAGCCCAATATTAATTAAGGCTCAAACTAGTGACTAAAGAAGCCCAAAATTAATTTAGCCAATCAATTAATTAGCTCCAACATTTGTGGGCCTTTTGATCGTTCCAACAATTCAAAACAAACTTTCATCTTGTACAAGTGAGCCCAAAAGAAAAACCTTAGATCCATAGCCCAATATCGATTAATAATTAAAAGTCTGAATAGAAAAACCACTCCCATCACCAAGCTCCAAAAGAAATCCCTTGTGTAGCCTCCACAAACTTCGAGAAGTCTATTG
Source organism: Helianthus annuus (assembly GCF_002127325.2). NCBI lineage: Eukaryota > Viridiplantae > Streptophyta > Magnoliopsida > Asterales > Asteraceae > Helianthus > Helianthus annuus. The sequence continues at coordinate 164,158,948 of NC_035435.2, forward strand.
ATACATGAAGAACAAACAAGACAAACTTCTTTCTTTCTTGTATCTTCGATACACAGACATCCAATTCCACCTTCAAAGAAAATTTTGCATCTGCCATCATCAATTCTGAGTTCGATGGAAGACATGATTAATTGTGCATCTGCCACCCAAACTACTGAAATCAAACATTCAGTTGTCTGATTGATCCATCAAAACCTAGATCCACAACTACACCCCTTTATTTCAGATCTATTCACATCACACTTTAACCATCCGTGTTAAAAACCGGTGAAGATGTCGGGATGGTTGTGGTTAGCCGGCTGCAGGTCCTTCCGATGTCGATGCTGATGCGAGCGACACTCAAAACGACACGCAAAACGAGGCGATTGTGCAGATCGACGAAACAACAGGGATGACGAAACAGATTTCTTAATGTTGGCCGACGAAACAGATTTGAAGGTGCTGTGACGAAACTGAGTTTTTTTTTTTTTTTTTTTTTTTTTTTTGATGTTCGACGAAAGTGGAGGGGTGTTTCGTCATTGGATCAGTTTCGTCAGCAGTGAGTATGAAGAAACCCTAGTTTCTTTAAGCAGCCACCAAGAACATTAAGAACAGAGTGTACTGTTACTTCCCAGATTTGTATAAAAACATTTTGTATATGATTTTTGATGATGATAACTTGAATATTTAGGTGAAAAACATAAAATCCAGCACTCGTTTCAGCACAGATCTGAATATTCGGGTCCAGATCTGAGTTTTTCTCATTTTCACCCAACTTTTTTTCTTGAACAAAAATCACTAAAATCACAGATCTAGAGCACATGTGACTTAGTAAACGGTTAGATTTACTAAATCGGGCACCATGGCTCTGATACCAATTGTAGGACCGTGTTTCGTGACCGAAACCGTGATTCTTGTGAGATCGGTTCAAGAGGGGAGAGATTAGAGATGATAAACAAACAACTTTGTATTAATCCGGTAGTAAAACATTACAAATCGGCCCGATTATATGATAACCGAACTAATACCAAAGGAGTATACATCCGGGGAGAGACCAAGTGGTGATCTCTCTCTGGTGAGGTCTCAAACCTCCTAAAATCTCCAAGTGTTTGAAATGGCAAGGGTTTTCTATTTATAGTCACACCCCTTGTCTTGCAAACACACACGGTCAACCGAATAACCCTCTCGTTTGACCACTTCAAACGAGCGGGTCTATACACGTTCGATAGACCGTTTCACTAACTATTAAAAATTCAGCGTAAAATAAAACTAATCTATTCGACAAGCATCGGACACAAAATCTGCATCAACAAAACAATTTGATGTCATGGTTCAGTTACCTTCTTGTACGCGTGCTGCTTCTACTAAATATAATGAATTCAGTCAACTGATCAAACTTATGTAGTTCCTGATGGGATTGGATGACATATATCAACCTGTTAGGACAAAGTTGTTGACAAGGGATCCTTTACCCACTGTTAAAACCGATTTTCAATCATTTCCAGAGAAGAATCACACAAAGATTCTAATAAATCCTCAAAAGTGCCTAATGTTGGTTTTGTGCAAAAGCAACACAATATAGTGATAATAAAAAACGCTTTAACAAAGGTCCTAATCCAAATCTGAAGTGTACATACTGCAATAAGATTGGTCATGTGATTGAAAAATGTTTTGAACTTCATGGTTATCCTCCTAATTATAGAACTAAACCTAATCAAAACAGTACTCAGTGGTCTAAATCAAATGTGTCTGCTAATAATTCTGTAGCTAATAATGTGAATGATAAAACTGCTAGTACTTCTTTGAATGCTTTAACTGCTGATTAGTTTTCCAAGTTGTTAGGTTTACTAAATGGAAAATAAGTTGGAGGATATACCAACTCTAACATGGGAGGTAAGTGTTATAGTGCTTTCTCATCTCTAGAGTCTTATAAAAATGTTTATTGCTTTAATTCAACATTTTTCATCAAAATAGACTTAAGTGGATTGTTGATTCAGGTGCTAATCAGCACATGGTTATGAGTAATGATAACATGTTTAACTTAGTAGATGTGTCTGAATATGATATTTCTGTTAAACACCCAAATGAAACTGATGCTAAAGTTAAACAAATAGGATGCTTTAAACTGTCCGAAGATGTGATTTTAAAGGATATGTTTGTTGTCCCTGAATATTGTGTGAACCTTATATCTGTTCATAAATTAGCTAAGGATAATAAACTTAAAGTTACTTTTGATGAACAAAATTGTTATATTTAGGATCTGTCCTTAAAGAAAAACCTGGTGATTTGTAGGCAAACTGATGGTCTTTATTTCTGTGATAACTCTAATAATTCTGTCTTCGTTTGTTTTAATAGGACTGAAACAATAAAGCTCTTGCATTCTAGACCGATCATCCACTTTATGTAAACAAAGGGGAAAATGTTACGGAAGACAAAAACAAATATTCTAGACTTGATGACCGAACCACAAAGGCCGTAAACAAGCATGGGCATGTAAAATCAGATGACACACACCATAAACATTATCGTTCTAAGAGAAAGACATAAAGGATGACACTTTTGCTTTGTTATTCCTACATATTTAGTTGGAATATCATCATGTAGGACAAAAACAAGACTAGAAAAGCAGAACCAGATGTTGAAGGTTTTGTTATCCTATGCGGAAAGTGTTGAATGTTTTGTTTTTATGCAACTAGTACGTACGTATCACATAGAATTTTCATTTCTATTTGAGATAACTAGTTGATTCAGATGTTGGATCTTATTTCTCTTTATCTTCTTCAAAGAACTGAACATGAAAAATGTAAACCTACATTTTTTCCGTTGATTGATTGCCACCTGAGAATGGAAGGAAAAAATGCTTCATTTCTATACTTCCATCTCTTGCATGCTAATATATGTTTGTTTTATCATTACCAATATTTGGTTAATTGGCAATGAGAATTCACAATATCAAGTGTTGAGGATTGAAGATTCTATGACCGAACACTAAGCTATATAACTTGGTTAATGCAGAATTGAAGAACAACTATCGAGGCTACAAGCCAAAACCACACATAAGTGTCAATTACCGCGCCTTGAACTATATATAGCTATTCTCATGTTACTCTGCTATCTCAAAGAATAAAACACATACTAAATACATGCCATACACAAGTCTTATTTGACTCGACTAGCTGACTTGGCTAAATACTTTCTTTTAACGGAAAAAAAACTCAAGCTACTCCTAAGTTACACCATTTGGCCACAATGGGAGTTCAACCCTCACCACTTTGGGAGAGGGGCACCACACTTTGGTACCATTGGGCTACATGCCCTTTGGAGTTGAAATACACATCGCTTTAAGTGGGATAAACACATACATGATGGAATTAAGGGTAGTAGAGATGGTGATTTAACCCAAAGACAACATACAAACATGGGCTTGTTGTATGATGACATACACCATAACCATGTGCATTCTTAGAGGAATGGCACATTGGCTTTATCATCCTAATATATTTAGTTCTGAGATCATCATCACCATTTATGCCAGGAAGAGACTGGAAAAGCAGAAAGTTTCAATCTTTGTTTTAGACTTTAATGATGACTTATGTACAACCATGTATCTTGTATCTTATATCTTATATTATATAATGAAAAAGTCCTTATACACATATACATGAATTCCAAACACGGTGAAATTCTCCTTATTTATTTACTTACATGAAAGTTGATAATCCAACATAGCTGATTCAGATGTTGAATCTTAGGGGCTGTTTGGCAACCTCTTAATGAGCCTCTTAATGGTTCAGACCTCTTACTGATTCAACACTTAAGGGTTCAGACTGTTTGTTTCGCGAGCAGATGTCTGAATGGTTCAGACGTTTGCCGCTGAGTGGTTAAGTTTTATACTGAGTCTGAATGGTTAAGACATCTAATCTGATTTGGTCAGACATTTGCCTCTGAACGGCTAAGCATTATACTGGCTTTTAATGGTTCAGACCTCTTTCTGGTTCAACACTTAATGGTTCAGACCTCTTACTGATTCAGCACTTAACCATTCAGACGTTGCCAAACAGCCCCTTAATTCTCTTTCTCAAAGAACTGAACATGAAACCCATCAGGAAACTATAAACCTGGAGTTTGTACAATATCTCCCTCCTCCTTTGATTGGTTGGGTGTCGGGAACTAATTTATACGGGTGAAACACACTGGGGTTGATTTAAAGTAGTTGTGTCAATGTTATATAATAGTTTATGTACTAGGGTATATTACACTTTTCCTCATTTATGTATGTAATGGATTGCAACGGATACCCTTTGACTTCAATAATTACAGTCACAATCCTTTTTTTGTAAAACTCATTACACCATAAGTCCTTTATCACTAACAAGGTTAACATTTTCAGTTAAATGTATTCACTTAAGGGTATTCTTGTCATTTCACACTTTTCGTCCTATATGTTTGTAGCAAGTTGTAATAGATAATCTTTAACTTCAATAATTACAGTCACAATCCTTTATTTGGAAAACGCATTACACCTTTCGTCATTTAGCACTAACCAAATTAAAATTTTCAGTTATGTCTATTCACTTAAGTGTATTCTGGTCATTTCATATTTTTATGTAAAATGTTCATTAATAAGGGTGTAATGGGTGCACCCCTCATCCTCATGAGATGGGGAAAATTTCCACCCACCCAATCATATTGTCCCATATTATTTCCTCTCTCATTTTCCCCTCTTGCCCAAAAAACATAAGGGGTGGTTTCCCCTCATACCATGGGGGTAAACTAGTTTTTTTAAATACTTAATAAATAAAAGTACAATAAATTAAATAAAACCAATAAAAAATCTTTACATTAATTAAAAATACTTAAAATAAACTAGATTAAACTAACTAAATTTTCTACTCTTCGTCGGATTCCACCAATAGGTGGGGTAAATTCATTCTTCCGATATGCTTAACGAGATCATGTTTTAGTAAACTTAGCATGCTGGCTTTTAACTCTGTTGGTTGTATGTTGACCAAAGTTGGGGCTTGTGTTAGTCCTAGTTGAAACAAACCTTTCTTTTTACTCTTTCAGCCAGACATTATACAAATAGTCCAAAACTTATGAAAAAATAGAATATAGCGATTTGTAATGTTTGTATGTATATATGTATGTAAACTAATATAATATGTACCTGATCGACCGTCGTCAATCAGTTGAGTGTAAAGCCGCTCAAAGTTATATTTGTATTGCGTCGGAGTGGGAGAACTACACAGTCAAGACCAAGAAAGCTTGAATATTTTCCGGTCTTCATCCGTAAATTTTGCCCGACAGTGTTTTAGAAAATTCCGTGAGATATGCCACCTACATAGCAATTTGGAAGCTTTTTGGAAATACTTTTGGATTCGCCTCCACGATCGCATTGCAACCATATATTCACTGTCCTTGATGACGAACCTTCTCCTTTTGTTATCGTTCGTTGGGTCACAATGACGTAACCTTTCGCAACTTCTCTTTTGTAAACCCAATTCTTCAACTCTTCAAGTGACCCAAATACCTAAAATAACGGTACATTAGAATTATGTGTGTTGGTTAAATAAAATAGAAATTCACATAAATAAAATCAATATATTAATTTATGGAAAAAAATAAAAAAAAACTCGGGTTAAACAGCTCGGGTTCGGGTTAATATGTATAACACAATTTTCGGGTTTGTATGAAGTTTCGGGTTCGGGTCGGGTTTGTATGAAATTTTGGGTCAGATCATACATTTTCTAGTTTTTTCATATCTAATAAACATTATATATAACGAATAACACGTATACAAAATAATTTTTCCCTCTAAAATTGTATAAACGTTATATACAACGAGTAACACGTAAGTGACAGTTATGTCATACCTTTATGATTTTTCAGGTTATTAGCACCTTCCTCATTAGCACCTTTGTTGTCGTCATCATCTTCGTCTTTGTCGTGATCATATTTCTCGAAGTGTATTACGCCTTCCTCGACTTTGTTATCATTTTCCTCAAAGTCCTTAGCACCTTCCTCGTACTCTAACTTGTGTTGGTTTTCCGTATACGTATGGTAAGTCCCGTATTCATGTCGCGGATAACTTTGAGCCATGTAAGATGGTTTCGCCTCATCTACGAACACCTAAAACAACTTAACGATGTTTCGTAACCAAAACGACATCACATCTTATATAGATTTTTTACCTGGTTAAAATCAGGAAACACGGGACGCACACCCCCGTCATCACAACGAAGCATGGACACAACCTCCTCCTCACCTCGATCAACGCCGGATAACCAAACGCTTTCGGAGACGTATGACTGGTTCGAATCTTCGCCAAAAACATAACTAATGTCCGAAGACATCTTTATGCTTCTCGGTTTGATCGGAATTTTTTATTTGTGAATTTTCATCATTTGAATCATTATTTTGTGAGTTTTCAACATTTAAATGAAATAGTTCCCGAATGCTTGGATTAAAAATATTTTCTTGGATGATAAGTCACATATAGGTTAATGAGCGCGTACATGGGTCACCTTTTCAGACTTTTCAGTCTGAACTCGTTGCATTGTTAGTATTTATACCTTAAATTCCTCGCACATCGTATGTCGCTCATAGGGCAATGAGAGGCGTATAGGGTTTAATGCTTCAACTACCACCATCTTATACACCTCTCGTTGCCCTATGAGTGGCGTATAGATTCATTTTTTTCTGATGCATTTAATGCATTCAAACATTATACTCACCTCATAGCCCTATACGCTGCTTCTGGGGGAGGGGGGGATATGCACCTAATTTTGAAGGATGTACCAATACCCTCACCATAAATATAAATAGCTCACCCTAAATATAAATAGTTTATGAAACACCTCTTTTGACAACTAACAGGTAATCTCAAGCTTAGACCATGCGTAGTGGTTGGGGTGAATAATACTCCACCCTTGGGCGTTGTCCGCCACGTGTCGTCCTAGTCAGCAAAGAGGCGTTTTTCTAAAATGGGTGTACGGGGATATGGGCATTATGTTAAAAGGTGTGTAAAGAATTATAAAAAAAAACCATGAAAAAAATTGATTGGTCAAAGAAGGAGGGGTTAGATGTGATTGGTCAATGGAATCCCCCATCAGACGTGCTTTATTCCACGCTCCAAACATTTTTTTCTCAAAAAACGCCCACGGGGGCCGAGCTCGGGCGTGTTTAGACGTTTTGGGCCAGAAAAACGCCCCAATTTCTTACCACTATGGGTGGTCTTAGTGATAACTTTTAAACAGCCTATATCTTATATTATATATTATATTATGTAACAACAAAGTCCTTATACAGAGATACATGAATTACAAACACTGATGAAACAATCCTTATTTTTTATATTAAAGTAAAAGCTGATAATTAAACATAACTGATTCAGATGTTGGATCTTATTCTCTTTCTCAAAGATCTGAACATGAAACCCATTAGGGAATTGTACAGTTGGAGTCCGTACAATATCTCCTCCTTTGATTAGTTTCCACCTGAATTGAAAAGGAAAAACCCAGTTTATTTTTATAATTCTATCCCTTGCACGCTGATATATATATATATATATATATATATATATATATATATATATATATATATATATATAGGGGAAGGTTCAAATGAAAACCACTAGTTAACGCGAAAACTCGAAAACTAATTAAAAAAAGCCAAAAAAACATGCAAAAAAATTTTTTTTTTTAAATTTTTTTTTTCAATCAAATTTTCGCAGGTTTTTTTATTAAAAAAAAAAATTTCAAAAAAAAAAAAAAAAAAATTTTTTTGTGTAGTGCACATGTGTAATACTGCACATGTGTCTGTGTACTACACATGTGTATTATTACACATGTGCACTACACAAATTTTTTTTTTTTTTTTTTTTTTTGAAAAAAAGTTTTTTTTATATATAAAAACTAGCGATTTTTATTAAAAAAATTGAAAAAAAAAAAAAAAAATTTTTTGTGTGTTTTTTAGGCTTTTTTTAGTTAGTTTTCGAGTTTTCGCGTTAAAAGTGGTTTTCATTTGAACCATCCCCTATATATATATATATATATATATATATATATATATATATATATAAGTATATCGTGCATTACGGCTTAACGTACTTCACGTACAACAACGTGCGTGATTTGTTCTATAACATGCGTGATTAATGTTTTCAATATGCGTGATTATTATGTTTCAACATGCGTGATTTTGGATTTTTAAGTTATAACGTGCGTGATTTTAAAATGAGCGTGCGTAATTACCTGTCGTACGTGTTGTACGTTAAGCCGTAATATACGTTAACCTTCCTCTATATATATAAAGGGTAAGGTTCACGCGAGAACCACCTTTATTGCGAGAACCAATGTGAACACGACCTAAAATAGCTAAAAAAACTAACCCCCCCCCCAAATACTAAAATGCTAAAAACTAAACCCCCAAAAAACCTAAAGAAATTAAAAAAACACACAAATTTTTCTTTTTTAATATTTTTTAAGTTAAGATCACTACTTTTAGTAGCAAATTTAAAAAAAAAATAAATTTAAAAAAAATAAAACAAATTAAAAAAATTTTTTTGTCTACTAAAAGTAGCGATTTTTTTCTAAAAAATATTAAAAAAATTTTTGTGTGTTTTTTTAGCTATTTTTAGGTATTTTTGGTTGTGTTCACGTTGTTTCTCGCGGTTTTCGCAATATATATATATATATATATATATATATATATATATATATATATATATATATAGGAGAAGAATTATTTAGGAACCATCCTTTATTGCGAGAACCGCGATAATCAATGTGAACACAACCAAAAATACATAAGAAAATCTAAAAAACACACAATTTTTTTTTAATATTTTTTATGGTAAAATCGATACTTTTCGTTATTTTAAATTTTTTTGACTACTAAAATTAGCGATTTTACCACAAAAATATAAGAAGTTTTTTTTTTTTTTTGTGTTTTTTAGGTTTTTGGTGGTGTAGTTGTTTTTTTTTATTGTGTTCACATTGGTTCTCGCAATAAAGGTGGTTCTCGCATGAACCCTACCATATATATATATATATATATATATATATATATATATATAGAGAGAGAGAGAGAGAGAGAGAGAGAGAGAGAGAGGAAGGTTAACGTACAATAGATCTTAACGTGTGACCGGCACGATATATAAGTACGCACGTTATAAAACTCAAAAACCTTAATCAGGCATGTTGAAAGCATTAATCACGCACGTTATATATCTATAATCTCGCATGCCCTAAGTCCCAGTTCAAAAATCGCATCCCCTGTTCTACGGTCTGATACCATTGTTACTGACGCAATACTTAAATGTTTAAGTATAAATCAAATACAAATATAATTCATCCGTCGTAAGTGCGTAGCAAGTTGCTACGCATTTCTGACGCAATACTTAGAATTAGTATTTCTGTAGCTATTGCGTAGCAAATTGGGCAAAAAAAATCTAGGCTTTTGTTTCTGTAGGAAATGCGTAGTACATGTGTTAGAATTTGTGACACATTTTTTTGCGTAGGAAAATTTGGTAGCAAAATAACCACTTTTCTAGTAGTGGTTACTGACCGCTGACTACAATCGAATCAAATCTTGGTCATGTTCCTGCATCCTCTGTTCTACGGTCTGAATCAAAGCTTGGTCATGTTCCTTCATCCTCTGTTCTACGGTTTGATTTCGAGTCGTCATTTTGATGAAACTTTTCAAAATCAACGATGAATTTGAATCCAATTAGATTAAATTGACCGAACAATGGCCAATTTGAACTGAAACGAAAAGAAAATTGAAACGAATTGGACGAAATTGATCAAACAATCGATCAATCTCAGGCTAATTGAAACGAACAATAACACACATGTTATACAACAAAATTACGCACGTTATATTTACCGGTCATACGCAGCGTACGTTAACCCTAATTGTATTTTACACACACTCTCTCTCTTTATATATTTTACAAGTCATTACCGATATTTGGTCACCAGGCAATGAAGAAAGATAGCCATTTGAAATTTAGCGAAATCTGCTCCAGTACAATACCTCAAGCCTCCTCCAAAAGCCATAAAAGACTTTGACGCGCCTTTCAACTCGATCCCCTGCTTGAAAGTTGTATTACAGTTTAAGAATTCACAGGAAGATTATTACCATTTATTTATTTATTATTGCCTGTGAATTGTATACAAAGGTTACCTCCCATCTCCACGGATTGAAGTTAAGTGGATCCTTATAGTTGACAGGATCTAAATGGACAACCGGGGGACATACCGCTACCACCCAACCAGCTGGGATAGTGTAGTCTGCATTAATTTAGCCATTTTTTATATCAGTACACCTATGGATCTTAGAAACTTAGCTGGGATATGTTGGTGGATATTTAGTATTTACCTTTATACTTGATATCTTTTACTGCTTCCCTGAATATTATTGTAGCTATGCCACCCAGCCTTAATGTTTCATTTATAACCTGTATGTTATTTAGTTAGTGGGATTTTATTGGAAGCAGCCTCTCTATTTCTATGGGGTAGAGGTAAGGTTGTCTATATCACTCTAAAAGTAGCGAAAATTATTATGCAAAAAAAAAAAATGGTATGTTTTTTTTGGCTTTTTTAATTAGTTTTCGAGTTTTCACAATAACTAGTGGTTTTCATTTGAACCTTCCCCTATATATATATAGAAAGTTTTAAATACAATAGTTCTTAACGTTCAATACGTATGCTATTAAATTACACATGTTATAAAATTCAATCATAATCACGCATGAACAAAATGTAGCATTCGTGATTAGGGGTTTACCCCATGAATGATTTTCTAATTTGTTCATGCGTGAGTATGTGGTTTTGTTCATGTGTGATTAGAGTTTGATTTTTAAAACATGCGTGATTTTGTATCATACACATCGCACGTTAATGAATATTGTACGTTAACTTTCCCTTATATGTGTGTGTGTGTGTGTATATATATATATATATATATATATATATATATATATATATATATATATATATATATATATGGTGGGGTTTTAGAGTGAACACTGGTGTATTTGTGAACTGAGTGAACAAATCCTAGCCATTGATTTACATCATCAAATCGTAAAATACACTAATACATTTTCATCATCAAATCCTAATTAAATCCTGGCCATTGATTTACACTTGTGTATTGATAATCAAGGGCTAGGATTAGTTCACACAGTTCACTATCGAGGGGGTTATTCACAAATGTACCTAATATATATATATATGATGAAGGGAAGAAGAAGGGGGCGGCGGTCACCAGGGGCGATGACGATGAGATGAACGGTGGTGGGGGGTGCAGGTTTTGATTCATGAGTGAAGGCGGTCACCAAGGTCGATGACTTGAGATGATCGACGGTCACCACAGTCGATGACAGCCGATGCCAGTGAGATGATTGGGTGTTTTTAACTAAAAATGATGGGTGTTCTTTACTAAATTGGTAAGAATTTAAGCCTTTTATTCCCCCTGTTGTGTTCAAAACAAAGACGTCTATGATGAACCTTTGTCTCTGTTTTTGTTGTTTGAATCTTTGTTTTGAGTGGTGGGTAGAGGTGGTTCTGGTGATTGGGTGGTGGGTAGAGGTGGTGGCGGTTTTGGGGGTGGCCGGACGGTGTTAGCGGCGGTGGTGTTGGAGGTGGTGACTGTGTGAGTGGTTTGATCTGTATGATTTATTGATCAGTAAACTATGTTCTTTGCTTTTCTAAAGATTTTTTGATTTTCTGCTGATTTTTTGGCATGTGTTTTTGATTTTCTGGTGGGTTCTGATCTGTGGATTTGGGTGGCGATGATGCAAAAAAGAAAACCTAGATTTTGATGACGATGGCGCAGCAACGATGGTGGAGGGTAGGTTTTTTGAACCTGCAACCCCACTTTGCAGCCTTTTTGATTATCGGAAAATATGAGCCAAACCCCGTTCTTTTTCGAGATACACTTTGTTTTGATGATGTTGATTTTTTATTTTTTCCCTAGTCGATGACGATAACAATCTATCTGAGACACCTACCGAGTTTGCGTTTTCTGGGGGCGTTCGTGATGCGTAAAAAAGTTTTTGTAAAAAAAAATATTAAACCATAAACTTTTTAACGTAAAACGTAAAACGTAAAAAGTTTTACGTAAAACGTAAAAAGTTTTTCGTAAATCGTAAAAAGTTTTAGGTAAAACGTAAATCGTAATTTTTTTAGTAAAACGTAAAAAACCAGCGCGTAAAACGTAAAAATGTAAAAAATGTTAACGTAAAAAACCGGCGCGTAAAACGTAAAAAAACGTTAACGTAAAAAAACGTTAACGTAAAAAACCGGCGCGTAAAACGTAAATAACGTTAACGTAAAAACAGCGTTAAAAAAGTTAACGTAAAAACCGGGCGCGTAAAACGTAAAAAAAACGTTAACGTAAAAAAACGTTAACCTAAAAAAACGTTAACGTAAAAAAAACCGGGCGCGTAAAAAACCGACGCGTAAAACGTAAAAAAACGTTAACGTAAAAAACCGGCGTGTAAAACGTAAAAAAACGGCGCGTAAAATGTAAATAACGTTAACGTAAATAACGTTAACGTAAATAACGTTAACGTAAAAACCGGGCGAAAAAAACGGCTCTTCAAAACGTTTTTTTAAACAAATCTTAAAAAAAAATTATCATAAAAATCTGATTTCAAAAAATTATTTAACAAAAAAATCTATTTCTTAATAAAAAAATAAATTAAGACAAAAGGTAATTAATGAATAGGACAAAAAAAGATAATTAAAAATAATATATATAAAAAGACAAAAAAGCAACTTTACTTATATACCCTTTTGGATTAAAATATTAAAGAAATAATAAGAAAAAATCTATTTAATATTAATTTAACTACTTTTAATCTTGTCCATGTGGTTCTCGTGGTTCTTACAACTGGAGGTGGTTTTCATTTTAGCGGTCCTCTATATATATATATATATATATATATATATATATATATATAATCCGGGGCGAGGTGGACCAATTTTTTTTTTTTTTCATAAACGTAGATGCTTGTATTATAAACACATTTGTAAAAAAAATAAAAAAAAATGTCGTGTGTGTAGTTTTGAGCACCACAAGTTTGTGTTTACAGGTACCGTAAATTTTCCGGTTTGATTTACGGTACACGTAAACACAAACTTGTGGTGCTCAAAATTACACACACGACATTTTTTTTTTGAATTTTTTTTACAAATGTGTTTATAATACACGCATCTACGTTTATGAAAAAAAATTTTGGTCCACCTCGTCCCGTACGGTGTAGTTCTCACGGTTCTTACAACTCAAGATGGTTCTCATTTTAGCGGTTCCCTATATATATATATATATATATATATATATATATATATATATATATATATATATATATATATATATAGAGAGAGAGAGAGAGAGAGAGAGAGAGTTAGGTCTATTTGTGTAAATCAATGGTATTTTACGATTTGATGATGTGAACCAATGGACAGGATTTATTCACTTAGTTCACAAATAAACTAATGTTTACTCTAGAGCCCCATCCTATATATATATATATAGATATATACTTATACTAAGAAAGGGTAAAATGAGAACCACCTTAAGTTGTGAGAACCAATAGAACTAGGCCTTTCAAAAGTTTTCTCAAAAATCTTAAAAAAATAACTTGATCTAGCGAATAAATAAAAAATAAAAAAATGTCGCATACAATTATTTACATCTGATATAAAAAAAATTATTAGTGATGTAAAAAAGTTTGTATCGCCATAAATAAATTTTACATTAGGCGTAACTACCGACTCGACAATTTTTTTTGTTTTTTCATTTTAAGGATGTGTTTATAACATATTTATCTACGTTTGGGAAGTAGGAGTTCTCACGGTTCTCACAACTCATGGTGGTTGAATTGAATTCTCTCTCTCTCTCTCTCTCTCTATATATATATATATATATATAGGGTAAAATGAAAACTTATACGAGTTGTGAGAACTTAGAGAACTCGACCTTACGAAAGGTTTTTTCAAAATTTTTTCTTACCAAAAATCTAAAAAAAGTCAACTCCTCCACCCCCTTATTTACGGTAGCCGTAAATGCTGTAAAAAGTGATGTCATATTTATGTTATTAGCTTTTTACAACTTTTGTAAGGAGCCAAACCACTTCGATTTCTTTTTATTTTTTTACGGTAGTATTTTCTAAAATTTTAATTTAGGAGTGTGAAAAAATGGGGGCAAAACTCGCACGGAAAGGCCGGGTTCTCTGAGTTCTCACAACTCAGAAGGTTTTCCCTTGATCTTGATCCTATATATATAGGATTAGGTTCAAGAGTAAATACTAGTGTATTTGCGAACTGAGCGAACTAATCCTGGCCATACACGTGTGTAAGTCAATGGCCAGGATTTGATGATGAAATATACTAGTGTATAGGGGTAAGATCAAATAAAAAGTTTATTTTGCCTAAGTAGGATGAGAAGAAATCTTAACCATTCATTTTTTAAATCAATGGTTAAGATGAAAGTGTAGGAGAAAGGAGGAGTAGAAGAGTATCTTGGGAAGATCTTATTTATGGACTTTCTCTCTTCACATGCAAGGAACATGCATATTCCACCCCCGTTTTTAAACGTTCATAATTTTTTAGTAAGACATTATTTTTTCATAAAAATTTCACCGTAAAATCAAGCGTCTTTTTATCTTTAATTTGAGTACCATATTGCTATATAAAATATGAAAACTAAAAGAACCCACTAAAATGTGTTGTATTTCTATGTTGTATAACATTTATTTGTGCTGGATTTTTGTACTATATTTTTGTGCTGAATTTTTTGTCTTAAATTTTTTTTTTCTCAATTTTTTGTGTTGGATTTTTTTGTACTACATTTTTTTGCTAAATTTTTTCGTGCTATATTTTGTACTACATTTTTCGTGTTATAGTTTTTGTACTACATTTTTTGTGCTATATTTTTTTGTACTAGATTTTTTGTGCTATATTTTTTTAATAGATTTTTTTTGTTGTAATTTTAAAAAACAAAAGGGTTGTCACATATCATTTTCACTTCTATTTATAAGGAACAAAAAGCCCTTCATTCCAACTTATTAGGAGTGCCACATGTCATCATCACAATCCTTCTTAGGCTACTTAGGCAAAATCCACTTTTCAGTGGATCCTTCCCCTATATATATATATATATATCATCCTTTTATGTATGAGTGAGTCAATCTGGGTTATGTTTATGATTATTGGGTTAAACGAGCCAATAAAAAGTTTCCCTATCTTTTTAGCACATAGACTGCATTATTTAAAAATTTGAGTACTGATTGTGATTTTGTAGCTTTTATAATCATATTTATAAGGAATAACGGATTTTAATAATCTCAACTATTGTACGTTGGCCGGCAACAGTTCCAACTTTAAAAATTCTCACTGGCAGTCCCATCTTTTCACATATTGGCCTTCAATGGACCCTGACTAACAGAACACTAACGCCGTTAGTCTTCGGTTGCCTGAAAAACGTTTTTGGTCGGAAAAGGGTTCATAAAGGTCCGATCTATGGTTACAAACAAGTTTGTGATGAAACCTTTGAGTTTTCTGGTTAAAAAGTTGAGTTTTCCGGCCAAAAAAGGAGTTTTCCGGCGAAAAATGAGTTTTTTCCGGCGACCTTAATAATTGGGGCTTTTTACAAGAAAAGGTTACTAAAGGTACGTAATAAGGTTACAAAGATGTTTGAGACGAAAATGTTGAGTTTTCCGGCCAAAAACATTTTCCGGCAACCGGAGACTAACAACGTTAGCGTTCTGTTAGTCAGTGTCCATTGAAGGGCAATATGTGAAAAGATGGGACCACCAGTTGGAATTTTTGAAGTTAGGATCATTGCCGGCCAAGGGCCAATATTAAAATCCATTATTTCTATTTATAAATGAAATAATTTATAAAAAGTTAAAGAATGAACAGAAAAAAGCATTTATGAATAAGCAAGACCTAACCCATCATCCAACAAGTCCATCATGTATTAATTTCTACTTCTATTTCTAATTATAATAACTAAGGATAATTAATACACCTGAAAAGTGAATGTCATCGACTTATACTCTTCCCATGTAAGTCCAGCCTTCGTGTTTTCTCGGTTATCTAAGATTTTTCTGTGTTCTTCCTGCGCACATAAGGACATAAAATAACAAGCATGCATGTTAAATGAGTGAAATTCTTTTAGGGTTTTATATTCTTTACATACCGTTAGTTCCTTCAACGCCTGAGGATTTTCAGTTAGAAACTTGATTGCCACTGTTATCGCTTGGGAAATTGTTTCAAAGTTAACAATCAATAGCCCAAATACCAATTCCAAAGACATTTCTTCTGTAAGGATTGTATCATTTTGCTTGAGTTCTTCAAGAACATAATCAAAAAAATCATTATGGACCTTATTCGGCTTAGCCTGCCTTGCTTCTAGCATGTTCTTGAGCATCATCATTACCTTCTTTTTTCCCTTATTAGATAAATTAAGGATGTAATTTTAGTTATATATATATATATATATATATATATTTATTTCGAGTGATAAGTAAAACCAATTAGACCCATTTATTGGGTTAAACTGGTGGAGATTGATAGAATAAGTATGCATATGGATCAAAATTATTTGTCAACCTGTAGACATTTGTAATAAGCAGTTCCAGGTATCCTCAAAGGGAGTGAAACTGCTCCTTGTATAAAAGAGTCAAAGTTCTCTCTTAAATTCTCAGACGACTTCTCCGGATCATAACTTATCAATTTCTTCCCCATGTACTCAAATATCATCTGATTAAACACCAAAATAATATCATAAACACGCATGCGTTAATAGCGACTGACTTGTCACAAGAAAACAAGTACTTACATCTGCAACTGCAGTTTTCAATTCCACTGATTCTTGGCTAGCCCACTTCTCCATGTTTGTTGTTGCAACACTTTCAATTTCGGAAAATGCTTTTTTAAGGCTTTGGGGACCGACTACAGTGCGCATCATGCTCTTGAGATGCTTACTCAAGCTTCCCTCTATTAAAGCTATACCTACACTCCCTAATAACCTTTTAATGCTCGGTGGATACCACCCTTTAAAGGATTGGCCATCTTGTTGCAATATCATATTAGTAAGTTCTGAATCAGTTGATATTATAACCCGCGCACCAAGCAAACTTGTTCGATATATAGACCCGTATCTAGCATATATAAATGATTGTAAATGATTAACAAGCTAATGATTTGAAGCCTTGAAACGTACATATCATACATAACAAACACGGAGGTAGCAATCAGTTGAAACCCCTTTATGATTAACTTTTTATACTAAAGGTTGCACGTGGTGTATTTAAAGTGCATAAAACCTCATTTGTGAAAAAAAAAACTTGGACTATTATTTAGCAAACGCATTATAAGGTTTAAAGAAGAAATTTATGTTTTATTTATTAGGGTTTATTATTTAGCTTAAAGTAATGTTTTGTGGGATGACCCGTCTGTCCAGCTTACACTACTACAAAAAAAGGCATTTGCTATGAAGTTTTGCTATAGAAAAAATCGGTCGCAAATTTTGCTACGAAATAGCTACGGATTAGCTACGAACACATTTTGCTACCATTTTGCTACGAATATTTCGTCGCAAATGAAATCCGTAGCAAAATTCGTAGCAAAACTGAGGAAATAAATATAAAAAAAAATATATCATAGCAAAATCCGTAGCAAAACCATGAAAATAAATATATAGAAATTAACTAAAAAAAGTTAAATAAAACCCATAGCAAAATTTGTAACAAAGTATAAGTATTTTAAATAATTATTAAATAAAATTCTAGGCAAAATTAGTAACAAAATCTCGAAAAATAAATATCTAAAACCAAACGTAGAAAATCTTGTAGCAACATCCGTAGCAAACCTAATAAAACAAATAAAAAAATTAACCTAGCAAAATCGGTAGCAAAAACCATGAAAATAAATATTTAGATATTCACTAAAAAGTTAAATAAAACCCGTAACAAAATTTGTAGCAAAGTTGGGCATATAATTATTTAAAAAATAATAGCAAAATCTAGGGAAAATATCTAAAACCAAACATTGAAAAATTGGTAGCAACTTCGTAGCAAAAAAAGAAAAATATATTTATAAACAAAATAATAACATCAGTAGTAAAATCCGTAGCAAATTTGACAAAATAAATATTCAAAAGAAAATTCTTTAAAACCCGTAACGAACACCATAGCAAAAATCAAGAATATGAGTATTGAAAAATAATTGATAAAACTCATGGTAAAATCTGTAGCAAAGTTGAGAAAACAAAAACTTAAAAAGTAATAAATAAAATTTGTTGCAAAATGTGTTGCAAAATCATTAGAACTATCCGTAGCAAAACCCATATCACAATCTTAAAAGTAAATATTTAAAAATAACAAAATCAATTTAGTAAATAACATTAGTAGAAAATTTGTTGCAAACTGACAAGATATATAGAGTAAGCCATCATTTTTTTCCCCGTGATTTAATCACTTTCGTCCAAAATCTTATCTTTTTCCATCTAGCAGTCCATGGACGTAGTATAAAAAACTTGTCGTTATTCATTTTTAAACATTATTTTTATATATTTTGGTTCAATCAAACTTGTATTCTGACTTCTTGTCCTTTACGGACTGTAAACCATAACCCTTTTGGATTCTCAAGGTTTGTATTAAGGTTTCTATTTAATAGGTTTTTAAAATTGGGGTACGGACCTTAATGTCCCAAGTCATCTGACCTTCACGATTTGTAAAAGGTGCTATTTGACCAAGTTGACCTGATTTGGGCACGAATAGTAAGGTCAACAATGGTAACTCTTTACGGCTCTTGAAAGGTCTAATTACAGTCTTAGACTAGTAATTGGGTCATAGACTATAAGACACACGTTGACCTTGAACTCATCTTTTGTGACGATGAATCCAAGGAATTTTCCTTTGTTGGTGCATACATCTGTCGACTTCGTCTTGTATCGAGTCTTGTACTAGATATGTTAGATCAAGGCACGTTGTTCGAGAAAATAGAAGATTTTAGTGTGATTTAGGCTGATTCCGCTTGAATGAGCTGATTCCGCTTGAAATGACTAGTGATTGTTTCAAGCGAAATCAACATCATCTAATTCCGCTTGAAATGCAAAGTGTCACTTTCAAGCGGAATCACATGCTCTATAAATACCATTCGAGCGAAATCAGTTGGATATAGTTGTATGAGTTCTTGATTTGGATACTGAAGTGCTGCCGGTTTTTCCAGTGATTGTCATTGTTGTTATATCAATCAGAAAGCTGTTTTAAGTGATTTGCAAGCTGTTTCTATGTCTATTTCTTAGTTTCCGCCTCTGAAATAGATTAAAACTCCTCTAAACGACTCGTTTGGGTCACAACATCGATCCTACATCCTTCTTCCATTCCAAACAAGCATTTGCCCGTGTTGAGCTTCATATTAATGCTTTGCAGAGTTTGGAATGTCCTCTCAATATCTTGGAGCATGGTGTCCTCTTCCATGCTCATGAGGACGAGGTCGTCCATGTAAATTTCGATACTTTTGCTGATTTGTTCACCAAACGTGTCGTCCATCAATTTTTGATATGTTGCGCCCACATTGCGCAACCCAAACGACATCTTCATGTAGCAGAAGTTTCCTATAGGTATGCGAAAAGCCGTTTTATCCTCGTCCTCTAAGCCATTTGTACCTGATTATGGTACCCTTTATAGCAGTCGAGGAAGCACTTCCATCGGAATGGTGTGAGATTGTCGACTTTTTCGTCGATCTCTGGAAGTGAGTAGCAATTCTTGGGGCAGGCCTTGATATGGTCTTTGTAACCGACACACATGCGCCATCCCCCGCTTGCTTTTACTACCATAACCGGGTTTGCCAACCAGGTTTGGTATTTTACTTCCTGCATAATCCCTGCGGCGAGCAGTTCCTTGACCTGCTCTTCATTGCGCTATTCTTTGTGTGTCCTAGATTGCGTCTTGCCTGGACCACAGGCTTCATACTTGGTAAGGTATTCAAGTAATGCTGCCCTATGTCGCGTGGGACTCATGTCATATCTGCAGGAGTCCAAGCGAATATATCTTTGTTCATGAAGAGCAACTACTTCAGGTGCGCTTTCACATTATTCGACAAGGCGTGACCCAAGGTGACCGTTTGGTCGGGGTACTTTGCGTTAAGTACCCATTTATCTGGTTTCGTGTTGGGGGCCAGCCTTGCCACTTTAGTCGGACGTAGTTCGTCCGTAGACATGACTTTGCGGCGAGCATAGATAATCGCGATCCCCGTTTCGATTGGAAAACCGATCGCTGAGTGGGGAGTCGACGTGATCATGTTGAAGTCGCCCTGTGCTTCTCTGCCAAGAAGCACGTCATACCTGGAGCTGTGGGGGAGGACCATAAAATTGACCTCCTCCGTTCGCGTGTTCTTGCCGTCTGTTAGGCGCACCAGAAATGTAATTTGGCCGAGGGGGAACACTGTTTCCCCTACAAACCCGACCAAAGGGTAGTCCACCGGTTGCAACCGATCCTTGTCCCCCTTGTCGAACTGGTTGAAATAATGTTCGTATATGATGTTGGAGGTACTGCCCAGGTCTATAAATAGATGCTCGGCGCAGTAATGGGCTAAGCAGGCGGTGATTACGACGGCGCGCCTGTCCCGCGGTCCGCCTCGAACTCGGGGGAAGACGACTTGTTCATCACGCTAGTCGTCGTCTTGCCCCCTCCTTGCCGCCTTACGCGGTTGCCTATGGCCCCCACTGATCATGTGAGTGATGTCCATATACTTCATTTTCTTGTTGTCGGAGGTGCCCTCGTCAACGTCGCGCCCGGCAGTGTGTGACGCCCAACCATGCCGGCCTCCCCTCCACGTGGTTTGGGCGTCATTCCACAGTGAAAAACCTAAGTGTGGGACTCATTAAGACCCCTTATTTATTATTATTTATTATATAAAGAAGCTAAAGTCCGTGCTTCAGTAATCGAGCTTGAGTTGGCTCGTAAGTCTAAGAAAACCTATTATTTATATAATTTTTATTTAGGGGTGTTTGCGATTGAGTTTAGAAAGTCCTTATAACTTTTTGGAAAAGTCAATAAGTTATAATTGAGTAACTTATTGACTTTTCCCGTCACATATACTCACAATGCCAAACACTTTTTAACTTTTCGAAAAGTCAATAAACTAATAAGTCACGAAAATAAACAATCACAAACACCCCCTTAATACGTTTATATTATATTTATTATTATACATAAGAGCTATGATAAAAATAATAAAATAATATATAAAAAGTAATTAGAAACGCATATTAATGAGTTTGAAAATAATAAACGAGCGTAGCTCGAGCTTGGAAAAACTATTCATGAGCTGAGCTCAAGAGTTAAAAAAAATCTCGAAATCATTATAACTCGAGTTTGGCTCGGCTCGACTTGTCTACAACTCTAATTATAAATATCTACAAGGGGACTGGGGGCATCACGTTATTCCAGCGTGATGGGGAAAAATAACGCGTGGAAAAAACATTACTTCCACCGCCACCTAAAAGTCCACGCGTGATAAATTCCACGAATTCAAATTTCGTTATTTTCTTCATGGCGTGATGGGTTTTTTTTGTGAGGGTAATTGTTGGTTGGGGGGAAATTGTTGGGTGTGGTGGCAAGTGATGACCATTGCCACCAAAAAAGATTGTGAGTAATGGAAAAATGGTTGATGACATGGAGGAACTTGATTGGGTGCTTATGAGTGATGGAATTCTATCACTAGTGACCACCCCCACCCCTAATAAATCAAATTAATAATCTTATTATAACTAAATGACCTGTACAACAAAGCATCTTTCAAGAACCAACCAGAAGAATTATTCTTATACTTACATTGGCTTCTTATTATACGTATATTATATAAATTTTATGTTTTTTATAACCAACTCCTAGAAAAATGAAAAGTGAAAATTTCATAATTCTAATTTGCCGCCCCCAATTTGGCGCTCCTAATCTCCCCACGCAATCCCTTCCTCCAGTCCTCCCACAAATCCACGTTCTGAATCTTTAGATTTAAACCTCCCTCAACCCTCATCATGTTCACAAAAACCATCACTCTGATTCGTATCTCCTGCAACTCCATTCGATTTTGTTGAACTTCACCAATTACCAACAAGCAGCTTCTGATTTTGATCAAAACGTGTGTAAAGATCATTCATTCTCACGTAATTATTCTTTTTGGGTTGCAATTTCATAGTTTTTTTATTACTATTTTAAATCTTGGTATTGTATTGTCTCATATATATGCTTTACATGATATTTATGTGGATGCACATTAGTTGTTTGATAAAATGTTTGAGTGAAATACATATTCCATTTGGGAGTCATTGTAACATTTTGATTATCGTTTGTTAAAAAAAGTTTATTTCTCACATAGTTGTTTGATAAAATCTTGATTTGAGGTGCATATGTTAAATACTCTACTATGCTAATGTGTATATCAGTTTTGTAACCATTTTGCAGACTCACGAGGGAAGAATGGGCTATTAATTCTATAGATTAGTTAACATTTCATTGAGAGGCTGCTATGAAGTTTAGAATCAAGAATGGCTTTTTGATTAATCATCAGGTGTCTTTACTTTAAGCTTCAACTTTTCGCTTTCATTAACTCACGTACACGCTTTTTTCTAGTCCAGCTATATTTTTGCAGAGATATGCATCCTTTGGAATCACTTTAGTTATGGAACAATTTTTAGTAGTTAAGAGATGATACTGCAAGTTCATATCATTTGAAGGTAAAACATGGGTTGTGCTTATTTAGAATAATTTGAAATGACCTCAACAAATCCGAATCCGACACATAACAAAGAGGTATTCTTTAAATGTTTATTTGAAAGAATAATTTACACCAGGGCCCACTACTAGAAAAAACACCTTCCTTGACATGCATTGCGTGTCATAAAAGGGTCTTTATGACACGCAAATGCGAGTCGTTGATTGAGGAGTCATAAAATTAACATGACATGCATTTGTGTGTCATGTTTTTATGACACACATTTAATGACACGCATTCATGACACACATTTAATGATACGCATTCATGACACACATTCATGACACTTATTTTATGACAACTTTTAATGACACACATTCATGACACTCATATTTTATTTTATGACACTTTTTAATGACACACGTTCATGACAAGCATTTATGACACATAAGTATGACATTCCTTTACGCGTGTCATGCTTTTAATTGTATAAATTTTTTTATAAAATTACTAATTTGCACTGGATACATATATAATAACAAAAACAATAAATCTTTTTCATAAAACAAATACACACACACACACACATATATATATATATATATATATATATATATATACCAAAACAATCCGTTACATAATATTTTGTCAAGTATACTACAAATATTTTAACGTTAACAAAAAAAATTGTCTGTCAATACATCGTCAACACCTAAAATTACGATTTGTCACTAAAAAATAGAGGTAACCGCATAAGTCGACCAATCTTCGCGAATGCCATCCATATCCGCAGCCGAGTATTCCTCTACTTCTTTCCGAACCTGAGACAACAATTAAATAAAATAAAGCTTAAAATCAGAATTTAATCCTAATATATGAATTTAAGCATTTGTTTGGATATATAAGTACATATTTTCTCTAATAAACAGACTAAAATATGCCTAAACTTACATTATTACTTTCAAGTATTTCAACTCCTTCGTAAGTTATCTCCTTCATGAACTTCATCACATAGTAGCCGCATTCAGTACCTCCTGGTTGACGTGGACACTACACAATTAAAAATATCAAGAAATGTGAAACCATTGCGACTTAAGTTTAAACTAAAGGGATTCAATATTTACAATGTCGTTACCGCCACAATTTAAATAAGGGATTAAGTTCTTACCCTAGCGTTAATCCGGATGAGTTTAACCCTTATGTTGGCATCACTTCGTGAAGCATACACGG
This sequence comes from Helianthus annuus, assembly GCF_002127325.2. Taxonomy (NCBI): domain Eukaryota; kingdom Viridiplantae; phylum Streptophyta; class Magnoliopsida; order Asterales; family Asteraceae; genus Helianthus; species Helianthus annuus. The sequence continues at coordinate 164,182,896 of NC_035435.2, forward strand.
CCATTGCCCTATAAAAAATTAAAATTATGGGCATGTTTGGCTTAACTTATTTTCAACTTTTGGAAAAGTCCTTTTGGAAACAAAAAGTTAGAAAAACATGACTTTTGCCTTTGGAAAAGGACTTTTGGGCTAAAAAAGGAAAGACAAACACCCAAAAAAAGGACTTTTGGGCATGTAAAAGGACTTTTTTCTTCAAAATAAGGAACCCCAAACATGCACTATATCAAAATATATTCCAACTCTTTTATCATCCATTATGATAATTTTGTATTACTTACGCATTAAATGGGTACCGGTACTTACGAAAGTACCGGTACCAAAAAGCGAGAAAATGGGTACCGATACCCGTATCGGGACCCGTACCGAATGCACATCCATAATTCAAACCGATATTCGTTCGAGCTCGAGCTCTCAAAAGTAAGACGAGCTTGTCTCGTTTGCACCCCTAATCAAATCCCCCTAGCAAACTAGTAAAAGATGTACTAACATATTTTTAAAAATAAACAATTAAAGTTCATGAAGCATATGCAAGTAATCCAAGATGTCCTTTAACAAATATCACAAAAATGAGCCATAAATCTATAGAGAAACATCAAGTTTACAACTTTATTAAAATCAAAAGTAGGTTAATCATGATTAACTATATCACTATCAAAAACAGTAAAACAGTAACTAAATTGGTAAAATTAACAGTGTCGGCTGGGATGCAATTAGAAGTTTAGAACCCACATTTCAAACAATTCACCATAAAAATTCACCTAATAAAAATTCAAAAGCACAAAGAAAATCACAAAATAGAGTTTATATTTAAAAATTTCACAACAATTAATACAAATACCTGGTTAAACTTCAAGCCTTAAATCCCACAAAATTGTATTAAAAAAGATGAAATCTTGGCAATTTTTGTCACCATAAGTCTGGGCAGACAGATCGCGGTGTAAATCGCAACAGATGCTATTTATAAACATATAATACACAACATATCAGTCGATTCAATGTTAAGAAGATATTTAAATGTTGGGAAAACAAGAAAATTCTAGAATTGAGAATTACCTGATGAAAAATCTGAATAATTGAAGCAAAATTGATTGATTTTGAAGAAATTTGTTGTGAGAGAATTTGGGCGCCACTGAAAAATCTTTTTTGAGCCTATGTAGGTTAAAGAGGGTGGGAGCCGGAGGGAGATAAAAGTTTTGATTTTTTCACTTGAGGAAAAGTGGGCGGGAAATTTTTTTAAGGGTATACTTTTCTTTAAACTTTTAACCAATAAAAATAAAATAAAATAGCTAATATTTAGATTTAGGCCATGGGGTATGGGGCTTGGGTTGGGGCGTGGGTGGGGGAAAACGTCTAATTCACCACCCCGGGTGGGCTTGGGTTGGGGCGTGGCCCTTGGGGCTTGGCTTTCAAACCAGGCGTGGGGCAGTCTTGACAAACCTAGCTGACTGCCTCCCATTCGCTCACCCCGCCATGTCATAGCGGCCATTTCAAAAGTTTGAATTTTAAATTCAAACCGTTTGGGGGAAAACCAAACCGCCACCCGGGGGTCCCAACAGCCCCTATAAAATGTAACCCCCAACCCACTGGTCCCCCCATCCCACGAACCTGTTACCCCACCGGCTACCCACTTCTCTCGAACCCGCTCACCCACATGGCATCTTGGACTCACGAAGAAGAATTGGCTCTTGTCACAAGCGTCGTTGACGCTATGAAGGGCCGACAACCGGGCCAAACAAAATATTGGCCGGAAGCATTCGCAACCTACCGACATAACGTCGGTAACGACCGCCACAACCTCAACGCGTGCCAACACAAATGGCGCGAGCTACGGCCCAAGCTCGATCGTTTCAAGGCTTACTACGATGCCGTTCCGAGCGGCGAGTTAAGCCACGAGGATCGGGTGGCGGTGGCAAACATAGAGTTTCGAGGCAAGGAGCGAAGAGCGTTCGACAAGATCGCCCTTTTTGAAATTTATCTAACGCTCTAGGTTTTTTATTTTGTAATTTTTAGAAATTATGTAATTTTTAGGATTATGTAATTTTTAAAATTTTAATGAAGTTGTAGATTTTTTTTAAATGTTGTGTGAATTTTATAATTTTTTTGTAATTTTTTTTAATAATCTGCCACGCGGTGCACCCAACCCAAGCCCAACCCACGCCCAGCCATACCCCGCGGACACGTCACCAGCCGGTGGAGGGTGGAGGGGGGGGGGGGCTCTCATTCCACGTGTCAACAAATGCCCCAACCCAAACTCAACCCAACCCAAGCCCCACCATACCCCACGGTCTTATATGTTAATGAAATAATAAAAATATAATGATAACCTCCTAAACCGTTATATAAGTAATAAGTTACAAGCCGTTCAAAACAAAAAGTAATAAGTTACGAGCTCTATATAAAAACTATTAGTATAAAACTAAATAAACTATAAAAATAATTTAATGTCACCTAATTTAGCTCACTAAATTATGCCACGTAGAAATCAGTCTCTAATGTTGTTAGTAACTGATTAATCAGTCCTAGATGTTACATATTTGAGACTGATATATTAGTCTCTAATAAAGTAATAATTTAGTCTTTAATGATCACTTTTCTTGTAGTGATGATATACACCCTTAAACACACACCCTAAATGTGATTGAAGCAAAGTTGATGGGAGAAAAAAAGTAATAACTTCACAGGGCTAAAGGGAGAATGGAAGCGACAAGGAATGAGTGGCGATGACGGGTCGTCTGGTGATAAGTTAAAAAAACACAAACCCTAACAATTTCACCATGGAACAGCTTACATCTTATTGGACCTTGATGAAACAGTGGTTAACCAAGAGAGGTTAATTCACTGGTCTCGTCAAGTAAGGTTAATCCCTTCTTTCTGATGATCGGTGGCTGGATCGTCCGCTGATCTGTCTCATGCACAAGGAAAGCAAACCATGACTCGTAACAAGGAGGATGGGGTGGGTGGTGCTCCTTGTTACCACTCTCCGGCATGAGAATCAGTAATTTGCATGAGAGCAAAGTGTGTGATAGTAGTAGTAGTAGTGAGAGAGTTTGATAAGCGATACCTCAAACCTGATCCGGGATGGCTATATATAGCCGAAGAGTGAAGGAGGGTAATTGAGTGGCTAGATTGACAACGCGCAGCCCCTTGCAGGTGTGTCAGGCTTGTCGGTCACGGAGGTGATGCCACGTCCTACGGTGGTGTCAGTCTGTGCGCCAGTGTCGTTTACGTATGGGTTGACAGATGGTTGTTAGCAGTGCCACTTGCTGTTTTGGCCACCTGAGTCAAGGTGTTAGTCCCACTTGCATCGTCAGTAGGATGTGGTGCTAGGCCGCATCGCTGCCTGCGTAACCACGGTTGTTTCCGCGTCCCTTGGCTTGACGTAGACGTTTATGGGATGCGGTGCAGAGTCGCATCACCATACTTGGTAACTGCTCTTTCTATATCCCTTGTCGTGACGAAAATGTTCACAGGTCGAGGTGCTAAGCCGCATCGCTATGTGCAACACCCATTTTCATACACAAGGTAAGTCTTTTCATCACTTGACATATTAGATTCGACTGCTGCGTTCGTGCATGCCCGCACGGACGCAGATAAGTTCTTGTCGGTGGGAGTATTTGTTAAGGGTAATGGTCACTCGCGACCATGTTGGTGCGAGATTTGGGACCATACCCCTTCAGACCTCTTATAGCAAATTCAGCCTCATGAGTCAACATCTGTTACTAATTAATTCTTATGGGCCTCTTGTTTGATTTACGACGGTCATGATGGTATGATAACATTCAGCAGATTGTATGTAATTTCAATAAATTTGGAAACAACTCCTTCTAAAGTATCAACAGCGAAATCAAAGCCATACGTTGGTCGCCGTAACTGTTGGGGCCATCGCCACCACTGTAGCAACACAGGGTCACCGTGAAACCATCACCACCGCCGTAACTGTTGGCCGTCGTGGCCTGAGATGCGACTGAGCTAGTGGTTGACCTCGATCCCGTTTAGCAAAAACAGATTTGAGGTGTGTGGGTGGTTAAAGGTGGTGCGATGCTGTTGTGGGGGTGGTGTTGGGTGGTGCGGTGCTATTGTGGGGGGGGGGGGGTCCTACGATGGTGGTATGGGGGTTGTGTTGGGGTGGTGCTGGTGTGAGAGTGGTGGTGCCAGGTAGTGGTGCTGGAGAGAGTGTGTTTTAAAGAGAGAGTGTCTTTGTATATATATATATATATATATATATATATATAGGGTAGGGCTAGATAGAAAACCCTATATATATAAAAAACCCGAGAAAACCCAAGCTCCCGACATTTTTTTTTTTTGAAAAAAATAACACATGTAATATACATGTTTTTAAGACTTTTGGGCCAAAAAAATCAAAAAAGCGCCGAAGGGATATTTAAAAAAAAAAAAAAAACAAGTTTCAGCAATTTTCAGCGAAATTATGTCTTTTTTGCTTAACACGTGTTAGGAGCTGAAATTTGTTTATTTTTTTTAAAGAAATCCCTTCGGCGCTTTTTTGTTTTTTTTGGCCCAAAACACTCTAAAACATGTATATTACATGTGTAATTTTTTTCAAAAAAAAAAAAAATGTCGGGAGGTTGGGTAAAAATGGCTTCCCATTTGGGTTTCCAGAGTTTTCTAAGAATTTTAGGGTTTTTTATCTAGCATTATCCTATATATATATATATATATATATATATATATATATATATATATATATATATATATAAGATTCTATTTTGTTTTAGTTATTAAAATTAAAATGGTTTTCGGAATAAAAAAGTAAAAAGACTAGTTTATCCTTCACTTAACAATTAAAAATAACTTAGTTAGGGCTAAAGAACATAACGTGCATGATTTTGTTAAACATATTTGCTTTTTGTTATTTTTCTAAAAGTATTTAAAAGTTTTTTCTTCGTGAGATCTGTCGACAATTTATTTTACACAAAAAACTATTATTTAAGCATCAAATAACACTAAAATAATAACAGAAGTTTTTTAGTTATTTACAAATCAAAAGTTTTATATTTTGGTTGTTTTCTTTGAATGACGCCGCAACCTTTTAACACTAGAGTTCCATCTAAGTTTTAATAATGCAAGTTTTCTTATAAAAGTTGCAAATTTCAATAAAATATGCAACCTTTCAAGAAAAAAGTTGCAATTTTAATAAGATTCTCCAAACTTTTTATGAACAATGTTGTATTAGATATTTTAATGAAACATTTATATTGAGCGAAGTTGCATTATAGTCAAATGCAACACATTTGAAAAAGGTTGCATATAAAAACTTGCATTAGCCTCATTTTGTAGTAGTGGAAGATGCGGGTGGGATGGGAAATCATGAGAGATTGGCGAGAACATCGCCTTGTCGATAGGGTACCTTCCACAACCAACACCAAATGACATGGCCATATCCCAAAACTAGGGGTGTTCAAAACCGGATATCCGAAAATTCGGATATCCGAAAATTCGGATATCCGAATATCGGATATCCGAAAATTTCGGATATCCGAATTTTCAGATACGGATTCGGATAATAAAACGGATATCCACAATTCTAAAACAAAATATTCAAAGTTTAAAACAATATCCATTTTTTTCAATTCAACAAATGATCAATAATATGTTCAGAAACAAATAAACACAAGATTATGGTTTGAAAATAATAACAGAGGCTATTAAAGTAGATTTAAATATAGTATTAATGTATGTATTATTCTTAGGAAATTAAAGAACTGAGGTTTATGCTTAGAAAATTGAAGAACAGAGTATGCAATCAGTCGATTGAAAGACAAAATCACAAACAAGTGTAAGAAAAGTCGAACAAAATAAAACGGCTTTGAACGGAACCTTTTGATCCAAAGATCGGAACAAATCAGGATGTAACCCTTTGATATACAACCGATTGATGTTCAGTCGCCACTTGGAATCGATGTTCGATGATAACCCTTGGTGAACTCGTGAGGTGGGCGGCAAAGTGAAAAGTGTCAAAGTGAGCAACTGAGAATTGTATAGCTTTCAAATGGAACCCGTAGGGTATTGATTTATTTACATATATATTTAAATAAAAAAAAAGAAAATATTTCGGATATCGGATATCCGAAAATTTTCAAAATTACTATCCGAATCCGAATCCGAATTTTCGGATATCCGGGTTCGGATTTTCGGATAATTCGAATTCGGATGTTTTTGAACACCCCTACCCAAAACCACTATGACGAGCCTAACTGTGACGAGCTTGGACTAAAAACAAACTCGTTAAGTAAACTAGCCCGAGTTCAACCCAACTCATGAACCTAAACGAGACATTGCTAATATAATTTTTAATTAATATGTTAGATATATATCACTTTTCATATGTCCGTATAATTTTCTCTTTAACAGTTCTCAAATTTTTCCCATCATTTGCTATTGGAGATTAACCGTGATTTCCATATTACATAAACAATAATTGCTATAGGAAATTAACCCTTATGTTTATGTAATGTTTTTTATGACGCTAACAAGATGACACACAAAAGCAGTTTTATAAAGTTATTAAATTTTGTACAACCTTGACATTTTTTTTCTTGACACGGATTTAAATGTCATAAAATAAGCGTGTGTCATTATTCGCGTGTCAAGATAGATCTTGTTTTTTTTATAACGCTAAAAGGATGACACACAAAAAAGTGTGTCATAAATATATTGAATTTTGTAAAACCATGACATTTTTTTTTGACAGGCACTTTGGAATGTCATAAAATGAGTGTGTGTCATTGTTTGCGTGTCAAGATGAATCTTGTTTTTTTATGACGCTAAAAACATGACACACAAAAAAGAATGTCATAGATTTATTAAATTTTGTAAACCATGACATTTTTTTCTTGACATACGCTTTTGAATGTCATAAAATATGCGCGTGTCATTGTTCGCGTGTCAAGATAGGTGCATTTTCTAATAGTGGCCTTATGTATTTGGAATAAATGTGTTATAAGTGTGGGGCTGCTTTGCTAATTACAGGTTCAGACATTGAAGAAACAAATACTAGAGTTGAAATGTCATAAAACAGAGAAACATGCTATGATGGAGAAAATTGAAGAGATTGCAAGGCTATACATTAAAATGATTGGAAGACTTCTACTGTTGTCACAAACCCCTCTCAAAACTTACTTATGATATGTTGAAGTTTATGGTATTGCTTTTGGATGATTTGCTTCTTTATTATGTTTCGATAAGTTATATTTTATTTCATTTCCTATAACATTTCTCTTTGGTATGATACTTTATATATATTGAAGTCCGAGTATAAAGTGTAAATAAAAAAACATAAAATAATACAAAAAAGGTTTTTTCAGAGAATTTCCGCTATAATCTGTAGCAAAAACTTGACAAAAACATGTAGCAACAACATGCCAAAATCCGTAGTTAAACTTGTAGCAAAAAATGATACCAAAGAAGTAACAAACTTGGTAGCAAAAGCTGTAGTAAATTTTCATAACTAGATCGTCGTAACATTTGTAGCCAAATTCGTAGCAACAAAATTCCGTAGCTAAAAACTTGTAGCAAAATTCCGTAGCTGAAATTTGGTAGCCAAAAATTTGTAGCAAAATCTGTAGCAAACATCTTCGTAGCAAAATTCCTAGCTAAATTAGCAACGTCCCTTTTTGTAGCTAAAATCGTCGCGACATATCATTCCGTAGCTAAAATCCATAGCAAATAAATTCGCGACGAGACTTGTAGCTACGGACCAAATCTGTAGCAAATCCATAGCAAAATGGGTGTTTGCTATGGATTTGCTACAAATTTGGCCGTAGCAAATACCTTTTTTTGTAGTAGTGTTACTCATTTAAATTTAAATGTGTACTATATATAAATTAAAACTGCATCTTATAAACCTTATTATTTTACCGCCACTAAAAGAATAAACCATTCACCTTTTTATTCTGTTCGTGATGAAAGAAGGAGTATCCAACGTTTGTGTTGGAGCGATGAGCTGTAGAGTTTCACCGAGTAGCGGCCAACCCATAGAACCAGGAGGAAGGTTCCCATTGCATTTAGGGTTCCTCCATCTGTAAACCCAATGGGTAATGCTTACTACAAACAAAGCTGCAATGTATACACCAACAGGCAGCATTTGTGATGTGCAAAAAAGAAAAAAAAAACTATGGAATTGAAAGAAGGTAGGATGGGATTATGGGAATGATTTGGCGAGGAGGTAGTTATATAGCCAATGCCATCCATGAGGAAATATTGAAGCACTAAAACGGTCCCTCGACAATCGGTCAATATGCAAATTCTTCCCAGTTTTTGTCTAAGTTTTGCATTTACGAGAGATTTTAAGAAAAAAAAAAAGAAAGAAACTCCATAGGAAATAGGAAACATTTATAGATGTTCAAAATTAGTAGAGTTCTGAATGTGTAGGGATGACAAGTTGAATTATAAACATTGACATTACCCTATATATTAAAAATTACCCTATATATTAAAAATTATAATGAATGAATAGTAAAATCACTATGTGATGAGCAAATGGTATCTGGTACTGTTATCGGTATCAAATTTATCAAATCAGATGTATTTTCCGTACTGGTTCAGAACCGGTATTCACTGGTTTTTGACCTCAAATATCGGTGTCGTACCACTACCGACCGGTACCGAACCGTACCGTACCAAGTATATTCGGTACCTGTACCTACTTTTGGGGATTTCGGTAATGGTATTTTAGGTACCGGTTGGTACCGAGCTCATCAAATCCTGTAGCAATGTACGTAATTGCTATGTGATGAGTAAATGGTATCGGGTACTGTTATCGGTATCAAATTTATCAAATCAGATGTATTTTCGGTACCGGTTCAGCACCGGTATTCACCGGTTTTTGCCCTCAAATATCGGTGTCGTACCAGTACCGACCGGTACCGAACCGTACCGTACCAGGTATATTCGGTACCTGTACCCACTTTTGGGGATTTCGGTAATGATATTTTAGGTACCGGTTGGTACCGAGCTCATCAAATCCTATAGCAATGTACGTAATTGCACCGTTTAAATTACTTTTCATACACACAGTAAGTAAGTAAGTAAACTGTATTTCGTTTGAATGAGGTTTTATATACACAACAACTTATTTTGCTTTCTTTTTTTGTCTTTTTCTGTAATAAATGAATTGTAGCATTTAAAATTAACTTGGATATTTAGATTATTAATGAGCAAATCGTATCAAATCCTATAATCAAACCGATATCGTATCGGTGCCAAATTTACTATACCAAATCATTTTCAGTACCAATTTGGTACCCACCTTTTGGCGTTTTCAGAATCGTTACTTTCGGTTCGACACCGGTCTAGCACCATACCTGTATTTATTGATTTTTACATTCAAATACCATACCGTATTTTACTGAGTATTTTCGGTGCCGGTACCTAATTTCAAGATTCTCCGGATCGGTACTTTCGGTGTCGTTACCGGTACCGAGCTCATCTATATTTTAACGTGTTAGCACGGTAATAACTAAACTAAAAACAACCGAATTTCCAACGTGTAAGACGTGTGGGTTCTATTATTATATATTAGGTTATTTAAAATCGGTTTTTTTTAGGACGGAGTGACTATCCTTACCACGTCATTTTTATTTATGTTTTGATATTTGGTATTTACTTGCCGTTGCTGACACGCGTTTTGTAGTCATTGGGTCTCCGCCACAACGCGCGGGCGAAAAATCATCTAGTTCTATATATATTTATTTGTTTGTGTGTTATTCTGAACACGATTAAAAGTGTGTAACCCAAGCATGGCCTGTATGTTATACCAACTAACGGGTTATAATCAAGTTTTAAATAGGTTGATGTGTTGTAATAAACCGGTTATATGACTCATAAATGGGTTAGGCTGACCTTATAAAATATAATTTCTACTATTCTAAATTTTAAAAAATTAAAACAAAAAAATATATACATATATATAACTAGTAAAATTCCACGTGCGTTGTGGCGGCGTGGAAATGTAAAGCAACTAACGTATCATATTTAACCAAACTCGTGTCCGAAGATGGATGCTGTGCAGAAGAAAAGACAACTGCAAAAGACAAAACTGGCAGCTGACACGGGGCCATGCTAAGCCAACACGGGGCGTGGTCAACTCAAATATTTTCAGAATCTGCGATAGTACAGCAAGTACTTTGGCCACGGGCCGTGTCGTTGACACAAGGGGTCGTGTTAGTACAACATCTGACAAGCAGTTAATGAGGAAGGGAGAGAGAGATGGGCATGGGGCCGTGCCAGCCAGGCACGGGCCGTGTTGGAGCTTCTGATTTCAGTTATAAATAGAAGTGCTTATTTCCACTTCAAACCATCCCTTTGCAAACCACTTCTCTCTCAGTTGTCACCACTCCACCACCACTACAACACCATCATCCACCCCCATTATCCATTCTAACATTCCCAAAATTTTTAAATTTAAAATAAAGTTATTACACGAATAGATCATGGGTAAATTGACTGATAGAAATATAAAGTATTTTGGCGAACGTAGGAACCGTTTAATAACTATAATAATAAAAATACGTTATAATTAACCTTACTCTGTTTTTAATGAAACTTAGACCAAAATGTAGATAAAAATATTCTCGTTCTAATGGCACAATCATCATTTTATAAAACGTCATATTTTTGAAGTTATAAGCGCCAAATAAATGAAGCAGTTGAATTAATTATAATATATAAATTAATAAAATAATAATAATAATCAAAATTTTGCATTTAAGTAAAGTGGACGTGTGTCTCCCATTTTTAATAAAATAATGATTAAAATTTAAAAGAAATAAAATTGTGATATACGTGTATGATAGAATTTTTCCAAATCAATTCATGCATTTAATGCATTTGTGTACGTGGATTGTGATAGAGTAACCTTCAACTAATTTGGAGGTATAAATAGAATCATCTGTTCACTACTCAATCGGCCCCTCTTATCTTTCACCCTCTATCTCGCCAACCTTACCCCTCTCTTTCTAGATTTTATTAGTAAAATTTTCCCTAAATACTCCAAAGCCCTGCCCTGTTTTAAGTGTTTTAACCCCTGATCATTGATACCCTGTTCGATTGATTTTAAGTGTTTTAACCCCTGATTACTGATACCCTGTTCGATTGATTTAGGACCCATCAACGCATGTCAAGGCTCTGTCCGACTAAGTACATTGGGGTTCTGTCTCGTGACGTAGGGATAAAGTTGAATTGGGTTACTATACTTAACGCGAGTACATTATAATTTTTTTATTAAATAACAACCTTCGTAAAACACCCCTGACACCCCTGCACGTCCTAAAATACACCCCGTATACGAAAACCAGTCCCGAATACCTTTAGTTTTATAAGAATAAAATAAAAACAAAATTTAATGGTCCGTCGCGGGACGCGAGAGATACCCCGTGGGCCGTCGCGGGGCGCGGCAACTTGATTACGAGGCAGCAACCTGAGCTGCCACGTGGCAGCCTCGTGTCGAACATATACCGGCGAATCAGCAAGCCTACGCCCTACACCCCTAGCTCGCGGGCTGCGTAAGAGCAGCCCTTGGCTTACGCGGGGCGCGAGAGATGGTCGATCAGATCCTATAAATTGGGAGCATCAGCCTTCAGTCCAATTCGCTCACATCTTTCTCGATCTCTCTCAATTCTGAATTATACACGGGCATTATACCTCCTAATTAGCGAAGCTCAGCCTCGTTGTAAGTATTTAACCCTGGTTAAGTATTAGATACGCTGCCCGATTGATCTAGTGCTCCGTAACGGCTGTTGAGGCTCTGCCCGACGTTGTTGTTGGAGTTTCTGTCTCGGGGAGGGTATAATTAATGTAAAATTTGGGTTATTATACTAACACGTGTGCATTATTTAAAATTTATAGATTATAGCCAGGAAGCCACAGGAAATTACCTAAGATAGCAATGTGAGTAATCTCCTTTTTGTAAACTGTTTTACAAAAACCTTTATTTCTTTAAATTATAATTAGCAGTGATTGAGTCTTGTAATTCTTCAATTACTACCGGTATGTTGGGGTTTTGTATACAAAATGTGGAACACGTTACCATTGGACAAAGAGTTAGCCAATGTGTAATATGACCCACCAGTCAGGATTGACAGTACTGAATGAGTAATTGTGTAGATGTAAACATTGTAATCGCTCTCAATACTGTGAAATGATAAAATTTGTTTTGATTAAACTGGGATTCACTCGCAAGTATTTCTTGCTGATAAAACCTTTTTAAAACGCGTTTCAGGTAACTTAGTACGAAGCTAATAGAAGCCAGCTGGAGAGCACTAAAGGCTTAGAAAAGTGGCTATAAAAGTTACCTAAATAAAAGGAGATTTTATTTTCAATACTTAGGGTTTATCCCTATAAATGTATTGTAAAGAAAACTTGGGTTTTATCCCATTTATCTATTTTAAACAATTTGGTGTTTAACTCTGATAAAAATATTTCCTAACTACGGTCCTGATGAAAATTTCCGCTGCCAATTTAATAAACACCGATACCATCTGATTGGTTCGCGGCTCCCGCTCCCAGGATGGGGTCGGGGGTTGTGACAGAAGGTGGTATCAGAGCCACTGATTTAAGCCATTTAGGTTTCTTTTAATATCTAAAACTTAAACCTTATGTTAGGAAATTAATGTGACAATTTATGTGTTATTCTGTGTAGATAATTTTAATATTTTTATTATGATTTTTATGTATTTTAACAAATTTTGAGTTCACAGTATGAATAACTAATATGATTAGATGTACCCATAGGCTACCTAGACAAATATACTATATTACATTACACTCTTATACAATTAGTAACTTAAGGTACCATCCATTCATAAATAAATGAATGTAAGTTAATGGCTGAAAATACGACGAGAGGTATTCAGCATCATCATATATTATTATAAAATGCCCCAGACATAAAATTTACATAGTTGGTCATCACTGAAAACAAAAACCTAACTTCCTAAGTATCTTACCTATAGAAAAGCGGGCATAACAGATTTGCTCAGTATTTGTAAAAGGTTTAAATTTACAAATATGCTTAGAGCTACTATGAACTACTATGGGTTTTAACATGTATGTGTAAGGATAGCATATGGTATATTCTAAAATTTTAGACCCACTATCTAATAATATAAATTAAAACTATTAAAAACATGGGAATTGATCTTTTTATCTTAATTTTTATAGATAGAAAGATAAATAATATAACATTCATTATTTGTAGTATTTACTATTTTAATATATTTACAGAATATATGTAATTCAATATTTTAATCAACAAATCTTTACTAAATAACTTATATACGTGATTTCCCTAAGAACCCCACTCTAAAAGTTTAAAATATTTAGAATATATATATATATATATATATATATATATATATATATATATATTTCAAAAGACATGATCTAGTAATACTTGGTTCCATATAGAAATTTCTAAATGTATTTTATAGACATATATTTAAATACAAGTTATTTACATATTACTATATCTTGAAATATTTATTTAACCCACATCGTTATATAGGCTCTTTATATAAAAAAAAAGAAAAAAAAGAGAGAAAATACAGTTATAATAATCATAATAATAATAGTCATTATTATTATTATAATTAATAAGAACTAAATATAATCACTATTCATTGGCTTTTATTATTAATATAGGATAATATAAAAGTATTTTAAATGCATTATAATTCTATTTGAAATATATATATATATATATATATATATATATATTAAAATACATTTAAATAATGTTTATATATTTTATACGTGTATATAAAGTAAACTAAAGTTTATATTACGTAGAATACATGTAAAATTTATACCTTTAAAACTATAACATAATTCAAAGAAAGTGTATGTTCAAAAGATTTTCATAATCATATATAAATAATCATGTTTTTTTTCCTCTATCATTTAGAATATTATAAAAGAAATAATTTTTTTTTTATAAAATAAGAGAAAAGATGGGTCTAATGGTTTGTACAATTGGTATATATAAAAGAGGCTAGATAATATAACAAAATGAAAACATCTCTTCTTACCCGACATAAATCAATAATTTAGTATTTATTTTTCCTGGCACGTTAAATTTTCCTAAACGTTCTAGTTATCGGTTCATTTTCAAGCGAGAATTAAAATGGATGCCCCACATAAAGATAGTTGACTCAAATGTGTATTTAATACACTTATCCTTTATATAATTTATTTAAAGATCAAATTATAGTATTAATATTATAATATCTTTAAATAAATTACTATTGTTTTTGTTCTATATATGCATATACATGTATTTATTTAACTACTCAATATATTTACAATCAACTTTTGAAACATCCAACCTTGTATTACTTACTATAATATTTCTTTGAATAAATAATATAATATACAATAAATTGAGAGTTAAGTTTTAATATTTTAAACCCATATGGTTCAACCACTAGTTAAAAATGAAATTGTTCCCATGAGTCCAGAAAATTTATATTTGATTAATTTATTTTCTTTAAATCTTTTATTGATCCATCCTTTAATTCCAAAATATTATGTTTAATAAATTTAACAGAAGTTTATTTCAATATATTATTTTTATAAAAGAGTAAATAAAGATAGGAGAATAAGCTTGATAATTGGTACCATCGGATGTATATGTGACAACTGCCAAATTTGCATGCATCCGTACAATTAATTAATCTTGATTAGTGATTAATGACTGTGCTGAATTATACTTAACTGCTTTCTGATTACTGCATCATACTTACATGTGCATCACATATTTCATAACGTCACAGCATATTTACATGCAAACCATATTGACATAAATGATGCACAAAGCACGGCTAGCACAGTTAGCGGATAACTCAGAAAAATGCTTACGAAGTTCAGTACATAGACATACAGTGTTTTGAGACCCAGTATGGGCCAGAGACTAAGTACTACCCTAGTATGGTGTGTAGGGAAGTAAGGACCACAAAACTGCTTTGCTAGGTGATAGTTTAAGTGTCGGGAAGTGCCTAAAACCCACATAAAGTGCTGAATTCAGCATATTTCTGCAAAAATCAGCATTTTAACAAGTTCGTAACATGCAAAAATATGACTAAATAGTCCTGAATGCTTTCCTAAGTGTCGGGAATTAAAAGTGTCACAAAAGGGTACATAAAGAACACTAAACGATATAGTTTGACACTTTAACGAACCGATATCTAATCGAACAACCGGACACTACCTGAAACACTAAAATTTTACTAGAAGCATTGTTTTAATGTTTTTGAGCTAGTTATGATCCCCGAACACCCTAACACACTATATAACACCATATTAACTTAAACACTAAACATTACACTTGTAAACTAACTAGATTGCATAACTAACCATTGAAACACAACTAGACTCCCCCCCCTCATGTTGACGGTCACAAGGTGGCCCACTGATGAAACAGTGGTTAACCAAGAGAGGTTAATTCACTGGTCTCGTCAAGTAGGGTTAATCCCTTCTTTCTGAGGATCGGTGGCTTGACCGTCAGCTGGGCTGTCTCCTGCACAAGGAAAACCCACCGTGACTCGTAACAAGGAGGAAGGGGTGGGGGGGGTGCTCCTTGTTACCACTCTCCGGCGTGAGAATCAGTAATTTGCTTGAGAAGCAAAGTGTGTGATAGTAGTAGTTGTGAGGGAGTTGAGAAGCGATACCTCAAACCTGGTTTGGGATGGGTATTTATAACCGAGGAGTGAAGGAGGGTGGTTGAGTTGACAGACTGACGACGCGCCGCCCTTATGCAGGTGTGTCAGGCTTGTCGGCTGTGGAGGTGAAGCCACGTCCTACTGCGGTGTCAGTCTGTTGCTTACGTATGGGCTGACAGGCGACTGTCATTGGTGTCACTTGCTCTGTGATGTCAGTCCCACTTGCCTCGTGGGTAGGATGCGGTGCCGCGCCGCATCGCTGCCTGCGGTAACTACTGTTGTTTCCGCGCTCTCACTCTGGTTAAGATTGCGGGATGCGGTGCCAGGCCGAATCGCTCATGCCTATCTTTGTTTTCCCATCTCTTGACCGATTGGATTCGACAGTTGTGTTCGCGCGTGCCCGCACGGACACAAATAAGTTCTTGCTGGTGGGGGTTTTTGATAAGGGTAATGGTCACTCGCGGTCGTGCTGACGCGAGATCTGGGACCATACCCCTTCACCCACCATCAAGATTTTTACTTGATCTTACTAGATATCATTTGATCTTATTTGATTTAGTAGAGATTATGTCATGTACTTAAGAAACACTTTATCCATTGGTTAATCCCTAAAGATGGTTATAAGTTAGAACATGATCTCATTATCTCACACCCACTTCACACACAACTCTCTCCCTCTTCTCTTGCTCCCTCACGGCCGTGAGCCACCACCCACACCACCATCATCATTCATTCAAGTTCATCCAGTCTCAAGGTATCTCAAGGTGTAAGAAGGTCTACAAGAAAGCTTGGTGGTCTTGGAGATTCAAAGACCTCTTCCATTTGCTATTATCCATCACATTTGTCACCTTCATCTTCTTGTGTTCTTCCCTAGCCCTTGTGCTAGTAGTAAGCTTCTTGTCACTTGATCTTACTTCTCATTTAGTTGGATAAAAGATGATATATGTTGTTAATCATGAAGAACACTAAAGAACATAATCAAGAAACATGAACATAAGCTTGATACATGAAGTAATCTTGATGAAACTAAGTTGTTTATGTTGTGAATGCTTGTTGATCATTGATTTGTTTGTAAAGATGATGTTGATCATCATAGCATCTTGCTAAATCATGATTAGAAACAGAGTTTAGAAAGATGAGAAATGTAAGAAGTTGTAGGATGAAAGATCATCCACCCCTAAATCATGAACTTGAAAAGAATACTTGATTTCTTGAAAAAAAAATAATAATCAAACTGAATTAATAATCATATTGATCTAAGATTTATGAATGGTATCCCAAAAAGAACCAAGTTCAAAATATGATTTTTAGTAGGTCTTGGTTCTTACTTAAACATACATTATTTTTGGTGATAAAACAAGTGTAGAAACACTTGAAAAGCAAGAAGAGTTCATAAAGAAATGTTTTTGTAAAACATGTTTACAAGTTGTAAACACCTAAATCTTTCAAGAATGAAACTTTTAAAGAAGTAAACACATTTTAAAGGGTAACTAACCCTACTAAACACTCTACCAAGTAACTACAAATGTCACACCCCGTTTTCCACGTGTCTCACCGGTGGGCCCGGTGGGGGATTACCGTGACGTAGTTGGCAACATTATAGTCAAACCACACAATATAAATGAATGCACAGCGGAAGCATAAAGATAAAATATTTCAACGTTAAGTGTAATATCAAAGTATCACCATTGTTGAAACAAAATCCACAGGGGATCAAATAAAAATAAAATATTGTTCAACAGACTTCAGGCATCTTAAGCTTGCGAGACTTCTAATGATGCTAAGGAGAAATCCCAGCCAATTACGCATAGTACCTGCATTTAGTCTTTTTGGGGAAAATACGTCAGTTTACACTGGTAAATACATTCAACTGACACTTTTGTAAAATGTTTGATAAAATTGGTTTAAATGCACAAGGCACAAACTCTTTATAACTTGGGATAATTTATAATCAAATCTTGTAAAGAATTACATGTTACTATGCGTTCGGTCGCCCGGGTCGTGCCGGGTTAAAGTTTAATAGACACACCACATAGCATAAAACCGTGGCGGGTAAACCAACGGCTACACTTTTATAGTCATGAACATAATGCCGGGTGTACGCCTACACCCGGATGTCAAGGTCGTGGCCATTCGTAAATGCTGCCAAGGATATCCGGGACATGGTCATTAAGCCCTCAAAGGCGTAAAGCCAACAAAACAAGTTTTTAAACGGGTCACATTGATAATACCCAACTACAAATGAGTTGGGGTCAATTGCCCGACGAAGCGGTATTTTAGATACCGTAACCCAAGCCCGTATAACGGAAAATAAATTAAAAGTATTTACCTTTGCAAGTATAATTCCTTAATTGAAATAAATTGCAGATAGCTTTTACTGGTCCCCTATTCTGGAACGAAGGTTTAAAATTAACCTATTAGAATCCTAACGGGTCTTTAATTTAGCCGTAGCTTAGACCGGTCAGTTTTAATGGATAGTTACGGTTTAATCGCGTGAAAGGCGAAAACCGTGAATGGAGTGTGATTTTGACCCAACAAGTTTGAAGACTTGCTTTATATGGGTATAATAATCATACTCTGGATTTTGGGGTCAAAACAATATGGTTTGACCCGTTTCGGCTAATTTATGTAAACTAGTTACATAAGCCTAACCGTGCGCGCAAAAAGGCGCAACGGGTAACCGCAAGAGTCCTACACTGTTTTCCCAAGTCAATATGCCTTAATGAGGTTGTGGTATCAGTAGGATACCTTCCGTAATGCCCGTAACGAGTTTAAGTTCATATTACGCCCCGTAGGGGTATTTCGGTCTTTTTAAAGATTATAAAAGAGGTTTCTGAGTTCTACAGGAAATCTGAGTTTCCCGAACAGTTTATAAAGTCTAAAATACTTTATTTATTATTTAAAATCAGTAGCAACTGGAATCGGGTCAAAAGACCTTGTAGAACCCAAGTTATGGCCGAAAAGGGCATATTCGGTATTTACCGAATCGTTGCCATAACCGCAGGTTATGAGCAGGTTAAAAATAATTAAAAATCTTTAAAAATCCCAAAATATTATTTTACATCAGTGAGCAAAAGGTTTGGTGTCGAAATCCGGGTTTAGATAGGCGTTATGCTAATTGCGCTATTTAATTACTAAAGTTCCGTAATTTGCGCTATCTAGCATAACTCCTATTCTGGACCTCGGATTGACGTGAAATTTTAGGGACATGCTTAGAAATCAGTAACCAAGGTTATGATCCTTTCACATGTCCGAAATTCTCGTTTTAAATTAAAAAGGGCGTTACGGTCAACCTTTAAGCATTTAACGGAAATGTGTAAAAGACTCAGACAAACAACGAACCGGCCACAGAGGTTTATACCATCATGTAACCTGGTCCTAAGTGAGTCCTAAGGCATATCTATATCAAACCTTAACGGGTCAGAACTGAAGTCAATGCAAAAGTCAAACTTTTGCGACTTTCGGCTCCGAACCGGGTCAAAACAATAAGTGGTCGGATCAAACAAGCTTAGACTAGTTTATATACTTATTATCATGTTTTATGAGTGTTCAAACAGGTTACTTATCATCTACATTACAAATTATGCAAGAAATCGCAAAATAACATTTCTGTTGACTTTTTCTAAGCATGTTTGACTCGATATTTGGACTAGTTAGAGTGGTGATCAGGGGGTGCCCTTTTAAGGGTTTAATGCCCACATGAATACCAACATATAAATACCTTTGATTCGGTTAATCACTGGACCATTTGTGATTAACCGTTAAGTCAACCGTTAGTTACGACGGATTGACTTTTAAGCTAAAACTAAGCAAAAACTAAATAAGAAAGGGTCAAGCACACTTACTGAAGTCCTATGCAAGACAAGAGATGAGTAGAGAGTGTTCTTGAGCTCCAGATGTGATCAATGAAGGCAGAACAAGGTGTGAGGAACTTGTTTGCACAATGTGGCCTTTTATAGGCAATGTTGATGCATAGATCATCACAACAAGGCCTATAAGTGCTTCTTGATGATCAACATCTGTCCCATAGTGCTAGGAGATGATTAGGGGTCGCCCATATCTTTGGAAGATCCTCACATTAATGTTTTACCGCTTAAAACAGCCAACAGCCAACTTTCTGTCGCTGGGCGTCGCTTACGGACCGTATGGCATGGGCCTTGCGGTCCGTAAGCCTATGGCGGAAATACTTTTACCCTTTCACCCCCTTACGGTCCGTAAGGCATGACCCTTACGGTCCGTAAACGCTCATCAGTGGCAAAAAAAATTTAACCTTTCATGCATTGAACGGTCAACTTGCATTATATAAATTCTGAGGCTTGCCTTTAACCCATACTTGATCAGATGTCTACCCCATTATGCATTATGGGTTTGTACAAGGATGGGCTTATGAATAAACATTTGTGTTGCATTATTTTCTTAGGACCCAAATTAACAACTTGGATACTTTTGATTATTAGTAATTACCGGATTAAGATATGTTAGATGCTTATTAATTTTGCTTAGGGTCTTGGGATTTAAAATGACGAAGTCGCTCAGAGGTAGAAATTAACATGTCGACATATTCGAAAATCCTACCGCATATCTTAATTAAATCCGGGTTTATATTATTTTTGTCGTATGCGACACGTGTCATTTATTTATTGGACACAAAATTCCGAGGTGTTACATCCTCACCCCCTTAAAATAAATCTCGACCCGAGATTTACTGGAATAAATAAGGGTATTTTTCTTTCATCGTGGATTCAACCTCCCACGTGAATTCGGGACCTCTACGGGCATCCCACTTGACCTTGTACATGCTTCCTTCGAAGCTTCTTTACCTGTCGATCTTCAATCGACAAAGGTTTTTCCATAAATTTCAAGCTCTCATCTATATGCACATCCGTGTGTGGTATCACTAGTGATTCATCAGCGAAGCACTTCTTTAGATTGCAGATGTGGAACACATTGTGAATTCCATTGAGCTCTTCTAGCAAGTTTAACTTATAGGCAACGGACCCGACACGTTCCATAACCTCGAAAGCTCCTATGTATCTCGGGCTTAGTTTGCCTTTCTTACCGAAACGCATCACCCCCTTCCAGGGTGATACTTTAAGTAACACTTTCTCAACTACTTCGAAGTGAAAATCTTTACGCTTTGGATCTGCGTAACTCTTCTGCCTATCTCGGGCAGCTTTGAGACGGTCTCGAATCTGGACAATCTTGTCCGTCGTTTCGAAGACTATCTCTGGTCCTGATAATTGGACGTCTCCAACTTCCGCCCAACAAACAGGCGATCTACACTTTCTACCGTATAATGCCTCGAAAGGCGCAGCCTTAATGCTGGTATGGTAGCTATTGTTGTAGAAGAATTCGATTAGTGGTAGGTTCTTATCCCAACTACCACCCAAATCGATAGCACATGCACGTAGCATGTCTTCCAACCTTTGAATAGTACGCTCACTCTGACCGTCTGTCTGAGGATGGTAAGCCGTACTAAAATTCAAACGTGTGCCCAAAGATTGCCGGAAACTTTTCCAGAAATGAGACGTGTATCTAGTATCTCGGTCTGAGATAATAGACACAGGTATGCCATGTAAGGCTACAATCTTATCAACGTATAACTGGGCTAGCATGTCGGAGCTTTAAGTCTCCTTGATGGGTAAGAAATGAGCTGACTTAGCCAGTCTGTCGACTATAACCCATATTGTGTCATTTCCTTTCTTTGTCTTGGGTAACTTGGTAATAAAATCCATAGTTACACATTCCCACTTCCATTCGGGAAGTTCAGGCTGTTGTAGCAAGCCAGATGGCTTTTGATGTTCAGCTTTGACTTGCGCACAAGTCAAGCATTTGGCTACATAAGCGGCTACAGACTTTTTCAAGCCTATCCACCAATAATTTGCCTTTAGATCCTGATACATCTTATCAGCTCCCGGGTGAACAGAATATCTGGAACTATGGGCTTCCTGGAGGATAACGTCTCGTAGTCCTCCATAAATTGGAACCCACATTCATCCATTCAATCGTAAGATTCCGTCCTTGCTAAGAGTTAACTGCTCCTCAGTTACTCCTAACTTTTCTTTAGGATAGTTAGCTTCCAACACAGCTTCTCGCTGTGCAGCTAACAACCTTTCAATCAAATTTTTCTTCACTTCAACGCTCTTGGCATTGATTCGGATGGGTTTCACCCTTTCCTTTCTACTTAAGGCATCAGCGACTACATTCGCCTTGCCGGGATGATATCTGATTTCACAATCATAATCATTTAAAGTCTCCATCCACGGCGTTGCCTCATATTTAATTCCTTCTGATTAAACAGATGTTGAAGGCTCTTATGATCTGAATAGATCACAAACTTGATACCATACAGATAATGTCTCCACAGTTTTAGTGCGAACACAACGACACCCAGCTCCAAGTCATGGGTGGTGTAATTCTTTTCGTGCACCTTTAACTGTCTCGAAGCGTAGGCAATAACCTTGCCTTTCTGCATGAGCACACATCCCATACCAGTGTGTGATGCGTCGCAGTAAACTACGAACTCCTCGGTACCTTCAGGTAATGTCAGCACAGGAGCGTTGCTCAACTTTTGCTTCAGAATATCAAAGGACTCTTGCTGCTTAGGGCCCCAAGCAAATTTTATTTTCTTCTTGGTCAGGGAAGTTAAGGGCGCAACAATCCTTGAAAAATTTTCAATGAAACGCCTGTAATATCCTGCTAACCCCAGGAAACTACGAATCTCCGTAGGCGTCGTTGGCTCCTGCCAATTCGTTACGGCTTCTACTTTAGCGGGATCCACCTGGATACCACGCTCGCTGACAACGTGTCCTAGAAATTGGACTTCTCGTAGCCAAAATTCGCACTTGGAGAATTTGGCATAGAGTTTCTCATGATGTAGAAGTTTGAGAATACAGCGAAGGTGTTTCTCATGGTCAGCTTGGTTCTTAGAGTAGATAAGAATGTCGTCGATGAAAACGATGACGAATTTGTCTAAGTACGGCTTGCAGACGCGATTCATGAGATCCATGAACGCAGCCGGTGCATTAGTGAGCCCAAAAGGCATCACTAGGAACTCGTAGTGACCGTAACGAGTCCTAAATGCGGTTTTATGTACGTCTTCATCTCTGACTTTCAGTTGATGGTAGCCTGACCTCAAGTCAATCTTCGAAAAATAACTTGCCCCTTGCAACTGATCGAACAAATCGTCGATCCTCGGTAAGGGATATCTATTCTTTATCGTGACCTTATTAAGCTCGCGATAATCGATGCACAGACGCATCGATCCGTCCTTCTTCTTAACAAACAGGACAGGTGCTCCCCAGGGAGACGAACTAGGTTTGATGAAACCTTTAGCTAGCAGTTCATCCAGCTGGGTCCTCAACTCCTTCATTTCGGTTGGTGCTAGCCTGTAAGGTGCTCTAGCAATAGGTGCTGCTCCAGGGATGATATCAATCCTGAATTCCACTTGCCTATCTGGTGGCAAACCAAGTAGATCTTCATGGAAAACTTCTGGATATTCCGAAAGGACGGGAATGTCTTCTATCTTCGGTTTAGGCTCTTCAATAATCACCTGTGCCATGTAGATGACACAACCCTTCTTTAGACATTTTGAAGCCTTGAGCATAGTCACTTGCTCAGGCAATCCGTACTGGGTATCTCCCCGAATGGTAAGCGATTCACCAGACGGAGTCTTTATCACCACTTGCTTTCTGTTGCAGACGATTTGAGCCTGGTTGTGAGATAACCAGTCCATACCCAATACCAAGTCAAAACCGGCCAATTTAAAGGGAAGTAGAGATAGAGGAAAAGAGTGGTTCTTAATGGATATCACACATCCATCTAACACAGTGGAGACGGTTTCTATTGTGCCATCTGCTAGCTCTACCTCGTAATTCACATTTAAGGTTTTGACAGGCATATTCAGCAATTTGCAAAATTTATGATCTACGAAGGACTTATCAGCGCCCGAATCAAAAAGTACTCTTGCAAAGATATCATTTACGAGAAAAGTACCTGTGATCACGTTATCATCTAGCACTGCTTCCTTCGCCTCCATCCTGAAGACTCTAGCATTGTTCTTCTTGGCCTCTTCAGGCTTCTTGGCATATTTAGGGCAGTTGCTTTTAATGTGCCCCTTCTCGTTGCAGTTATAGCAGGTTGCATCTTTTATCTTCTTGCAGTCCACGGTCTTGTGGTCCTTGGACTTGCACAACCCGCAAGCATATGACTTCGACTGAGTCTGCGAGTTTGATTCGAGCCTACACTTTCCAAAGTGATGTCTCTTGCAGTTCTTGCACTTGGGCTTCTCACCAGACTGTGGCCCATCCTTCCTTGACTCCGACCCTCTCTTGTTATCACCGTTTCCACGGTGCTTCTTGCCCGACCTCCGTGAAGTATCATCTTCACGTTTTCTCTTTTCAGCTTCTTTGTTCCTTAGCGATCTTTGTCGGACCGCATCCAGAGTAAGGGACAAAAATATGTCGGCTACAGATCGAAAGGTCGCTGGCCGAGAGGCCTTTACGCTTGCCTTTATTTCGGGGGCTAACCCACCGATAAAACGAGCGATCCTCTTTGGCTCCGGGGTTACCAGATACGGAACCAACCGGGACATCGTGTTGAAGCTCGTTAGGTAAGCTTGACAGTCCAGGTTTGTCATCACCAATGACATGAAGTCAGTCTCTATCTTTTCAACCTCATGTTGAGGGCAGTAATTCTCCTTGATGAGAGAAATGAATTCCTCCCATGTCATGCTGTATAGAACAGCCTTTCCCGAGGCCTGAACCAAAGCCCTCCACCAAGCCAGGGCCTCGCCCTTGAATGATTGTGAAACAAACTTTACCACGTCCCTCTCTGCACAGCCACTGATGTTCACCACGGTGTCCATCTCATCAAGCCACGTCATACAATCGACCGCTCCTTTCTCCCCAGTGAAGTCTCGGGGTTTGCATGATACAAAGTACTTGTAGGTGCAGTCTCTGGCGCGAGATGCATCAGTATACACTCTTTCTTGACGGACACTGTTTTCATTGGACGAGTGATTATCATCGTCCTTTTTGGGCTTAGACGGTGGTTTGCTGTGAGATTTTGAGTGGGTTTTTGGCTTTGAGGGTGGTTTAGATATGGTTCTGCTCCGAGATTCAGTATATTCCTCGTATTGTCGATCCAGAGCTGCCTTAACAGCATTGTCGACAAGAGCTTTCAATTCTGCGCCCGTCAAATGAACCTGGGCGTTATCATATTCGTCTTCTTTCGAGTGGCTATTTTCCCCACTAGGATCAGCCATGGTAACTTGTATCTGTTACATAAGATAACAAAAATTTTATTTAGGAGTTTATTATGGAATTGTCTTTTATGGCAATTCATTAATCATGTTAAATAGAGACCATATCTGGTTAATTTGTTACTCACTTTTATATAGGATTTGAATATAACTTATCCTAATTACAAACAATATTGCTAGTGGCATAAAAGCCTAGTCACGAGGACGTTTTTATAATATTAGCCGAGATTACAGAGAATCAAGGTACGAAGGTTTGAACCGTAGTCCTTTTACCTTTTCTGACAGGGAGTCATAGACTACCACTGTCTTTTGTCTTATATGACAATCATTCTGGCCCATAGGCACGACATCACTAATGGATGTTTAACAAGTGATCATCTTTATTGATGATCTAACCCATGATTTATAAATCATTTATTTGGGCTTTGAAATCCTTAGAAGGATTCTTATATAAGAATGACGCGTGCGATTTTTAACGAATCACATCTGCCATAAATGTTAACATGATTACAGAGGTTAACTTGGAATCTGAATCTTTTAATCAGGTCTTACCATCTTGGTCGGATCTTATAAAGACACCTGGCTAGGTTTCACTCTTAAGATTCTTTACTTAGGCAGATTTAAATTTAAAAGGAATGATTTTTTATTTATTTCATATATAATAATAACAAAAATGAAATTCATAACATAACATTCCATAAATTTTCAAATATGATTACACGCTGCCCTCAACGGGACTTTTAAATAAATAATTACATACGCAGAGGTTTATAGAAAAACAAGTCCACGCAGGGACCAATACAAGATAGATGTCCGCGCAGGGACTAAAAGATAAGTCCGCGTAGGGACTGTAATACGACAAATGTCCACGCAGGGACTAAATTGCAAATACAACATTACATAAGGATACTAATGGTCTCGCTTCTTCCTCCCTTTTAGTAGGTTTGCTAGGCCCTTGAGAAATCCAAGATTACTCTTGCGTTCTTGTTCGAAGTCTCGTTCCACACGGTTTAAACGGTGGAGTATTTCTTCTTGCTCCGGTGGAGAAAAACGTGGCTGCTGCGACGGTTGCTGAACCGGAGGTCTAGGAGGTATTGGATACCCATGAGCTGAGTAATCTGGTCTCCAAGAGGTTCCATGGAGGGCATTATAATTTGCCGCTACCACATATGGATCGGCATCATAGTTATAGTTGTAGTGCGTGTGAGTCGGCTGCTCAAACGGATTGTACGCCGTGGAAGCGCCGTACACTGGTATCGGGTTGTCATATCCGAACGGTGGCGGAGGTGGTGCAACTGGTGCAGAATTCACCTCTGCAGGGTGACCAGAAGGTTCCCCTAATTGTGGCTCTTCTTCAGGCACTGACGGAAAGTGACTCGCACTCGAGTGGCGAAGGGTGCTGAAGTGGAATTCCCCTCCTCGGGTGGACATGCGTGCGCCCGATCTTCTACGCCTTGGCGGATCTGGAATTACTGGTTGAACCGGTGGCGGTGGCGGTGGCGTAACGGCCACGAACCGCGAATCCTCAGAAGGATCCTGTTGTTGCTGTTGATCATGCGGCGAGTAATGATGTGAAGGTGTAAAGTACCAATTACATTGGTCAAACCTCACCTGGTAGCTGTCGGGACCTTGATAGGGCGTTCCATGGAAGGATGACCCATCCGAGATCTCGATTGGATGATTGGGAGTACCCCGTGCCGGCTCGACGGGATCTGTATCCTCGTACATATCCACTGCATTATCTTCAGAAAAGTGATCCTCTGGTCCTAAAGGGTTATACCCTATTGGCTCTTGGACATAATCCGTCGGGTTAAACTGTCCTACGAAGAAAGGTGAAGGATCGCCATAAGAATGGTGCGAAGCAGATCGCTGAAGAGGTATAAAGGATGGTTGAGGGTTATTGGGATTATTTTCCGAATCTGGTCCAAATGAATGACGGTATGAGGGTGTTGAGCTATGCGAGGTAGAATGTCTCGCAGGTTCAAAAAGGTTTCTTCTTCGTCTCTGTGGTTCTTCACTCCTTGTACTGGAAGGAGCTCGCATGTTCGAAGGTCCAGCTTCGTGATCATTGTGAGTAATGATCGTCCTCTGCCTCTTCCTCCTCTTCCTCGTCTGATTGCAAGTGGCATATTTCCTGCTTTCAAAATTTTAAATACAATAAACAATAAAAAGACAATTGGAATAACAATTCGAATTTGTCCTATGTTCTTGTCTAGACTCAAGTATGTGCAATTGTGTAACTGAGATTAAACATAAAGGCTAGTGTTTAATTCGCTCAGTGTTGGCTCTGATACCAACCTGTCACACCCCGTTTTCCACGTGTCTCACCGGTGGGCCCGGTGAGGGATCACCGTGACGTAGTTGGCAACATTATAGTCAAACTACACAATATAAATGAATGCACAGCGGAAGCATAAAGATAAAATATTTCAACGTTAAGTGTAATATCAAAGTATCACCATTGTTGAAACAAAATCCACAGGGGATCAAATAAAAATAAAATATTGTTCAACAGACTTCAGGCATCTTAAGCTTGCGAGACTTCTAATGATGCTAAGGAGAAATCCCAGCCAATTACGCATAGTACCTGCATTTAGTCTTTTTGGGGAAAATACGTCAGTTTACACTTTTGTAAAATGTTTGATAAAATTGGTTAAATACATTTTTGTAAATACATTCAACTGACACTTTTGTAAAATGTTTGATAAAATTGGTTTAAATGCACAAGGCACAAACTCTTTATAACTTGGGATAATTTATAATCAAATCTTGTAAAGAATTACATGTTACTATGCGTTCGGTCGCCCGGGTCGTGCCGGGTTAAAGTTTAATAGACACACCACATAGCATAAAACCGTGGCGGGTAAACCAACGGCTACACTTTTATAGTCATGGACATAATGCCAGGTGTACGCCTACACCCGGATGTCAAGGTCGTGGCCATTCGTAAATGCTGCCAAGGATATCTGGGACATGGTCATTAAGCCCCCAAAGGCGTAAAGCCAACAAAACAAGTTTTTAAACGGGTCACATTGATAATACCCAACTACAAATGAGTTGGGGTCAATTGCCCGACCAAGCGGTATTTTAGATACCGTAACCCAAGCCCGTATAACGGAAAATAAGTTAAAAGTATTTACCTTTGCAAGTATAATTCCTTAATTGAAATAAATTGCAGATAGCTTTTACTGGTCCCCTATTCTGGAACGAAGGTTTAAAATTAACCTATTAGAATCCTAACGGGTCTTTAATTTAGCCGTAGCTTAGACCGGTCAGTTTCAATGGATAGTTACGGTTTAATCGCGTGAAAGGCGAAAACCGTGAATGGAGTGTGATTTTGACCCAACAAGTTTGAAGACTTGCTTTATATGGGTATAATAATCATACTCTGGATTTTGGGGTCAAAACAATATGGTTTGACCCGTTTCGGCTAATTTATGTAAACTAGTTACATAAGCCTAACCGTGCGCGCAAAAAGGCGCAACGGGTAACCGCAAGAGTCCTACACTGTTTTCCCAAGTCAATATGCCTTAATGAGGTTGTGGTATCAGTAGGATACCTTCCGTAATGCCCGTAACGAGTTTAAGTTCATATTACGCCCCGTAGGGGTATTTCGGTCTTTTTAAAGATTATAAAAGAGGTTTCTGAGTTCTACAGGAAATCTGAGTTTCCCGAATAGTTTATAAAGTCTAAAATACTTTATTTATTATTTAAAATCAGTAGCAACTGGAATCGGGTCAAAAGACCTTGTAGAACCCAAGTTATGGCCGAAAAGGGCATATTCGGTATTTACCGAACCGTTGCCATAACCGCAGGTTATGAGCAGGTTAAAAATAATTAAAAATCTTTAAAAATCCCAAAATATTATTTTACATCAGTGAGCAAAAGGTTTGGTGTCGAAATCCGGGTTTAGATAGGCGTTATGCTAATTGCGCTATTTAATTACTAAAGTTCCGTAATTTGCGCTATCTAGCATAACTTGACGTGAAATTTTAGGGACATGCTTAGAAATCAGTAACCAAGGTTATGATCCTTTCACATGTCCGAAATTCTCGTTTTAAATTAAAAAGGGCGTTACGGTCAACCTTTAAGCATTTAACGGAAATGTGTAAAAGACTCGGACAAACAACGAACCGGCCACAGAGGTTTATACCACCATGTAACCTGGTCCTAAGAGAGTCCTAAGGCATATCTATATTAAACCTTAACGGGTCAGAACTGAAGTCAATGCAAAAGTCAAACTTTTGCGACTTTCGGCTCCGAACCGGGTCAAAACAATAAGTGGTCGGATCAAACAAGCTTAGACTAGTTTATATACTTATTATCATGTTTTATGAGTGTTCAAATAGGCTACTTATCATCTACATTACAGATTATGCAAGAAATCGCAAAATAACATTTCTGTTGACTTTTTCTAAGCATGTTTGACTCGATATTTGGACTAGTTAGAGTGGTGATCAGGGGGTGCCCTTTTAAGGGTTTAATGCCCACATGAATACCAACATATAACTACCTTTTTCGGTTAATCACTGGACCATTTGTGATTAACCGTTAAGTCAACCGTTAGTTACGACGGATTGACTTTTAAGCTAAAACTAAGCAAAAACTAAATAAGAAAGGGTCAAGCACACTTACTGAAGTCCTATGCAAGACAAGAGATGAGTAGAGAGTGTTCTTGAGATCCAGATGTGATCAATGAAGGCAGAACAAGGTGTGAGGAACTTGTTTGCACAATGTGGCCTTTTATAGGCAATGTTGATGCATAGGATCATCACAACAAGGCCTAAAGTGCTTCTTGATGATCAACATCTGTCCCATAGAGCTAGGAGATGATTAGGGGTCGCCCATGTCTTTGGAAGATCCTCACATTAATGTTTTACCGCTTAAAACAGCCAACAGCCAACTTTCTGTCGCTGGGCGTCGCTTACGGACCGTATGGCATGGGCCTTGCGATCCGTAAGCCTATGGCGGAAATACTTTTACCCTTTCACCCCCTTACGATCCGTAAGGCATGACCCTTACGGTCCGTATACGCTCATCAGTGGCAAAAAAAAATTTAACCTTTCATGCATTGAACGGTCAACTTGCATTATATAACTTCTGAGGCTTGCCTTTAACCCATACTTGATCAGATGTCTACCCCATTATGCATTATGGGTTTGTACAAGGATGGGCTTATGAATAAACATTTGTGTTGCATTATTTTCTTAGGACCCAAATTAACAACTTGGATACTTTTGATTATTAGTAATTACCGGATTAAGATATGTTAGATGCTTATTAATTTTGCTTAGGGTCTTGGGATTTAAAATGACGAAGTCGCTCAGAGGTAGAAATTAACATGTCGACATATTCGAAAATCCTACCGCATATCTTAATTAAATCCGGGTTTATATTATTTTTGTCGTATGCGACACGTGTCATTTATTTATTGGACACAAAATTCCGAGGTGTTACAACAAGTTTTTATGAAAGTTCAAGTTCATGATTGTTATGAAAATTGCACTTGGTAAGTGTAGGTTGATTGTTGATTGTTTGTGATGATTTTTAAAGAAGAAAATGATATGCTTTGATAGCATGGACACCTCCATTTTTAGGGGAAACTATGGCAAAATTTTCTAAAAAAATAGAAACACTTAGAAAAATATTTTCAAACAAATATCTACAAGTGTATTTTGATCATGAGTTTTCAACATAAACCTTGCCATAGATTTTGTTACAAAAATACAAATATTTGAGGTTGGTTTTTATAAATAAAAATGGCTAGATATATATTAAAGACATGTGTGTGAATATTTGTATACTTTGTGTAATAGTTATATTATTTTAGGGTTAAAGTGATATAACTTAACAAAATACCAAGAAATTACCATCCAAAATATTACCAAAAATCACAAGGAATAAATATATAAGTTACACACATAATATTATAAAACTGAACGAAAGGACGTAACTTACAAAATATTCCGGAAAATACCTTTATAAATATATTTTTGGTAAATGATATTTTGGATACAAGAAATGAAAATATGATTTTTGAAATATTATCAAGTTATATCATATTTTCGACAAGGAGAAAATATATTATTTTTGGAAAGTTAAAATATATTTTCTTGGAATATTTAGAAGATATATGATTTTTGGGAAAAATATATATTTTCTTGAAATACATTACTTTTGGACAAAATAAGTTTATATATATATTTTCTAAAGTTAGAGTTGGGAATATATTATTTTGGAACTACAAATACAAGGATACGAATATAGATGTATGAGATACCCCATCCTTGGGAAGGAAATACGAAAATAAATACTTGAGAAGTATTGTTACAAAATTATTGTTTAGCGATTATTCCGAAAAGTAACAAATATAATTTAAAGTTAAAATAATTATTATTTTAACAAGAAATTATAACTTGGAATAATATTGGAGACATAAAAGAAACGTAACTCAAAAACGTTAATTCTAAGCCAAGGCACGGCTCGTCCGTCTAATAGACCCTAGTACATTGTAGGTAGTTGTGTTTGCTGAAGAGATTTGAGTTACGAGTACCGAAGATGCAAGACTGTGAGTTCATGTCCCCCCTTTTCTTTTAACTGTTTTCAGTTTTATAACTTCGGGGGTGAAATACATGTTACAATTGTTTACAAACATTTTATACATGGTATGGTTAGCTAAGGAGGGTTACTGCTTGATCACGTGAGTGGTGGGTACAACACTTAAGGCCATTAATCCTCTTCGTAGGACCGAGGGACATGAGTGATAGATCTATTTGGGTGTAGCGAGCCCACACCCATGAGCATGGTTGCAAAAGTCGCTAGGCGCTCCCTAGTCGGTCGACAAGGGAGTTGAGAGTACTCGGCATATGCGGAGAGTACTCGGGGAGTACTCGGACATGTTAAATTATAAAGAAATTAGTTTTCGGAAATTAAATATAAGTCTAATAGCATAAATTTACTAATATTTATAACAAAATACGTAAAAATGATATTCATTATTTAATATGATAGTCATATAAATTATGTTTTATTATTTTTTAAATCATACTCGGCCCAAATTGACCTATTAGATCTGATTTTGGCCGAGGTTGACCGCGTTTGATCGATTCCGAGTAATTAGGCGGAATTAGAGAAAGTCGCCTCGGCAGCCTACCTTGTAGCGACTACTCGGGGAGTACTCGGCCTTGGAAACCTTGTTTTACAACCATGCCCATGAGGACCAGGGTGGCCCATGTGGTGACTATGTCCACATACAAATTCCGTGGCAAAATCCGCTAGGTTTGAGTTTTCCTGCACCATTTCACACATACCATTGGCCTTGCAAACCATTGGTGATCTGTTTTTCCTTATTGCTACATACCAGGGCTTACATACATACAAACATACTTTAAAGGTTTATTCATACACAAATACATGAACTCGCTCAACTTTTGTTGATGTTTTCAACTTACATGTATTTCAGGGAACTAAGTGGATCTGGCAGGTGTTTGCATGTTTCAAGCTGCGTCATGAATAAAAGATATAATCTAAGTCATTAGGGTTTAGGAGATGTATCTTAATCCTGGACGAGATACATGGTTCTAAACTCGGTTTTATTTAAAGTCTTTTGTCGAGTCTTCGTGAACTCATTTAAACATGTTGCATGGGTTGTAATTTGAGTTTGGTGTCGATGTCTCAGACAATTATGTTGTGTTATTTTCAAACTTAATATATGGATGAACATCTACTGGTTTTATCATATAGTGTTGTTATGATTGATTGCTATGGTATTAAGAAAGTCACACCAATAATCACGCTTCCGCAAAAGTCAGGGTGTGACAGCTTGGTATCAGAGCTTCGATCGTAGCGAACTAGGATTCTTTCTCGAGTCTAGACTACGATCATTAGGGCTCTCACGAAAATGTTTTCAAACATGTTTTCAATGCATACACAAAACGCCCAGATCCAGGAAACAAACATTCTTACAAACAAAAGGCACAAATCATATTTCAAAGTTATTGTTCAGTTTGAGAAACTGGGAAGTTATTTTGAGAGATTGGGTAGTTCAGTTTGAGAAACTGGGAAGTTAGTCTGAGAGACTGGGTAGTTCAGTTTGAGAAACTGGGAGGTTTAGTCTGAGAGGCTAGGCAGTTCAGTCTGAGAGGCTGGGTGGGATAGTCTGGGAAGACTAGGATGAATACATGCTTACATTGTTACTACTTACATGCTTATTTGATGATTGTTGATATATGTGCATATATTGTGATTGTTTTGATACAGACACCATGTCCTCATCTGAGAGTGAGCTGTCAGATACTATAGACCCTATGGCCATAGTTTCGGACGATGAGATTGTCCCGGACCCTGAGATTTTCACTTCCGACACTGAGAGTAGCGATGACGATGATTTCCAGCCGTTCGCTTTACCTAATTTTGGCGACGACATACCGCATGCTGATGGTCTACCTGACGAGGATCCATTTTTCATTCCTATTCCTGACCAGGATCTTATCATCCTCAGACATCCCGATGATGAGCATGCCGTGGTCCCGATCCTCGCCCCTCTGCCTCTTGCAGCTTTTCCTCTCGAGGATTTGCCTTTTGATGCCATGTCTGACGACGATGTCGACCTTTTTATTGAGGGTCCCCCTGAGGATGCCCAGGGTGATGGAGCTCCAGTTGATGATGTCGTTGTCGTTCCACTTGTCGAGATTCCTATCATTGAGATTTCATCTGATCATTCTGGTCCTGATTCTTTCGAGTCTGTGTCGTCTACTACTTTGCACGCACTGGGATTGCAGCGTTATCCCACTGATTCTGATTCTGACACAGCTATGTCTGCCGCACATGTTCCTCCACAGGACTTTGAGTTTGATGATGAGCCTGGACATGAGATTGACTTTGTTCCTGACGATCAGCTTTTTGATGTACCCGCTGATCTTGAGCTGGCACCAGCCGACCCTGAGCCTATGCTTGCACCCGAGCCTATACCTGCTCCTGATCCTCTACCTAAGCATGACCCTGTACCTATTGTTGCACCACTTTTACCGGACCTTATACCTGCACCCGCTGACCATGCTCCTTTTGCTGATCAGATAGATCCCCGTTACGCATTCACCAGTAATGGGTGGACAGAGGATGATGATGACATACCCCCTTTTGTTGAGCCTGTTACTCCCCCACTTACACATGCACGTGTTGATGTTGCCCTGTTTCACCCACATGTGTCTGATGCACACCACACTGACTTGCCGATCACATTCTTACAGGACATCCCTCCACCCCGTCCAGGGGAAGGACCGTCTAGCCAGCAGCCTGGCCATGTTCCACCCGTGTTAGCAGCTTTTCCCTTCATGCCACAGTTTACACCTGCTACTCATTTTGCTTCTGCACCATCAGGCGAGCCACTCATATGGTTTCCGCCCAACAGTATGCCAGTTTCTGACCCATACCATCCTTCACACTACATTGGTTACACGAGGGATGATTTACTCCTGTCTTTGCAGCTTCAGCGGGAGATTTTGTGTCGTAGAGTCATGGATCTTGAGAGGATTCCACGTCCTCCACCTTGTTCTTATCCGTCACCTTTTGCGACTCCACCTGCTCCTCTTTTGCCTTATCCGGATTTTGACGGCCGATTTCTTACCATGGAGCAGTAGATTAGCTATTTGTTGCAGCACGTTTATGCTCTTGAGGAGGAGTTAGCACATGTGCGCAGTTTGCTTTTCGTTCCTCCAGCTCCTCCTCCACCACCATCAGCATAGCCGGTTTTTGGTCTTATGCAGGTCGCTTACTTTTGATGAGAGTGTCGCTATTGAGCCCAGCTTGCACAGCCTTTTGAAGACCACTTTTTGATTTTATGACTATTGTAGATTGATTGACATTTTGGACTAGGGCGATGAGACCCTGTAGTCCCTTTTTATGTACGGTACATTGTAGAACATGTAAAACTGTATTTGTGGTCGATGATATATGAAAGCTCAATCGCAATATTCTCATTATATGCATTGTTAAATTACTTGTTTGTGATTATGAATGAGATGTTATGTGCTTACTTACGTCGACAAATGCTATTACGTATGCATGTCACGTACTTACTATACTTACTATGACCTGACCGATACAATTTTCTTTAGAAGATGCCTCCTCGAAGAGAAACTCGATTGCCCACGACAGAGGCTGAACTACAAGAACGGATTTCACAAGCGATAGCATAGCACGAGGCCCTGTGCTCTGAACATAACGGGGGTACCTCAGGAAACAACTCACCTCATGGCTGTACCTACTGGCAGTTCCTTGACTGTGAGCCTCCGAACTTCGACGGCACTGGAGGTGCCATAGCCTTTGTGAAATGGGCCGAAAATATGGATTCTGTTTTTCGAATGAGCGGATGTACGCAAGAGCAACAAGTCCCATATGCGTCAGGATCGTTTCAAGATGGGGCCCTGTTATGGTGGAACTCTCAGGTTCGAATATTTGGCAGAGCTGCTACGAATGCTTTAACATGGGGTAAGCTGAAGGAAATGATGCGTAGGGAGTATTGTTCTCAGATGGCGATCCAGAAACTGGAATTCGAATTCTGGAAGCTAAAAATGGAAGGTCCAAAAGTGGCGGAGTACGTGCAGAGACTTCATGATTTGTCGCGAGTTGTTCCATACCTGGTGGAACCAGAGTTGAAAAGGATGGAGCCACTCATCTGGGGACTGGCGCCTCAGATCCTGCACTTAATAACGGTATCAGCTCCGCCAACAGCTATTGATGCGGCCGATTTAAGTATGGCACTCATTAAAGAAACGATTAGACTGGAAAAGATTTCAAACCCTGACCAGAAGAAGGAAGCTCAGGTAGAGTTATCCGGAAAGAACAAAAGGAAGCTCACTGACTTCCAGGAAGATACCCGAACAAACAACAAGAACAAAGCCAAAAAGGGAAAGGAGTGCATGGGTATCCTAGCTAAGTGCGATGACTGCCTACTTCATCATGCTGAGCCATGTAGGTATGGAAGAAGTGATGAAGTGGGGCAGGTCGAGGAGACATGCCGAATCGAAACGGGACATGGAAACGAAGGTCAAGATGGTAGCGGAAATCACGGAGGAAGAAACGGCAACAACAAGACCAATGATGAACAAAAACTTGCTCGAGGTTGTTTTGACTGTGGGGATAGAAGGCATTTCAAGAAAAATTGCCCAAACAAAGATCAGGCCGATGTTAAGATTTACTTGGGAGCTAAGCCAAGAAGTGATGAGTGTAAGTATCACCACGAATGGCGATGTCTGAGACCTAAGTGCGGTAGGAGCGGAAAGAAAGGACACAACAAGGATGCCTGTTGGGCGAAAATTCCTAGAAAAGGAGGAAATGATGACAACAACCAAGGCAGAATAATAATGATAATATTCCGGGCTGCTATAGATGTGGGAACGTGGGGCACTTTAGGAAAGATTGCCCAAGGAGGATTAACCAAGACCGTGAAGGAGCATCCAACATCAGAGCTCGTGAGGCATGCCAGGATCCAGATGTGATTGCTGGTACGTTCTCTATCAACCAAAATTTTGCAACTATGTTGTTTGATACCAGTGCCGACCAAAGCTTCGTATCTCATGAATTTAAGAATGTACTTGGTTTAGTAAAGGGGTAAGTTAGATAACCCGCACTCGATAGAACTAGCTAATAGGAAGCCTCGACGTGGTAATTGGGATGGACTAGTTGTCGAGCAATCGAGCGAAGGTTGTCATCCGCATCCTGATGATGAACGACGAAGAAATCGTGACTCATGAAGCAGGATACGCCTCTACAAATTACTAGTGCTTGAAGGCACGGAAGTTTTCACACGAAGGATGTGTTGCCTTCTTGGCTTATGTCGTGGACAAAGAAGCCGAATAATCTAAGCTCGAAGATACCCCTGTGATAAGGGCATATTCTGAAGCCTTCCTCGAAGACTTTCCAAGACTACCACCCCAACGACAAGTCGAATTTGTAAGTCCCAAAACAACACAATTAGATATCAAACACTAATCAAAGCGCGGAATACTGAGAAAAGTGTAGAAGAACAAGAACAAGCAATCGATTATAACAACCAAGGTGCACACGGTTTCTAGAGAACCGTCTGGTACACCAACACAGAAATCGAAATATACTGAAGAAGCTCTCAAAAATGTCTAACCTAATAATCAACTAGGTTCACCCTATTTATAGTTACATAGGGTGACCTAGTTACAGACTGGGCCAGGCCCACATGCACAAATAATAACCAAACAGGCCCAAATCACTAATTAGCCCACATGGCTTATTCCATTACTATCTAACCCACTACAAGGCTAAGCCCAATAGCCTATATTTTTGTTTGATAAAGATAGGCGTAAACCTACACCATTATATGGCCTTACAATATCCCCCTAGGTTTATGCTGTCTTTATCAAACTGTTGTCAATATCATGTCTCTGTGGGAAGATACTTCATCTTTTAATCTTCAAACCTGGGCTCTTTGTTCTTCTTATCACAATCAGCTTTGCTTGAAGATCTTGTTGAAAAGAATGCAAGCGGAGGATTCTAAGCAACTCTTTTCTTTGTCAATGTCTTCTTTTTCAAGCAGGTTCACAGGTACTTCTTTAAGTGTACTATCACTGTCAGATGATGACTCGTATCTGGTTCTTCTGACTCAGGCACATCTTGATATTGTGATGCTTCATGCTTTATCAGCAGCCAACAGCATCTCAATCTTCAACAACCTCTGTTTCTTAATTTGTATCAAATTCTGCAAATGCTCAGAAATTCATAAGCAAACATTTCTAAACAACAGAGGGAAATACCACATGAACACTCGGTACATCCAAGTATTTTCAGATTTCACAATTCAAATTTCATTCAATTTATGATGATCAATCAAATCTTCAGGAACGGTTAACTTTTTAATAAAACAAATAAACACTCTATTTTTTGGATTTTTGATTTTATAAAAACTAACAATATAAACTAAAACATAAATAAACAAAGAAACGAATTATACAATTACAGTTGCAATGGGATCAAATCACAGTGTTTCAGGCTGGACTACACTTATCAACACTAATTTACTTTGGGTGATCCGAGCGATTGTCAGTACGTTTGTCCACTTAAACTTATCTCCCTAGGCCTTTTTCAAGTGACAGTCTGCAACTGATTTATCATGTTTTCCAATTTAATTTATATGAACACTCAATTCAATCACAATCAAATCCTGGAATTTTTAATTTTGAACATGCTATCATGCGTGTAGTTTCCCGACCACATATTTCACAAGCCCGTTCTAGGATTCTGAAACCTTGACTAGGACTGGATTGAGAAGAGAACAGAATAGATCATTTGCAGAGATGGATATAATATACAGATCAAATGAATTTTTTTTCAATTTGATATAGGTTTTTCAGGTTTCTTTTGGGCACTAGAGGGCCTCTTTCGGGTGTAACTGTTCTATAGCGCGACAACGTACAGCTAGGTCTTTGCTCACGTAAAACAGAAGCCGACGTTGCCTAGCACCTCCAGGTCTTTGCTCATGCAAAACAAAGGAGATACACGAGTTAGACAGAAAAGATTTCAGAACTAGAACAAAATTGTGTCTATCGGGACGTCACACACGTATTCAAATAACCATGTCCTAATTCCAAGTGACGTTCTTTCCTGAGGTCATAGAATAATTTATTTGTTCTGCACAGAACCAGTCAAAGAATCCAGCCATTAGGATAAAGCCTACCAACATATCGCTCTAGAGTCAGACCATTTCAATGTTGGTCTTCCGTGAGTCAGCCTTAATCCACATAGTGAAAATTTATTTCATTTCCCATGTATGGAACAAAATATTTGTTTTTATTTTTCTGTTTTTCGAATGTTTTTGTATTTTCTCATTTTCTCTATTTACTGATATCTCAAGATATCCCCCTAAATTTGTGCGTAAATCTTACGCGCAAATTTACCTGACAACGAGAACGTATGTACAAAGAAGAACACAAAAGAAAATGAAGATTTTTTTGCCTAACCGTTCCATCATAAGATTTAAGACTAATCAATATCAAAATTAGAATACAAAATTCAAAATTGTACCTTTTTGCTGATCTAGTCTTACTTTTCTTATCTCCTTCAAACTAAACATATCAACTGTAAAGAATTAAAACTTTTTTGCTACAGTGAAATGTTACCCGTTATGTATCTGGAACAACCGCTATCAACATCCAAGGATTATCAACAGCTCCTCCTTGGTTGTCCCTGAAAAGTAAATAGATTAGCAAGACATTGGGACCCACACCATCGTGGTCCTGGGTATTCCTGAAGCATCAACGTAAGACACTTCTCGAAAAAACATATCCCCTTTTGATTCAAGGACTGGTGATGTTGCTGCTTTATGTTTTGCCTTCCAAACTTGTTTAGGCTTCTCTAATTTCTTAGGTGCCTTGGGCAAAATAGTCTGCTTTTCAACCTTTTTTTTTCAGAACTTGTTTAGGTTTCAAAGCTTGTTTTCTTTTAGCTTTGGTAGCATTCCAGTCCCCATCAGATGGTTTAACCTTGGGACTCTTATTCATCATTGCCTTAGGTTTTTCAACCTTCATCGGCTTTGAACAAGATCTATCTCTAGATGTAACCTTCTGATGTTGTGCATAGTATGGAACATAGGGACGATGTGTGCAATTCCTCGCAATGTGACCGGGTATGCCACAATTGTAACATGTTTGCTTCTTTACGTAAGGAGCATATCCCGATCCATTCCATCCAACTGATGCTGGAGTTGAGTTATAAGACTTATTGGATGATTTGTTTGTAGACTTTTCAAACTTTGTGCTCTGCTTCCTATGTCCCTGTTTGCAACAGTTAGCACATCTACTAGATTTAGTATTTTCATTTCTAACTGTTGGCTTTGGAGGCACATATTTATCTGAAGGGCCTCTTAAAGCTGGCTCAGAGTCAGCCTTTCTCACATATGGAGGAGCATTAGCAGATACATTTGATGTTTTTGAACAAACGTCGTTACCCATTTGACAAACAACATCAGCCCCCTCAACCCAATTCTCTACTTTTACCTCATTTGCACATGAAGTAGAAGCATTAGTAACATTCACACACTTAACATCAGGGACTGGCCTTGTTGTTTTAACTTCGGACGTTGTGGGCTCAGTCACTGTTTCACTGCTTGATTCAGCTGAACCACCTGGGTTACATCCCTTTTGTAGTGGCTCTGCTGAATCCTCTGCTGCTGAGTTAGCTGCTTCAGAAGACTCACAGCTGGATTCACTAGATTCAACTGATTCCAATTTCTCAGAATCAGTTGCTTCAGGTGATTCACATTTGGAGTCAGGTGGAGTAGATGGCTCAGATTCTACTATTGTTGGTTCTGATTCAACTATTTCAGGTGATTCGTTACTAGACTCGGCTGAATCAACTAACTCTGACTTTTCACAGTTAGTTGTCTCTGAGGAGTCGCATGACGAATCAGATGAAGAAGTCGATTCATTTTGTTTCCCAGACCCAAACCCTTTCATGAATTCAGTCAACTCTTTAATTATGGCAAACCCAATATTATCTAAATTCACTTCAGACTCTTTTGTTCGAGGTTGCACTTCAGATGAATTTTGAGAAAGACTTGACTCAGTATTATCTAACACTTGAAAATGTTTGTCAATATTAGCATTTTTCTCAAAACTTAGAGTCTTAGTGTGTTTTGAAACTTCAGCAGGTTTCACAAAAGTTTTATTAAACGCCTGTTTTTCTAGAATAATTTCGGTTTTATCAGGCCTTGTGATTTTAACTTTCTTTGGATTAACAGGCTCAACCTTCCTATCCCCAGGCTTCCCATATTCCATTTCAGGCAGATTATCTATCTCCTCTTCAGTCATGGGAAGTGAGGTGAGGTGTAATTGTGATTGTATGGTGGAGGTATGCATACAAATCCCAATCCTTTGTTTCTCACTTCCTTTTTGCTATATTTTAACTGTTGATTGAGCATCTTTTCGACCTTTTCACTAGAAACATCAAACTTTTTAAAATTGAATTCTGTATTTTCAAAAGTTGATTTTAAATCATTTAATTCAACAGTTAATTTTTCAGATAGCTCTTTGAAGTGAAGATACCTACAGTTTGCTTCACTCAGATCGTTATGCAACTTTCGGATATCACGCTTTTGCGCCTCCACCATATCCTTATACCCACCCAGTTTCTTTTTAATTTCATAACTACTAGATCTGGTATATTGAAGTTGAATAACGAGCGAGTCTGCCTGCTCTTTGAACCCCTTAACCTTTTCCCTACATTTAGGAGTACAACAGATATCGTCTACACATACCTCAGTAGGAATGGGAGTGAAGTCGTGAATTTGAATACCTGTACAGCGACCTGATTCTGAATTTTGTGATGAATAAGCAGAAGTGGATGAGCAAACTGCAGCAGGCAATGGAGCAGTAGGAGTAGGAGTGGGTGAGCAAACTGTATCAGATGTGTTGCCTTGAGTAGACTGCTTGTCAGCGTTGTCATATGATTTGATGAGTGAGATCAGCTCATCCGGCTTCATTTTGTAACAGTAGCAGTCGGTAGTCACAATTATCTGATTAACATTTCTAAACCAACTACAGTTTGCCTGATCTGGAATCCTTTTTATAGCATCCAGAAGCTTTCTGTTGCTCGTGTGAGTAGATACCATCATCTTAGCCTTCTCCATTTCAGAGAGTAGTTCAGCAAACCGGCCTGTAAGTGCTTCTATAGATTCACCATATGAGTATCTGAATCCTTGAAATTCCTGCTCAAGCACCTCTCTCTTAGAAGACATTTTTAAGATTTTAACTGTGATCCCCCGAAAGTATGATCCCCCATAAATGTGATCCCCCGAATACGTGATCACCCGAATGTGTGCACTTTTAACTATTTCCTCAAAACAAGCCTAAAGCGAGAACCCGTGTACTCGCTAACTCAAGCCCTTTGAAAAACACACAAACCAGCTTTTCTGTACCGCGCCTTCACACCTGTCAAACTTGTCAAACAAAAAACAAGACCCTCTTTTTTTTATTAATTTATAATTTTTTATTTAATAATTTAATATATATAAACGAAAACCTAATATTATAATAAAAACCTAATTAATGACTAATGATTGATAATGATTAAGTAATGATGACCTTATGATCAATATAATTATTAAAACTATTATTATTATTAATATAATATAATAAACAAAAACTAAATCACGTCTTCTTCGTAACACCGATCCCCCAAAACCTTATTTCAGAAAAGGTCAGCCGCCGGAGATGATGATGGATGATGATGATGAAACAGAGCAGCTGATGAAGACGGTGGTGGTTGCAGGTTAACGGTAAGAATAGTGGTGGACAACGGAGGTGTTGGTGTCGGAGTAAATCCGTGGTGATGAACGGTGCATAGTGGATGTCGGGGTGGTACGGTGATTCAATGGAGATGATTTGCAGGTTGAAATCGATACGATGTCGGAGGTGATGACGGAGAAAGATGATGATGGGGTATCGTGATTCTGCAACTATGATGTGTATCACAGAATGAATTGATCGATGATGTTGAAGGTGATTGCGACGGTGATCGATCGGTGTGCGGTTTCGGTGTTGTGGGTGACCGGAGTAATGATGATCCTGGTTGTCTGCCGAAGATGAAGTATGATGGTAGATGATATCTTGATCGCACAATAATCCCGTAGTCGCACAAGACGGAAATTCAGTCGCACAAGATTGAAATTCAGTCGCACAACAATAACCTGATCGCACAAGAAATGAGGTGGTTGCAGCCTTTGAACTTTGATACTATGGATATTATTGTTGCACAAGTTGGATCGCACAAGTCTTCTTACAATCACACAATTTTGACTCAATCTCACACTTTAGTTGATCGCACAAGATGTAACGTCAGTCGCACAATTTGATGCTCTGACACACTTTGGACTCTTTAGAGAAGTCAACCAATGAAATCCCAATAATAAAGGAAACGAATCAAAATATTCGAAATTCAAAATTCCTTTATTCTTTCCACCAATAAGCTCCTACAAACATGCAACCAAAATCTTTAATCCTCCAAAACAGATTAAAATGTGAAAATTTAAACTTTTCTTGAATCTTCAACCCTGTTCTTCGTGTTCTTCGAATCTAAAAAAAATTCTTGTTCCTCGAATGATATCCAACGAACCGAGCCTTCGCAAGACTACTTAGGCTCTGATACCAATTGTAAGTCCCAAAACAACACAATCGGATATCAAAC
The DNA here is from genome assembly GCF_002127325.2 of Helianthus annuus. Lineage (NCBI taxonomy): Eukaryota > Viridiplantae > Streptophyta > Magnoliopsida > Asterales > Asteraceae > Helianthus > Helianthus annuus. The sequence continues at coordinate 164,226,042 of NC_035435.2, forward strand.
ACTAATCAAAGCGCGGAATACTGAGAAAAGTGTAGAAGAACAAGAACAAACAATCGATTATAACAACCAAGGTGCACACGGTTTCTAGAGAACCGTCTGGTACACCAACACAGAAATCGAAATATAATGAAGAAGCTCTCAAAAATGTCTAACCTAATAATGAACTATGTTCACCCTATTTATAGTTACATAGGGTGACCTAGTTATAGACCGGGCCAGGCCCACATGCACAAATAATAACCAAACAGGCCCAAATCACTAATTAGCCCACATGGCTTATTCCATTACTATCTAACCCACTACAAGGCAAAGCCCAATAGCCTATATTTGTGTTTGATAAAGATAGGCGTAAACCTACACCATTATATGGCCTTACAGAATTCCATATTGACTCTGTTCTAGGCGCTGCGCCTGTAGCCAAGGCACCCTATCGACTTGCACTTCCTGAGATACAGGAATTGTCAACGCAGCTTCAGAAGTTGCCATATTGGAAATTTATAAGGCAAACTTTTTGCCCAACGAAGTTTCAGTTCCGTTTGAGAGGAAGGACGATGGTTTTCAAATAAGCACCAACTACAAGGAGCCGAACGAGCTAACCAACAAGAGTTGGTAACTCTTGCCGAGGATTAACGAATTGTTTATTTAACTAACTATGAGGACCCAACCACCATTTTAAGACTGATCGATGATTGAGTGTCATTATAGGTGAATTCAGGAAGAAAGTATACCGGGGAATTGTGGGACAATAACTTGTTTTAAACCTACACAAAAATTGTGTTTCCTGCGCAATGCACAAAACAGTTTTACACAGAATACGAGACTTTGGGAACCTAGAAAACATGTGCTTAATCCTTTGGGAACCCAGGTTAAAACTCGTAAAGGTTATCACTTAGGAACCACACTTGTTAACTCAAGCAAACCCCATTATCCTGACATATATGCTACTTCAGTCAACTAAACAGGAAGTACCCAAATTTTCTTTTGTTAAAATCTCCACTTTTGCTTATAGCGAATGGATGCTTGCATCTTTACTCCCCTTAATGGTAGTTGCATCATGTTAATTTTCTTCCTGAGAGCGAACACACATTGCTTCGATACTTGGTTATTTCTTCATTTTAGCAAATAATCATTGTTCCATTACTTGGAAACTTATATGTCACACATGCACCATTTGCTACGCATGTGGTTTCGTTTCGAATAAACGCTTCATTAAAGTTCAAATATTATTTTACTAAAGCTAACTATTGGTTTATGATTCGAATAACCTACGTTTTTGTAATTGTTGGCTCCTTTGCTATCAAGTCAACACACTTTCTTGAAACTTCTTTTCTTTCAAGTTACATTCATGGCTTATCTTCGTAACCATGTTGATGCATACGTTTATTGTCGGGTTACGATGAAACCAGGTTCAATTGCTTGAACTTATCCATTTCGCATATTCAATTTAAGAAGTTATATGATGTATTAAGAGCATCATATTCAAATATTTTTACAAGGGTTCTTTTGTTTCGGGTCGTAGTAGACTTGGTTGGTCTACGACTTCACTAAATTGTTTGTTGGTTTCGATACCTTGCAGTGACACTTTCACAGAATTGAAGCTTGCGCTAATTTGGTTGCGCACCTCATACACGGATTTAATTGTTTATTTATTGACTTGCTCTAAATCCGTTTTGTTTATCGACTAAAGAGGTCTCAACACAGTTGTGTGTTAAGACGATGGTACATAGATTCATTTCATATCATGGTGTACCTCCTAACGATTCTTTCATTAACAATCGAATGCCTTGCGGTACTTATTACTTTTTCATCTTCGATCGGAAACAGTGGCTCTTTGACGTTCCATATTCAATTGAAAGGTCCTACTATGCCGTTTGGATCAAATCCTCAAGATTATTCCATTACATTTTCATTTGATCTCAAGCACGGTGAACTTGTTCGGTCACCGCTATTATTGAAATATGTCAATTACGACACCTTGTGGTGTCATCACAAATTTGTAGCTTGTGCTAATCATGGTCAACTGTTTCACACAAAACTATACGTACTTTTATTTGGCTTGTCATCTAAACATTCCTAATGCAACTACGAATTAAGACAATGATACACCCGATTCACTTGTATTTCATTCAGTGTATTCTCGTAATTCAAGAATGTCAACACACTAGTCCTTACCATTTAGTTATTCGAAAGTTAACAGGTCATTTTCATATTCAAATTATTGATTTTGAGTTCATATAGCGGATGCTATGGTTTGTAAAAAAACTCGCTAGCATATTGTGACCAATTGTTTGAGAATCCACTGGTCAAAACTCCTTTGTTGCACCCCGGTTAACTGAGTTACGCTAGATTATACATCTATACGTCTCGTGTCCTTTGACATCAAATGCTAGAACACAGACCGTTTTAACTATTGGGTTCTTATTATTGAAATATATCCCTGGAATTCACCTGATGTGAATAAGATTTGATTCGGTTTTGTGGTTGTCTACCCCAGTATTATTCATATACCTACACGCATAATGAAACCCTAAGGAGTTAAGGTAGTATAAATTTCAAGGAAGAAATTTTCTTAATAGGGGGAGAATGTGACAACTGCTAAATTTGCATGCATCCGTACAATTAATTAATCTTGATTAGTGATTAATGACTGTGCTAAATTATACTTAACTGCTTTCTGATTACTGCATCATACTTACATGTGAATCACATATTTCATAATGTCACAGCATATTTACATGCAAACCATATTGACATAAATGATGCACAAAGCATAGCTAGCACAGTTAGCGGATAACTCAAAAAAATGCTGACGAAGTTCAGTACATAGACAGACAGTGTTTTGAGACCCAGTATGGGCCAGAGACTAAGTACTACACTAGTATGGTGTGTAGGGAAGTAAGGACCACAAAACTGCTTTGCTAGGTGATAGTTTAAATGTCGGGAAGTGCCTAAAACCCACATAAAGTGCTGAATTCAGCATATTTCTGCAAAAATCAGCATTTTAACAAGTTGGTAACATGCAAAAATATGACTAAATGGTCCTGAATGCTTTCCTAAGTGTCGGGAATTAAAAGTGTCACAAAAGGGTACATAAAGAACACTAAACGATATAGTTTGACACTTTAACGAACCGGTATCTAACCGAATAACCGAACACTACCCGAATCACTAAAATTTTACTAGAAGCATTGTTTTAATGTTTCTGAGCTAGTTATGATTCCCGAACACCCTAACACACTATATAACACCATATTAACTTAAACACTGAACATTACACTTGTAAACTAACTAGCTTGCAGAACTAACCATTGAAACACAACTAGACCCCCCCTCATGTTGACGGTCACAAGGTGGCCCACCATCAAGATTTTTACTTGATCTTATGTAATACCTCGTAATTTCATGTCCAATATAATATCGACACGTGTCATGGACTTTAAACGTGTAAAGAACTAATTTAGAGGGACTAAAGTTGACAAACGAAGAATGTACATGTATAAAAGGATTCAAAGTGTCAACAATGGATAAATATACCTTTCAATAACCCTACACGATGTTTATACCCTTAAACGAATGAATTATGAATCATACGAAGCCAAATGTGGAAGAAAGTGAAAGTTTACAAACCGCAAGGGTTAAAAGTGTCAACATGTTTAATTTATACCTCTGAATGATCTTTTAGCGAACCTGAAGCTTTGTAACGATTAATTATGCTCACTAGAATAAGTGATAAAAATTTCACAAGGTTTTGATAATGTATGAGAAAGTTATGCTAACATTCGTATATGAGGGGTTAAAAGCGTCAACGTTGAAATTTAAGGCTTTTCGGGTGATCATAAAACTAACCAAGGACTTAACAAAGTTTGGTTATGTCTTGGAGCCCTTAAAAGTCAATTTGGAGGGTTAAATATGCAAAATATGGAGTTAAAACCACTTTAAAAAGGACCAGGGACCAAACATGCAAATGCTGAAAGTTATTTGACCGTTTGTGGGCCTCATACTGGCCGCGTAAGACTTCACTGGGAGCTTACACGGGCCGCCTAAGCCTGCCAGCGACAGAAAGTTTGGACAGGTGCCTGTGCAACCTGTTCCACCACCTTAACTTACCATTTTTCGATTCCAGGGGCTGCACCAACAGGTTTTCATGCATAGGGGGCACTTGTAAGCATCTGGGATCAATCCTAGACTTGTTTGGCATCATCTTGTTCAATCAAAATTCATATATATAGAGCACTTGTTGCAACAAGTGCACTTGCTCATTTCAAAATCATTCAAGGCATTCTCTGGAGCTCTCTGGTCATCAAACAAGTTTCCATAAGTTCCATAATCGTGATTAGGACTATTGTAAGCTTCCTTAACCTCTCTTAATTCAGTTTTATTAGTTTAATGGCCTAAAGTCAAACCCGTCGTAATTAAGGTTTGACTTAGTGATTAATCACTAATGGTCCAGTCAATTCTCGAATTAAGAGTAGCTTTGAGTTGGTAATTATGTGGGTAATAAACCCTTAAAAGGGCACTCTCTGATTCCCACTCTAACTAGGTCAATTGTCGAGTCAAACTTGATTATAAAAAGTCTACAGAAAGCAATTTTTCAAATAAACACATAATTAACAATGTAGAAGCCATGCAACCTGTTCTATCATTCATATAACTTGGGAATTAATGTAAGAACATGTCTAAGCATGTTCAACCCGACAATTTTCAGTTTAAGCTCGGTTCGGAACCGAAAATCGCAAAAGTAGACTTTTGCTTTGACTTTCATTTCTGACCCATTATAGCATATTTTAGAAATGCCTTAGAGCTTTATTAGGACCAAGTTACATGTTAGTACAACCCTCTGTGATTATACAACTTGGTTCATTAGTTATCTGATTCATATGCATGTTTCCGTTATATGCCTAAATATTGACTATTATGCCCTTTTAACCTTAAAACAAGAATTTTGAAAATGTGAAAGGACAATAACCTTTGTTACTGAATCATAAACATGTCCTTAAATATTCACATCAGTTTGAGGTCTAGATTAGGAGTTATGCTCAATAGCGTAATTAGAAAACTTTTTATTAATTAAACGGCGTAATTAGCATAAAGCCTATCTAAACCCAATTTTTGATACCAAACTTTTTACCTACTGATGTAAAATAATATTTTGGTATTTTTTAAGATTTTTATTTATTTTTAGGCTGAGCATAACATAGGGTTATAGCTTTGATTCGGTAATTGTCGGTTTTACCCTTTTCATGCATAAAATGAGTTTTACATAACATTTTAATACCAAACCTTTTGCTACTGATTTTATATGATAAACAAAACATTTTAAGCTTTCTGGAATGATAAAAATATCAGCTTTTCTTATAAAACCCGAAAATCGCTTAAAAACCGCCTTTTTACGCGTTTTAAAGGCATAGTATGAGTTAAAATCATTTTAAACATATAAGACTTGATACCTACTGATGTTTTAAGTAAATTTTCATAATTAAACAGTAAGTAAAAGTTTTGAACTCAGAATGCTAATTTTGACCTTTAAAGCACTATGTGAAATTACCAAAATGCCCCTACGGTGCATAGTTTGGTTATAAAAGATAAATTTCACATATATGCAATACCCTACTGTTATGACTTATAAAAATGAATATTTTTTACTGATTACATCAGACCTGAAACTCAGATTTATATTTAAACTCTTTTATAAGCTTTAAAATGACCAAAATACCCCTACGGGGCATAATTTGAGTTTAAATTCGTTTTGGGCATAATGGAAGGTATCCTACTGATATCACAACATATTTAAGGCATATTAACTTAGGAAACCTGTTCATGACTCATTTGGTTACCCGTTACGCACTTTTCTCGTTCGGTGCGGTTTATGTAACTAGTTTGCGTAAATTAGCCGAAACGGGTCAAATCTTATCATTTTTATCTCAAAATCCAGAATGTGTTTAGTTTACCCATATTAAACAAGTATACAAACTTGTCGGGTCTAAACCACATTCTAATCCGGTCTCCGCTTAATCGTGCGTTTTGCACCGTATCTTCCTTTAAAACTAACCGGTCTAAGTCTAGGCTTAATTAAGACCCGTTAGGAATCTAATAGGTTATTAAAAACCTTCGTTCCAGATTAGGAGCCCGGTAAAAGCTACTTGCACTCACTGATTGTGATATATATACTTGCTCAGGTAAATACTTTTAACTTGTTTTCCCTATACGGGCTTGGGATACGGTATTATAATAATACCGCTTGGTCGGGTATGTAGTTGTTTAAATCGGATTGTGATTAACATATTTACATAACCCATTTTAATCTATTTTATTTGGTATATGGCCCTTGGGGGGTTAATGACCATGTCCCGGATATCCTTGGCATCATTCATTGAAATGGCCACGACTTAAGCACGGGGTGTAGGCATACACCTGACAGCTGCATATGTAAAAACTGGTAACCCACTTTAAGGAATTAACCTTGTGGGCATTATACCTGTGGCGTGTCAGTTAATCTTGTCCGGCTTTTCTAACCGGCCCTGACGGACGACAAATAAGTAAAACTGTATACAAGATTATTTTTAAATAATTGTCCCAAATTATAAAAGATATTTTGTGCCTTGTGCATTCAAACCAATTTTCTTAAACTCTTTTCAAAATGAGTCGGTTAATTGTATTTACCAGTGTAAACTGGTGTATTTTCCCAAAAAGGCTAAGTGCAGGTACTATACGGAATAGGCTGGCTACTCCTAGCATCATTAAAGAGTCTTGCAAGCTTAAGATGTTAAAGTTTGTTGAACAATGATCTTTTTATCTTTTGATCCGCCTGTGGATCCTTTACAGTCCGTTTGTAATACTTTGATATTACTTTTTAATCGGTTTGTAATGTGATTCATCTTTTGCTTCCGCTGTACATTAAATTGTGTTGTTTGACTATGATGATATCAACTACGTCACGATACTCCCCACCGGGCCCACCGGTAATACGTGGAAATATCGGGGTGTGACAGGTTGGTATCAGAGCCAACATTGAGTGAATTAAACACTAGCCTTTCGTGTTTAATCTCAGTTACACAGTTGCACATTCCTCGACTTTTGAGTCTAGACAAAGAACTTAGGACTAATCCTAATTCGTTTTATTTTGTCCTTTATTTGTTCCTTTGTTGTCTTTTGTTTGTTTTGACAGGTATATCAAAATGCCACCGAGATTCAGGAGAGGAAGAGGCAAGGCACCAGTTACTGGACACGATCATGAAGCCGGACCTTCACACCGGCGAACCCCATCTATCACCATGAGTACAAGTCCTCAGGAAGATTGGAGGACGTATCTGGAGCCAGTGAGGCGGTCTGTCTTGCTAAGTTCGTCACCATCCTACCACCATTCGTTCGGGCCCCAATCTGAAAACGAGCACCACAACTCACACCACTCGTTCATCCCTCTCCAATGATCCAACTCACACCACTCCTTCAATGACCCAACACCCTTTTTCCAGAGCCGGTTCAACCCGGTAAACTTCATTGAAGAACCAGTGGGTTTTAACCCATTTGGACCCAAAGACCACTTCTCTGGCGACCATGCGATGGACATGGATGAAGATACTGATCCCGCTGAACCTCCAACTGGGACACCTACTCACCCCATCGAGATCTCGGATGGGTCATCATTCCATGGATCACCTTACCGTGGTCCAGACAGCTACCAGGCGAGATTTGCCCAATATGATTGTGTGTTTACCCCTTCTTACCATTCCTCGCCTCAGCAGTAGCAGCAGGATCCCTCTGAGGATTCTCGTTTTGTAGCGGTCACTCCACCGCCACCACCACCAGTTCAGCAGCCGCCTCCGGAGCCACCGAGGCGAAGAAGATCAAACGCACGGATGTCCGTGCGAGGAGTAGTGCGTATCAGCACCCCTCAACCTTCGAGTGGCAGCCACTACCCTCCACTCTATGAAGACCCGCAGATGGGTGGGCCTTCAAACCCCGTCTCTGAGGTAGACTCCGCGCCTGTCGCGCCACCACTATTGGGTTATGATAACCCAATTCCTACATACGCCGGTTCAGCGGCATACAACCCATTTGAACAGCCAGCCCATACCAACTACAACTATGCTGATGTTGACCCATACCAGGCAGCATGGGACTACAATGTTCTCCACCCCGAGGGGCCATATGGAGCTCCCTGGGGAGTTGGATACCCAGCTTATGGGTACCAATAACTGCCACCTCCTCAACCTCCACATCAGCAGCCGCCGCAGCCGCAATTGATACCGCCGTCACAACAACAGGAGATTCTCCAACGGTTGAGCCAGTTGGAGCGGGAGGTTCAAGAAGACCGTAGGAACCACCGGGGATTCCTCAAAGGGTTGGCAAGTCTAATCAAGGGGAAGAGCAAGAAAAGGGATTTTTGAAGATTCCTTATTTATTTATTTGTATTGTAATTTACTTGCTTTAAATCAAGTCCCTGCGTGGACATCTGTTTCTGTATTCAGCCTCTGCGTGGGCAAGTTATTTCTCTTTAAGTCTCGTTTAGGGCAAACATGTACTCTTTAATTTTGTAGTGGAATGGTTAAATTTGAATTTCATTTTTGTCATTATGCATAAATATAATATATGAAATAAATGAAAAATGTCATTCCTTTTATAAGATCTGCTACATTAATAGAATACCAAAATCTAGAAAGGACAAGACCTAGCCCATGTGTCATCTTAAGACAGGGCCAAGATGGTAGTTACTCAATTAGATTCGGATCCTTGTTAACATCTCAATTTAGGATTGCTCTGCGTTAAATATTAAAAAGAATCTTAAAGGTATAACCTAGCCTATATGTCATTTTAGACATGGCCAAGTTGGCAAAACCTATTTAAAAGATTCAAATCCTCGTTAACATCTGAAAACATGTTAACACCCTTGGCAAAATGTGATTCGATAAAATCGCATAAGTCATTCTTAAATTGGGTTATTCCAATTCCCTCCTTATTTATATAATCATCCATTAGTGATGAAGTGCCTACGGGCCATAATTAATGTCCTCTGAGACTAAAGACAGTGGTGGTTTACGACTCCCTATTAAGAAAAGGTAATGAACTTTGATTCAAGCCTTAGTGCCTCGATTCTATAAAATCCTGGCTTATAAATTAAATCTGTCCTTGTGACTCGACCTTTTGTGCTATTATTAAATTATAATTAAGGATTATTATGATAAAGATCCTGAATAAATATATTTAACAGATTAACCAATATGGTTATTAATACCATGGTTAATAAATCGTCAAGAACGATAGTACTGTTATAAATTCTAAATAACCCTTGATTTCCTCCTAGTCAATCGGTCATATTGTCCTCATTAAGTGTGATTTGTATATTTTAATAAATGAGAGATATTCTCTCCTTCATTGTTGTATCAATTCTTCCTGTGTTTATAGTTGTAAAAGTTGAATGCAAATCATCAAGGTTTCACCATTATCACATGATATCAGCCAGCCAAGATCAAGCCTTTTTCTTCTTCTAATTCGCTGACCAACTTCTCTTTTCTTCCTCTCTTTTCTGCCGACCTCTCTTCATGGCTACCAACACCACATCCGACCTCTCCACCATACCGCTGCACTCTCTTAGCCATCTCATAAATATCAAATTGAACTCCACAAACTATCTCCCATGGGAGAAACAACTCACACCGGTTCTCGACTACCTCAAGTTACTCGGCCATATTGATGGTTCAACCCCTCCCCCTCTGAAAATATCACTTCCGAAAAACAAATCTCTGCCAATCCCGAATACCTTTCTTGGAAAATCGCAGATCAAAAAGTCATCCTATTGATCAACTCCACCCTACCCGAATAGGCAATGGCTGAGACCATCAGCCATACCACGACTTTTAGCGTGTGGAAGGCCTTAGCCGATGCCTATAGCCATTGTTCGATAGAACGTATTCACAATCTAAAGGACACTGTAACACCTCGAAAAATTTCGTCCAATAATGTCTTGACACGTGTCATAAGGTTCCGGTATGTGAAAACAAACTCTAGAGGGACTAAAAGTGACAAACAGTGAAAATTATGGAACGTAAGGGTCCAAAGTGTCAACAATGGATAAATAGACTCTATGATAACCCTACATAATGTTTATAACCTTAAACGGATGGATCATGGATCATACGACGCGGAAATTGCACAAAAAGTGAGGAATTGCAAACTATAGGGGCCAAAGGTGTCAACATGTTGAATTTATACCTCTGAGTGAACTTTTGGCAGACCCGAAGCATTGTAATGCTAAAATATACTCACTAGAATGTGTGGTAAAAATTTCATGAAGTTTCGTTAACGTATGAGAAAGTTATGGCCAAAACCGTACTTGAGGGACTAAAAGCGTCAACGTCGAATTTCATGGCTTTTCGGTTGAGCGCAAAGTTATCCGAGGACATTACCATGTTGGTAAATGTCCCAAGGTTCTTAGAAACCAAGTTTGGGGGTTTACGCGTCATGATAAGTAGCCGAAGCATCGCGTGCAAGAGCAGGGACCAAAGCTGCCAAGTTTGAAACAATTTTGGGCCTGCAGACCCCAGGCGACCCGCCTGGGAATCCTTAGGCGGGCCGCGTGACCCCGCCAGCATCAGAACTTCGTGAAAATTGCAATTTGGGTCCGAATTTGAGTGTGTAACAGCTGTGGCCACCTCCATAAATCACCAATGAGAGTCCTTGCATGCCTAGGCTACTGAGAACTCCCTTTATCAGCTGAATTTCCTCCATATAACAGATTATTCATTCATTTCTTTGAGCTCTTACATTGTGATCAAGAACACCAAACTTGCAAAACTCTCAAGACAACTTCTGGAGCAATTCTGAACGACAAGGCAGCATCCTAGTGTTAACTAAGCTTCATTAGGACCTTTGTAAGCTTCTATATCAGTCTCTAATTCGTTCTTGCCTTGATTATTAGCAAAAGTCAAAACCGTTATTCTTGTAGTTTGACTTTTCGATTAAACAAGTTATACTCTGTCATTTCTCAAATTGAAACCACTGATATGTTGGTATTTATGTGGGAAACAAACCCTCAAAAGGGTATTCTCTGATTCCCACTTTATGCATGCTAATTGTCGAGTCAAAGTTGTTTCTAAAAAGTCAACAGAAATCGTTTTTGCGAAAAATAGCTCAAATGGTAATATAGAGGACATGCAATCAGTTTGATCATCAAAAATAATTTATAATGAATATAAGAATGTGTTTTATCATAATAAACTCGACAATCTTTAGTATAAATACGAATCGGAACCGAAAGTCTTGTAGAACGACTTTTTCGTAGACTATCGATTCGGATCCGTACATGCATGTTTGAGATCTGTATTGAAGCCTATTTTTGACCATTTTTTTATTTTGGTAAAACTCTCTGGAATTTTTATATCTCGAGTCTATACTTAGCCGATTCATTTGCATGTTCCCGATTTATGCTTAAAGTTGACTATTTTGCCCTTTTTGATATAAAACGTGATTTTTGGAAAAGTGAAAGAGTAGAAATCTTTATTTCTAATATATAAACTTGCACCGAAAATTTGAGGTCAGTTGGTGGTCCAGATTTTGAGTTATGGCCGATAGCGTAAAACTATGTTCTTATGTTTAATAAACGACGCATTTCGCGTATAAACCATTTCAGGCCACGTTTTGATACAAAACTTTTTACCAACTGATGTTATATATTATTTTGGGAATTTTGATGATTTTTATTTAATTTTTGGCTGATCGGATCATAGATCGCTAAGTCGATTCGGTTAATGCCGGTTTTTACCGTTTAAGCCATAAAATGAGTTTTATACATTCTTTTGACCCGAAACCTTTTTCTACTGATTTTATATGTTAAATAAATTATTTTGAGCCTTCTGGAAATGTAAAAAATCTCAGCTTTCTTATTAAAACCCGGAAACGGCTCTAAATCGCATTTTTAGCATTTTTAACGCATAGTAAGCGTTATACTCATTTTAAACATATAAGACTCATACCCACTGATGTATTTAGTATATTTTCATATAATAACAGTAAGTATAAGTATATGAACCCAGATTTCCAGTTTTGGCATTTTTAGCCCTTGTGAAATTACTAAAATACCCCTACGGTGCATAGTTTGATTTCAAATGATAAGTTTGGTATATGGGTCATACCCTACTGTTATAATATGTTAAATGAAGTATATTTACTGTATAAACCAGACCCGAAACTCAGATTTCTAATATGACTCTTTTATAATCTTTTAAATGACCAAAATGCCCTTCTAAGGCATAAATTGAGTTTAAAATTATTCGGGGCATAATAGAACATAACTTACTGATATTATATCATATTTAAAGCGTATTATATCAGGGAACTTGCATTTGACTCTTTTGGCTACCCGTAACGCCCTTTTTGCGTTCGGTTCGGTTTACGTAACTAGTTTGCGTAAATTGACCGAAACGGGTCAAACGTTATCATTTTTATCTCAAAATCCAGAATGTATTTAGTATACCCATATTATACAAGTATTCAAACTTGTCGGGTCTAAATCACATTCTATCCGGTCTTTCGCTTAATCGTGCGCTTGTACCGTATCATCCTTTAAACTAACCGGTCAAAGCTTAGGCTTAAATAAAAGACCCGTTAGGAATCTAATAGGTTATTATAAACCTTTGTTCCAGATTAGGAGGCCCAGTAAAAGCTACCTACACTTACCATTTGTGATTCATACTTGCTCAGGTAAATACATTTTGACTTATTTTCCCTATACGGGCTTGGGGTACGGTATTTAAAATACCGCTTGATCGAGCGCACAAATCCTGCACCCTATGGGTGTACAGTCTTGAATAGTTTGTGCGACTCGTTTAAACAGTCTTGTTCTTACTTTAGGCTTTGGGGGGTTATTGACTGTGTCCCGGATATCCTTGGCATTATCTTACGAGATGGCCACGACCAGAGCACGGGGTGTAGGCGTACACCCGGCGTGTATAACTCTTTAATGTGGTGTGTCATTTAATCTTTAGCCCGGACAGCAGATCCCGGGCCACCAAATGTACGAGTAACATGTAATTCGTTCACAAGTTTATATTGCATAATTATCCCATGTTAATAAAAATATTTATGCCTTGTGCATTTAAATCAATTTTCAATCATTTTCAAAATGAGTCAGTTGATTTGTATTTACCAGTGTAAACTGACGTATTTTCCCAAAAGGTTAAGTGCAGGTACTATACGAACTAGGCTGGCTGTTTCCTAAGAGCGTCCACTATAGTCTCGCAAGCTCGGACGACAAAATAAACTGTTGAACAATTTTATCTTATTTTTATTTGATCCGCCTGTGGATCCGTTTCAACTACTCATGATGTTATTATTACATTTAATTAAAGTTGAAATGTATCTATTCTGCTTCCGCTGTGCATTATTATATTGTGTTGTTTGTCTATGACGATGCCAACCACGTCACTGTACCCCACACCGGGCCCACCGGTGACACGTGGGGATCGGGGTGTGACAGGTTGGTATCAGAGCCAACGCTGAGTGAATTAAACACTAGTCTTTTGTGTTTAATCTCAGTTACACAATTGCACATTCCTCGATTTTCGAGTCTAGACAAAGAACTTAGGAAATGTTCAAAATTTCGTTTATTTTATTTTCATTTTCTAACCTTGTCTCATATATATATTTTTGTTGTGCAACTTGTCTGATTTTTGACAGGTTCATCATGCCGCCACGTATGCGAGGACGAGGAGGATTCGCCACATCACATGACCACGAGGCAGGGCCTTCGCACAGGCGAGCCCCATCAGCATCGCACAACACTGCTGCCCATGATCTTTGGAGATCATTTGCTGAACCAGCCAGGCACTCGGTATCACTGAGTACCTCGCCATCCCTACCTCACTCCTTTGGGCCACATTCTGAAAATGGGCCCCATGACTCCCATGGATCTTTCATACCCCTACACCAGTCACCTCCCTGATGCCTATTTGGATGAACCAGTGGGTCATAACCCACTAGGACCTGAAGACCACTTCTCTGGTGGTAACGGGATGGAGGTCGACGAGGACACTGACCCTTCCCTGCCACCGCCCGGCACGCCTAACCATCCCATTGAGATATCGGATGGGTCACCATACAGGGGATCACCATTCAATGGTGTTGACAGCTACGAGGAGAGGTTTAAGCAGCACGATTGGTTTTATACCCCCAGCCACCACAACTCTCCCATGCACCAGTCTTACCACGGTTCTCCCGTGCATTCGCAGCACCACTCTCAGCAGCAGCAGCTTCAGCAGCCGCCTTTGCAGCAGGACCCATCTGAGGCCTTCTGGCGCGACGTGGTCACTCCGTCGCCACCACCACCACCGGTTTTGCCTCCTCCGCCTCAGAGGCCAAGGAGGAACGCGCGTATGTCTACGCGAGGAGGGATTCGCATTGCCACCCCTCGACATTCAGGTAGCGGCCGCTACTCGCCGCTCCACGAGGAGTCAGAGATGGGAGAGTCTCAGCATCCCGTCTCAGAGGTTACTTCTGCGACTATTGCGCCACTACCGTCGCAGAACTTTGGAGAGCCCATCCCTGCGTATGCTAGCGCAGCACAGTTCAACCCTTTCGAGCCGACTTTTCCTCCCGGTTATGATTATACGGGAGATCCCTACTGGTTAGCTTCAGGCTACAACCCTCTCAATCAGGAGAGTACATTTGGAGGTCCCTGGACTACGGGACAATCAGCTTTTGGGTACGTACCGCAAGGGTACCAGCAGCCGCAGCCTCCACAGCCACAGCAGTATCAGCCACCGCCGCCGGCGCCAATGATGTCGCCACCGCAAGTCCAAGAAATCCTGCAAGGGATACACGACGTGCGACGGGAATTGCAAAATGATCGCCGACACAACCGCGGTATGTTCAAAAAGATGGTTGACTTGATTAAGGGTAAGAGTAAGAAGGATTATTAAATCCTGTGTTGTTAGCTCTTTTACTCATGTCCCTGCGAGGACATTTATTCCTGTATTCTACCCCTGCGTGGGTATATTTCTCTTATTCTACCCCTTCGTGGGTATGTTGTTCTGTTAACCCCTGCGTGGGTTTGTTTTGTTTTATTTGTTGTTGTTGTTATTGGTTTAGCCCCTGCGCGGGCATGTTATTCACGTTATTTGAATTAAAGTCCCGTTTAGGGCAAAGATGTACTAGTTACTTTATTTAAAATTTGAAATGGTTAATTTGAATTTCTCATTTAATTTATGTACATGAATATAATATTCAAATCAATGGAAAATATCAATTTTTATTTGATTTGCCATTTTGATAAGAATCTTAGTAAGGTAAAACCTAGCTTGAATGTCTTATTAACAGGCCTGGCCAATATGGTAAAACCTGGTTGAAAAGATTCAACTCTCTGTTAACGCTGAAAACATGTTAACATTCTTGGCCAAGCGTGATCTGTAAAATCACACAAGCCACCCTTTTTAATATCTGTATACAAGTCTGATTATGACTTGATACCTACGGGTTATGACTATGTCATATAGTGGCAGTTGTGGTTTATGACTCCCTGCCTAGTAAAGGATTATTTGTTTAATTATACAATGCTAATCCTATAAAAATCTAAATTTATAATTTAGAAGATGTCCGAAGTGACTAGGCCTATTGTGCCAATATATATATTTCATTCCATAATATAGTTGCTAATAAAAGTGCTGAATGAAATTTAAATAAATTAACTATTATGGTTCTTAATACCATGGTTAATAAATCGTCTAGAACGATAATACTGTTAGGTTTCTAAATAAGACCTTGTCCTTTTATGTAGCTTAAAGCTACATGGCCAAATCGGAGGAGACCAACAGTCACTCTGGAGAACACCCAGATGATACAAAGATTCACGTCACTGGTGCGGAACTGCAAGCACTGGTTGAAAACGCTGTTGCCAAAGCTATGGATAGGCAATTCAGAGAATCTAGCGGGACTCGGAGTAGGACCCGAACTGTAACGCACGTTAAGCCCAAGACTCATTCAGAGGCTCATAGTAAGCCGCCTTCTAAGAAGAATGAGCCGAAAAAGGATGAGGGGGATAATCACTCCTCCAACCACAGCAGTATTCCTAAGCAAGAAATCAAGCTGAAGCATGATACGCACAGCAAGTCCTGTACGCACAAGTATTTCGTTTCATGCAAACCCAGAGATTTTACTGGGGAAAAAGGAGCAGTTGACTGCATGACGTGGATTAATGAGATGGACACTGTTGTTGATATCAGCGGGTGTGCTGATAGGGACGTTGTGAAGTACGTGTCCCAGTCATTTAAAGGAGACGCGCTTGCATGGTGGAAATCACTTCTACAAGCTGCCGGTAAGGACGCACTGTACAACATGACATGGGATCAGTTTGTAGCCCTAATCAAAGAGAATTTCTGCCCGCAGCACGAGGTCGAAAGAATTGAGTCGGATTTCGTATCCCTGGTAATGAAAAACCTCGATTGTCAAGCGTATCTTACTACATTCAACACCTTATCTCGATTGGTGCCGTATTTGGTGACCCCTGAGCCACGAAGGATCGCCCGTTTTATTGGGGGCTTGGCACCGGAGATAAAGGCGAGTGTTAAGGCTTCAAGGCCTATGACATTTAGATCCGTAGCTGATCTATCCCTCTCCCTCACTCAAGATGTAGTCAGATTGAGAGCTATGAAGAGCTCAGAGGAAAACAAAAGGAAACGTGAGGATGACACCTCACGAAGATCTGAGAAACGACACAGAGGAAACAACGACCATAGGAAAGGGTCGGGATCTAAGAAAGGAGATCATCAATCGGGTGAGAGACCCAGATGCAAGACCTGCAAGAGACACCATTTTGGGAAATGTCGTTTGGAGACGAAATCCCAGTCTTCCGAGAAACGATGTGGAATCTGCAAGTCCACAGACCATAAGGCATTGGATTGCAAGAGGATTAAGGATGCAACTTGTTTTGGTTGCAACGAGAAAGGGCACATCCGGCCAAATTGCCCAAAGAATGCGAAGAAAGCCGATGAAGGAAAGAAGACTAATGCGAGAGTCTTCAGAATGGACGCCAAGGAAGCAGTTCTAGACGACAACATCATTACAGGTACGTTTCTTGTAAATGATGTTTTTGCTAGAGTCTTGTTTGATTCAGGAGCTGATAAGTCGTTTGTAGATGATAAGATTTGTAAATTGTTGAACCTTCCTGTTAAAACCTTAAGTATGAAATATGAGGTGGAATTAGCCGATGGAACCATAGAAACCGCCTCGACTGTTCTAGATGGATGTGTTATATCCATTAGGAATCATTCCTTCCCGTTATCCTTGCTTCCCTTTAAGCTAGCTGGATTCGATATAGTGATAGGCATGGATTGGTTAGCGAAAAACCAAGCCCAGATTCTGTGCAACAGAAAGCAAGTAGTAGTGAAGACTCCGTCTGGTGAGTCACTCACTATTCAAGGAGATACCCAGCATGGATTGCCTGAGCAAGTGTCCATGCTCAAGGCATCCAGATGCATGCAGAAAGGTTGTGTCATTTATATGGCACAAGTTACCATTGATGAGCCGAAGCCGAAGATTGAAGATATCCCTGTTATCTCGGAATATCCTGAAGTATTCCCAGAAGAACTACCCGGTTTGCCACCAGATAGGCAAGTGGAGTTTCGGATAGACATCATTCCAGGCGCTGCGCCTGTAGCAAGAGCACCATATAGATTGGCACCAACGGAGATGAAGGAGTTGAGGACGCAGTTGGATGATCTATTAGCTAAAGGTTTTATTAGACCTAGCTCGTCTCCTTGGGGAGCGCCAATCTTGTTCGTTAAAAAGAAGGATGGGTCGATGCGTCTGTGCATCGATTACCGTGAGCTTAATAAGGTCACTATCAAGAATAGGTATCCGTTACCCAGGATCGACGATCTGTTCGATCAGTTGCAAGGAGCAAGCTACTTCTCCAAGATCGACCTGAGGTCAGGTTATCATCAGTTGAAGGTCAAAGACGAAGATGTGCACAAGACGGCGTTAGGACTCGTTATGGACATTACGAGTTCCTAGTGATGCCTTTTGGGCTCACCAACGCACCAGCCGCATTCATGGATCTCATGAATCGTGTCTGCAAGCCCTATCTAGATAAATTCGTTATCGTCTTTATTGATGACATCCTTATCTACTCGAAGAGCCAAGCTGACCATGAGAAACACCTTCGTTGTATTCTCAAACTTCTGCATCAAGAGAAGCTTTATGCCAAATTTTCGAAGTGTGAATTTTGGCTTCGAGAAGTCCAATTCCTTGGACATGTAGTAAGTGAGCGTGGTATCTGTAACAACTCTCATTAACATTAATAAATAGAATGATAATTAGTCAAATAAGGAAACCCTAATTGAGACACCTAAGTGATTTGGCACTAACCCTAAAAATTCCGGAATAATCGGAATCAGGATCAGAGCCCCTAACACTCAGGGGGGGTAAACCCTAGCTGATAATTATCCTCCGAATTCGTTGTGTAAACTGAAATTAATCGTACAATTGACTCACCTAGGCTATGCAGATGACCAGGCTACCCTAGAGGTGTGCCCCGCGACACGCGACAGGCACGGGTAAACCTGTCGCGACACGCGGGCGAGTCCCATTTTCAGTATAAATAGAGGGGTTCAGGACTTGAATTCAGATGTTAAATCGACGATCGAATTCACAATATACGTCGAGTTATAAGCAAAACAGTCCAACACACACACAATTATCGAATCGCTGCCACAGAACAGGGTAATTATTCGATCGCTATTACGATTCAGTTTCCAGGATCAACATACCCAAAGAATGTCTAAGTGCCGCCCACATTGGGCTATGCTTTGTCGTTGTCGATAATTCGATAATGAGTTGAAGCATTGTACTTTGTCGTTGTCGATAATTCGATACACGAGTTGAAGTACTATACTTTGTCGTTTGTCATTTTGATAAATGAGTTGAAGTATCGCACTTGGTCATTCATTGTGAATATTTGATCTCGGGAAATTATCGTAACTGCTGTATTGATCACTAACTCTGTTTTGTGTACATTATTGTGAAATTAGGTTAACAGGGATAAAATCATATTCTGTCAGTACTAAATCTACAATGTGAGTCATTCTCTTTTTATCAATTATTTTACAATACTCCAAACCAATTTTCCAAAAGTTATAATTACAGTGATTAAGTTTATGTAATCACCAAATTACAGCCGGTATGTGGGGTATTGTGCACAGTATTATTATTGTTTTAATCACATTAGGTGGGCGAGCCTAAAAGAAAGTGATATACGTCACTCATTGGGCCAGCCAATGGTGATATGACCACAGTCACAGAGCTGGTCTGTGACAAATACCTATTCTTGAATGTTGGTTGATAATAAACATATGTAAAAACTCTTAATACTGTAAATTATAACAAATGTGTCGTTTTCAGTAAAATGAATGATTCACTCAGTATTTCCCGCTGAGAAAATCTTTTTCAAACATGTTTCAGGTGATCTGCTGTAAATCAGGAAAAGTGCTGAGGAGCATTTCAAGCTTAAAATAGTGGCTCAATATAAAATGAATAAAGATGTTTTAAAATAAGAATTTATCACTAAACTTATGTATTGTAAATTATCGGGGTTTTATCCCGAATTGTGAAATAAAAATAATCGGGAAAAATTTAGCTTTACAACGATCCTGATGTTCAAAATTTTTCCGCTGCTAAAACTCAATTAAACAAATATCACGGGGTTTCTGTCCCGCGGCTCCGGAAACGGGTCAAACCGGGTCGGGGGCCGTGACAGAAACAAGGTGGTATCAGAGCCACTGAGTTAAGCTAATTAAGTATTTAACCAATACTTAATTTTCCTGATTACTATTATGTGATTATGTGATTATGTGCTTTTAATTGATTATTTGTTAGTTACAGTATGGGTAAACAAAAGTTGCAAGATATCTATCTTAAACTAGATAGATCAATTTACGAGAAAGGAAGTTCGTCTAAAACTAAAATTTCAAAGCTCCCTACGATTCCCGAGGAAGGAATATTTGTGCAAAAAGCGAATTATGAAAATCCGCTTTCTCCTAGAAAAAGGAGTATGATTATTAAGAAAAGTAAGGAGCAAATCCGAGAAAAGAAGATTAAAAAGGAAACCCAGGAGTTACTTAAGAAATCACCTTGGGAAGATAAACTCGATGAAAAATGGGCAAATTTATATATGCTAGCCACTGTGGCTGAACATGCAAATCTTTAAAGATGCCCTAAAATTTTAAGCAGTACTTCCCCAAGAAGTAAATAAATAAAAGTTAGTAAAATAAAAATTGAGTGTGTCTTCTGTATTTTGTACAAATAGTGTGCAATAAAACTTCCATGTTATTTGTTAAACTTTGTTCCAAAGTTTTAACTTGATATTTTATGCATTTTGCATATATGCTACACAGCATGAACGAGATATCTGAAGCTTTTCAGAACCTCAATTTGTACCCAGTGAACATAGAAGTTTCTCATGAATTCACGGGATATATTGCTGACGTGGACCAACCTGTAAAACTTCCTACTCCACCAGTGACCAAACCAAAAAGGAGGCCAAAGAAAAATTATGTATGGGGAAGCCGTATACGTAAAAGAAAGACAGTTACAAGAACCCCTAAAACTAGTAAACCTTTAGACAAAGGAAAAGCAATTATAATCCAAGAAAACCCTAATCCACGAGAACAAGAAACTGAAGCTAATGACGAATCCAGGCAAATGGAGGAGCAGTTTGATCAGTATTCTCAGGAAATAGCAATAGAAATAGGGCAAGGTTCTGACCCAACCCAAGTAGAAGTTGGAGAAAATTCTAACCAAACTAAAAGAGTTACTTTTCAGGATCAGATAGATATTTTACTAGAAAAATGTGAGACTATGCAACCTGTCAGTCCGGGTATTTTTACTTATCCTATCGAAAACCCAATTCCTATGAATTTTGCACCAACCATCACTGAACCAATAGTCCATAACCAACCTGTAGAAATGGAAGAATGGTGGACCAACGATTGGCAATTTCAAAATATTGTCAATAACGCTTATTCATTCTTTCCACAGTTCGACCCAGAACCCCTACCCAATCCACCGATGAGCAATGAGAACCTGGCTGAACTTCGCCATTTCGGTGAAGAGTTGATGGACGCAGGGAATAGAATTAGGGAAATAGGGGGACAGATTGCCTGGAAGTATGACGAGAGGGAACTTCGTTTTTAGGATAACAAATAGGAGGACGGAAACTATCTTTGTATAATAGTAATAGTAAATAGCGAAACCAGTTGTAACATAACGAATAAAACACTGTAAAATATCGATGTGTATTGATGCATACTATACTGATATGAAATGCAATCGAGAAATCGATAATTTTGGCTTTATGTGTTATAACTTGTTTAATGATTTGTATGAATTGTTAATTGCTAATTATTCATAATAACTTATCGTCAGATGGCAAATAATAACGAACCAGTAAATGAAGTTAATCAATCGGAGCAACACCCAGAAGATCAATATATGACCAAACAAGATATTGAAAATATGGTTGCCCAAGGAATAGCTAACGCAATTCCAATGTTCGTTGCTGCTATGAAAAATCCAAACGATCCGCAACATATCGTTCCTAGTAAACATACTATCGAAGATAATTTCAGTAATAGTATAAACGGGGGCAATGATCAGATAAATCATGACAATGAATCTCAGCACACGCCGCGCCCTAAGAAACGAAAGGCTGCAACACCTGGTTGCACTTTCAAAGAATTCCTTGCTTGTAAACCCGCTGAATTTGCAGGCAACGAAGGAGCAACTGCAACGCTGCGATGGTTAGAGAAAACCGAAGCAGTAATTGCAATAAGTAAATGTGCTGACGAAGATCAAGTCATGTATGCCTCAAACCTGTTTAAAGAAGGAGCACTAGAATGGTGGAACACAGTGTTACAGGCAAAAGGCAGACGGGTAGCTTATACCATGACTTGGGACGAATTTAAAAATCTGGTCGAAAGGAAATTCTGTCCTGAGTATGAGAAGGAACAAATGGCAAATAAGTTCCTCAATCATCGAATGACCGGAGTAGATTGTCGTGGTTATACTTCGACATTCTTCGAATATGCGAGAGTAGTACCTAACTTGGCTTCGCCAGAACCAGTACTCATTTCTCGATATATTTGGGGATTAATTAGCGAAATTCGCAATATCGTTAAAGCTGTGAGACCTCGCACTATTGACGATGCCGTCGAATTAGCTAATACCTTAACCGATGAACTAATCCGTACAAGAGATGAAGATAGGAAGAAAGAATTGGCTCATAAAATTACCCAAGGGTTTAGGGTGGGTAATAGTAGTAATTTCAAGAAAAGAGGAACAGGGCAATCTTCAAAAGTGCCATTATGCAAATTTTGCAAAAAGAGACATTTTGGAAAATGTAATAGAATTTGCAATTTTTGCAAAACAACCGGACATCGGGAAGAAAACTGCAGAAAGAAATCCATAATTTGTTATAATTGTGGAGAAGCTGGACATATCAAACCAGAGTGTCCTAAATTAATCAACCCAGCAGACAACAAACCCAAGGCAGCTGAAGGAACTACTAAGAAGAATGTTAGAGCATTTCAGCTGACTACTCAAGAAGCAGAACTCATTCCTGATGTGATCGCCGGTACGTTTTTAGTCCACAACATCTATGCAAAAGTATTATTTGACTCTGGTGCGAACCAAAGTTTTATAAATACTTCATTCTGTCAAGCTCTTAAGTTACCATTAACTTCAATTAGGCAGATCTTTACAGTCGAAACTGCAGATGGGAATTCCATAGAAATTAATCAGGTTTTACAAAAAGTAGACATAGAACTTTTAGGTCATAAATTTACTGCAAACCTATTTCCTATGAAATTAGCTGAATTCGATGTTGTGTTAGGAATGGATTGGTTGATAGCCAACCATGCTCAAATCATATGTGATAAAAATTCCATAGAAATTCAAGCACCCACTAGAGAAATAATTAAGATTTCGGGAGATAAACCTCGGAAGCCATTAAAGTTCATATCTGTAATGAAAGTTGCTAATTATGAACGGAACCAAGGAATAGTATATATGATTTCCATAATCATTTGTACTAAAGGTAAGGAACTCAAGGAAATTCCTGTAGTCTCAGAATACCCAGATGTATTTCCAGAAGATTTACCTGGATTGCCACCAGATAGAGAGGTAGAATTTAGGATTCATCTAATTCCAGGAACTACACCGATAGCCAAGGCACCTTATCGATTAGCTCCTACCGAAATGCTAGAATTGAAAAAGCAATTAGATGAATTACTAAGCAAAGGATTTATACAACCTCGTTCATCCCCTTGGGGTGCACCAGTGTTGTTTGTGAAAAAGAAAGATGGATCAATGAGAATGTGTATTGATTATAGAGAGTTGAATAAGGTCACAATTAAGAATCGGTACCCATTACCTAGGATTGACGATCTTTTTGATCAATTACAAGGAGCTAGGTATTTCTCTAAGATAGACTTAAGATCTGGAGACCATCAATTGAAAGTTCAAGAAGAAGACATACCTAAAACTGCTTTCAGAACTAGATATGGTCACTATGAGTTTACAGTCATGCCCTTCGGATTAACCAATGCCCCAGCTGCATTCATGGACATGATGAACCGAATCTGTAAACCATATTTGGATAAATTTGTGATCGTATTTATTGACGATATACTCATTTATTCCAAAAGTCAAGTCGAACATTGTCAGCACTTACATGCACTCTTAACCTTGTTAAGAAAGGAAAAGTTGTACGCTAAGTTCTCAAAGTGTGAATTCTGGCTGCAAGAAGTGCAATTCTTAGGCCATATGGTAAATCATGAAGGTATTCACGTAGATCCTGCTAAGATTGAAGCAATCACCAACTGGAAGGTTCCACAAACTGCAATGGAAATTAGAAGTTTTATAGGTTTAGCCGGTTATTATAGACGGTTTATTAAGGATTTTTCCAAGATAGCTGTACCATTAACTAAGCTAACCTGTAAAGCCACTAAGTTTGAATGGGGACCAAAGCAAGAAGAAGCCTTTAGAATCTTAAAGCAGAAATTAACCAATGCGCCAATCTTAGCCTTACCAGAAGGAACAGAGGATTTTGAAGTATATTGCGATGCTTCAAAATTGGGATACGGATGTGTGTTGATGCAACGCAAAAAGGTAATTGCGTATGCCTCCAGACAATTGAAAAAGCATGAAGAAAACTATACGACTCATGATTTAGAACTAGGAGCCATAGTTTTTGCCCTTAAGATTTGGAGACATTATCTGTATGGAAGTAAGTTTACTGTTTATACAGACCACAAGAGTTTAAGGTATATATTCGGGCAAAAAGAGTTAAACATGAGGCAAAGAAGATGGATGGAAGTCTTGAGTGATTACGACTGTGATATTCAATATCACGAAGGAAAAGCAAACGTAGTCGCTGACGCCTTAAGTCGTAAGTATCATGAAAAACAAAGGCGAGTCCGTGCTCTTAGAATAAATCTACAAGTAGATTTAAGAGAACAAGTGAAGGAAATCCAGAAAACGGCAATCAAGGACGATGCCGAAGGAATGAGAGGTCACCTAAAAGAATTGGAACTAGGAAATGATGGAATTTGGAAATTCCACAAAAGCAGAATTTGGGTACCTAAACAAGGAAATTTAAGATCGAAAATTTTAGAAGAAGCTCATAAATCTAGGTATACTGTACACCCAGGAAACAATAAGATGTACCAAGATTTAAGGAAGAATTTCTGGTGGATAGGAATGAAAAAGGATATAGCTGAATATGTATCTAAATGTTTAACCTGTTCACAAGTTAAAGCCGAACACCAGAAACCCTCAGGTCTATTACAACAGTTAGAAATACCTGTATGGAAATGGGAACTTATAACAATGGATTTTGTTACAAAGTTACCCAGAACCAGAAAAGGTGATAATGCAATTTGGGTAATCGTGGATCGATTAACCAAATCAGCTCATTTTCTACCAATAAAAGAAACCTTTAGCATGGAAAGATTAGCCAAGTTATATGTGGATAAAATAGTATCCTTACATGGAGTCCCACTCTCCATCGTATCGGATAGAGATAGTCGCTTCACTTCCCGATTTTGGACAAGTTTCCAAGAATCAATGGGAACCCGACTCAATCTAAGTACTGCATATCATCCACAGACCGACGGACAAAGTGAAAGGACAATCCAAACTCTGGAAGACATGCTTCGAGCATGTGTAATTGACTTTGGAGGTAATTGGGATAACCATTTACCATTAATTGAATTCTCCTATAACAATAGTTATCATTCAAGTATTGAAGCCGCTCCATTCGAGGCACTGTATGGACGCAAGTGCAGAACACCCGTATGTTGGGCAGAAATAGGAGAAAGTCAATTATCAGGTCCAGAAATTGTGCAAGAAACCACAGACAAGATAACTCAAATCAAGGAAAGATTGAAAACCGCTAGAGATCGCCAGAAGAGCTATGCCGACAATCGCCGCAAACCACTTGAATTCCAAATAGGAGACAAAGTACTACTGAAAGTATCTCCTTGGAAAGGCGTGGTAAGATTTGGTAAGAAAGGAAAACTGAGTCCCAGATATGTTGGACCATTTCCAGTAATTCAACGAATTGGACCAGTTGCTTATCGCTTACAACTACCAGAAGAACTAGCTGGAGTACATGATGTATTTCATGTATCCAATCTCAAGAAATGTTTATCAGATGAATCTCTGGTAGTACCTCTTCAAGACATAGAGGTAAATGAGAAGCTGAAATTCATAGAAAAACCTTTACAAATAGAAGACAGGAAAGTCAAATTCCTCAAACACAAGCGACTTGTGCTGGTAAAAGTCAAATGGAATTCCAAGAGAGGACCGGAATACACTTGGGAATTAGAGTCAGAAATGAAGCGCAAATATCCTCATCTCTTCCAATAAATCTCGAGGACGAGATCTTTCCTAAGGTGGGGAGGATGTAACAACTCTCATTAACATTAATAAATAGAATGATAATTAGTCAAATAAGGAAACCCTAATTGAGACACCTAAGTGATTTGGCACTAACCCTAAAAATTCCGGAATAATCGGAATCAGGATCAGAGCCCCTAACACTCAGGGGGGGTAAACCCTAGCTGATAATTATCCTCCGAATTCGTTGTGTAAACTGAAATTAATCGTACAATTGACTCACCTAGGCTATGCAGATGACCAGGCTACCCTAGAGGTGTGCCCCGCGACACGCGACAGGCACGGGTAAACCTGTCGCGACACGCGGGCGAGTCCCATTTTCAGTATAAATAGAGGGGTTCAGGACTTGAATTCAGATGTTAAATCGACGATCGAATTCACAATATACGTCGAGTTATAAGCAAAACAGTCCAACACACACACAATTATCGAATCGCTGCCACAGAACAGGGTAATTATTCGATCGCTATTACGATTCAGTTTCCAGGATCAACATACCCAAAGAATGTCTAAGTGCCGCCCACATTGGGCTATGCTTTGTCGTTGTCGATAATTCGATAATGAGTTGAAGCATTGTACTTTGTCGTTGTCGATAATTCGATACACGAGTTGAAGTACTATACTTTGTCGTTTGTCATTTTGATAAATGAGTTGAAGTATCGCACTTGGTCATTCATTGTGAATATTTGATCTCGGGAAATTATCGTAACTGCTGTATTGATCACTAACTCTGTTTTGTGTACATTATTGTGAAATTAGGTTAACAGGGATAAAATCATATTCTGTCAGTACTAAATCTACAATGTGAGTCATTCTCTTTTTATCAATTATTTTACAATGCTCCAAACCAATTTTCCAAAAGTTATAATTACAGTGATTAAGTTTATGTAATCACCAAATTACAGCCGGTATGTGGGGTATTGTGCACAGTATTATTATTGTTTTAATCACATTAGGTGGGCGAGCCTAAAAGAAAGTGATATACGTCACTCATTGGGCCAGCCAATGGTGATATGACCACAGTCACAGAGCTGGTCTGTGACAAATACCTATTCTTGAATGTTGGTTGATAATAAACATATGTAAAAACTCTTAATACTGTAAATTATAACAAATGTGTCGTTTTCAGTAAAATGAATGATTCACTCAGTATTTCCCGCTGACAAAATCTTTTTCAAACATGTTTCAGGTGATCTGCTGTAAATCAGGAAAAGTGCTGAGGAGCATTTCAAGCTTAAAATAGTGGCTCAATATAAAATGAATAAAGATGTTTTAAAATAAGAATTTATCACTAAACTTATGTATTGTAAATTATCGGGGTTTTATCCCGAATTGTGAAATAAAAATAATCGGGAAAAATTTAGCTTTACAACGATCCTGATGTTCAAAATTTTTCCGCTGCTAAAACTCAATTAAACAAATATCACGGGGTTTCTGTCCCGCGGCTCCGGAAACGGGTCAAACCGGGTCGGGGGCCGTGACAGTATCCAAGTAGATCCCGCTAAAGTAGAAGCAGTCATGAACTGGCAGGAGCCGAAGACGCCTACTGAGATTCGCAGCTTCCTCGGATTGGCAGGATACTATAGGCGATTTATTGAGAACTTTTCAAGAATTGCTGCGCCCCTAACATCGTTGACTCGTAAGAAGATTAAGTTTGATTGGGGCCCTAAGCAGCAGGAATCCTTCGACATCCTGAAGAAGAAGTTGAGCAATGTGCCAGTGTTGACATTGCCCGATGGTATAGAAGAATTTGTGGTGTATTGCGATGCATCGCATACTGGTATGGGCTGTGTACTCATGCAGAAAGGCAAAGTCATTGCCTACGCTTCTCGCCAGCTCAAGGTGCATGAGAAGAACTACACCACCCACGATTTGGAATTGGGTGCGGTCGTATTTGCTTTAAAGCTATGGAGACATTACTTGTATGGAACCAAGTGTATAATATATTCAGATCACAAGAGTCTTCAGCATCTGTTCAATCAGAAGGAATTGAACATGCGTCAAAGGCGATGGATGGAAACTTTAAATGATTATGACTGCGAGATAAGATACCATCCAGGCAAGGCAAATGTAGTTGCCGACGCCTTAAGCAGAAAGGAAAGGGTGAAACCAATCAGAATCAATGCCAAGCGCATTGAAATAAGAAATAATTTGAATGAAAGGGTGTTAGCTGCACAGAAGGAAGCTGTGTTGGAAGCTAACTATCCTGCAGAGAAGTTAGGAGTAACTGAGGAGCAGTTATCCTACGACAAAGATGGAATGTTACGACTAAACGGACGAATATGGGTTCCAGTTTATGGAGGACTTCGGGATGTTATCCTCCAGGAAGCCCACAGCTCTAAATATTCCGTTCATCTTGGAGCTGATAAGATGTACCAGGATTTGAAAGCAAACTACTGGTGGATTGGTTTGAAAAAGTCAGTAGCTGAGCATGTAGCTAAATGTTTGACTTGTGCGCAAGTCAAGGCTGAGCATCAGAAGCCGTCAGGTTTGCTTCAACAACCTGAAATTCCCAAGTGGAAATGGGAAATGGTGACAATGGATTTCATCACCAAGTTTCCGAAGACGAAAAAGGGAAATGATACCATATGGGTCATAGTAGATAGACTGACTAAGTCAGCTCATTTTCTACCCATCAAGGAGACGTATAGCTCCGATATGTTAGCTCAATTATACGTTGATAAGATTGTAGCGTTACATGGTATACTTATATCTATTATCTCCGATAGAGATACTAGATATACGTCGCATTTTTGGAAAAGTTTCCAGCAATCGTTGGGCACTCGTTTGAATTTTAGTACGGCTTATCATCCTCAGACCGATGGTCAGAGTGAGCGTACTATTCAAACTTTGGAAGACATGCTTCGTGCATGTGCGATCGACTTGGGTGGTAGTTGGGATAAGAACCTACCACTGATTGAATTCTCCTACAACAATAGCTACCATTCCAGCATAAAAGCTGCGCCTTTTGAGGCCTTATACGGTAGAAAGTGTAGATCGCCCATTTGTTGGGCAGAAGTTGGAGATGTCCAACTGTCAGGACCAGATATCGTTTTTGAGACGACGGACAAGATCGTTCAGATACGCGATCGTTTGAAAGCTGCCAGGGATAGGCAGAAAAGTTATGCGGATCCTAAGCGCAAGGATTTTCACTTCGATGTAGGTGATAAAGTATTGCTTAAAGTATCGCCCTGGAAGGGTGTGATGCGATTTGGAAAGAAAGGCAAGCTAAGCCCGAGATACATAGGACCTTTCGAGGTTATCGAACGTGTCGGGTCAGTCGCTTACAAGTTAAACTTGCCTGAAGAGCTTAGCGCTATTCATAATGTGTTCCACATCTGTAATTTGAAGAAGTGTTTCGCTGACGAATCACTGGTTATACCGCATACAGATATACACATAGATGAGAGTTTGAAGTTCGTGGAAAAACCTTTGTCGATTGAGGATCGACAGGTGAAAAAGCTTCGAAGGAAGTACATACCTATTGTAAAGGTCAAATGGGATGCCCGTAGAGGTCCCGAATATACGTGGGAAGTGGAATCCACGATGCAAGAGAAATATCCTCATTTGTTTCAGTAAATCTCGAGGTCGAGATTTCTTTTAAGGGGGTGAGGATGTAACACCTCATAAAAATTTCGTCCAATAATGTCTTGACACGTGTCATAAGGTTCCGGTATGTGAAAACAAACTCTAGAGGGACTAAAAGTGACAAACAGTGAAAATTATGGAACGTAAGGGTCCAAAGTGTCAACAATGGATAAATAGACTCTATGATAACCCTACATAATGTTTATAACCTTAAACGGATGGATCATGGATCATACGACGCGGAAATTGCACAAAAAGTGAGGAATTGCAAACTATAGGGGCCAAAGGTGTCAACATGTTGAATTTATACCTCTGAGTGAACTTTTGGCAGACCCGAAGCATTGTAATGCTAAAATATACTCACTAGAATGTGTGGTAAAAATTTCATGAAGTTTCGTTAACGTATGAGAAAGTTATGGCCAAAACCGTACTTGAGGGACTAAAAGCGTCAACGTCGAATTTCATGGCTTTTCGGTTGAGCGCAAAGTTATCCGAGGACATTACCATGTTGGTAAATGTCCCAAGGTTCTTAGAAACCAAGTTTGGGGGTTTACGCGTCATGATAAGTAGACGAAGCATCGCGTGCAAGAGCAGGGACCAAAGCTGCCAAGTTTGAAACAATTTTGGGCCTGCAGACCCCAGGCGACCCGCCTGGGAATCCTTAGGCGGGCCGCGTGACCCCGCCAGCATCAGAACTTCGTGAAAATTGCAATTTGGGTCCGAATTTGAGTGTGTAACAGCTGTGGCCACCTCCATAAATCACCAATGAGAGTCCTTGCATGCCTAGGCTACTGAGAACTCCCTTTATCAGCTGAATTTCCTCCATATAACAGATTATTCATTCATTTCTTTGAGCTCTTACATTGTGATCAAGAACACCAAACTTGCAAAACTCTCAAGACAACTTCTGGAGCAATTCTGAACGACAAGGCAGCATCCTAGTGTTAACTAAGCTTCATTAGGACCTTTGTAAGCTTCTATATCAGTCTCTAATTCGTTCTTGCCTTGATTATTAGCAAAAGTCAAAACCGTTGTTCTTGTAGTTTGACTTTTCGATTAAACAAGTTATACTCTGTCATTTCTCAAATTGAAACCACTGGTATGTTGGTATTTATGTGGGAAACAAACCCTCAAAAGGGTATTCTCTAATTCCCACTTTATGCATGCTAATTGTCGAGTCAAAGTTGTTTCTAAAAAGTCAACAGAAATCGTTTTTGCGAAAAATAGCTCAAATGGTAATATAGAGGACATGCAATCAGTTTGATCATCAAAAATAATTTATAATGAATATAAGAATGTGTTTTATCATAATAAACTCGACAATCTTTAGTATAAATACGAATCGGAACCGAAAGTCTTGTAGAACGACTTTTTCGTAGACTATCGATTCGGATCCGTACATGCATGTTTGAGATCTGTATTGAAGCCTATTTTTGACCATTTTTTATTTTGGTAAAACTCTCTGGAATTTTTATATCTCGAGTCTATACTTAGCCGATTCATTTGCATGTTCCCGATTTATGCTTAAAGTTGACTATTTTGCCCTTTTTGATATAAAACGTGATTTTTGGAAAAGTGAAAGAGTAGAAATCTTTATTTCTAATATATAAACTTGCACCGAAAATTTGAGGTCAGTTGGTGGTCCAGATTTTGAGTTATGGCCGATAGCGTAAAACTATGTTCTTATGTTTAATAAACGACGCATTTCGCGTATAAACCATTTCAGGCCACGTTTTGATACAAAACTTTTTACCCACTGATGTTATATATTATTTTGGGAATTTTGATGATTTTTATTTAATTTTTGGCTGATCGGATCATAGATCGCTAAGTCGATTCGGTTAATGCCGGTTTTTACCGTTTAAGCCATAAAATGAGTTTTATACATTCTTTTGACCCGAAACCTTTTTCTACTGATTTTATATGTTAAATAAATTATTTTGAGCCTTCTGGAAATGTAAAAAATCTCAGCTTTCTTATTAAAACCCGGAAACGGCTCTAAATCGCATTTTTAGCATTTTTAACGCATAGTAAGCGTTATACTCATTTTAAACATATAAGACTCATACCCACTGATGTATTTAGTATATTTTCATATAATAACAGTAAGTATAAGTATATGAACCCAGATTTCCAGTTTTGGCATTTTTAGCCCTTGTGAAATTACTAAAATACCCCTACGGTGCATAGTTTGATTTCAAATGATAAGTTTGGTATATGGGTCATACCCTACTGTTATAATATGTTAAATGAAGTATATTTACTGTATAAACCAGACCCGAAACTCAGATTTCTAATATGACTCTTTTATAATCTTTTAAATGACCAAAATGCCCTTCTAAGGCATAAATTGAGTTTAAAATTATTCGGGGCATAATAGAACATAACTTACTGATATTATATCATATTTAAAGCGTATTATATCAGGGAACTTGCATTTGACTCTTTTGGCTACCCGTAACGCCCTTTTTGCGTTCGGTTCGGTTTACGTAACTAGTTTGCGTAAATTGACCGAAACGGGTCAAACGTTATCATTTTTATCTCAAAATCCAGAATGTATTTAGTATACCCATATTATACAAGTATTCAAACTTGTCGGGTCTAAATCACATTCTATCCGGTCTTTCGCTTAATCGTGCGCTTGTACCGTATCATCCTTTAAACTAACCGGTCAAAGCTTAGGCTTAAATAAAAGACCCGTTAGGAATCTAATAGGTTATTATAAACCTTTGTTCCAGATTAGGAGGCCCAGTAAAAGCTACCTACACTTACCATTTGTGATTCATACTTGCTCAGGTAAATACATTTTGACTTATTTTCCCTATACGGGCTTGGGGTACGGTATTTAAAATACCGCTTGATCGAGCGCACAAATCCTGCACCCTATGGGTGTACAGTCTTGAATAGTTTGTGCGACTCGTTTAAACAGTCTTGTTCTTACTTTAGGCTTTGGGGGGTTATTGACCGTGTCCCTGATATCCTTGGCATTATCTTACGAGATGGCCACGACCAGAGCACGGGGTGTAGGCGTACACCCGGCGTGTATAACTCTTTAATGTGGTGTGTCATTTAATCTTTAGCCCGGACAGCAGATCCCGGGCCACCAAATGTACGAGTAACATGTAATTCGTTCACAAGTTTATATTGCATAATTATCCCAAGTTAATAAAAATATTTATGCCTTGTGCATTTAAATCAATTTTCAATCATTTTCAAAATGAGTCAGTTGATTTATATTTACCAGTGTAAACTGATGTATTTTCCCAAAAGGTTAAGTGCAGGTACTATACGAACTAGGCTGGCTGTTTCCTAAGAGCGTCCACTATAGTCTCGCAAGCTCGGACGACAAAATAAACTGTTGAACAATTTTATCTTATTTTTATTTGATCCGCCTGTGGATCCGTTTCAACTACTCATGATGTTATTATTACATTTAATTAAAGTTGAAATGTATCTATTCTGCTTCCGCTGTGCATTATTATATTGTGTTGTTTGTCTATGACGATGCCAACCACGTCACTGTACCCCACACCGGGCCCACCGGTGACACGTGGGGATCGGGATGTGACAGACACTTTCCGAACTATTCAAAAAGGCGACTCATCCGTGTTCGATTTTGTCCGTAAATTCAAGTCTCTAACCGACCAACTCGCTGCTATCGGGCATCCCGTAAGTGACGAGGACAAACACCATTGGTTCCTTTGTGGACTAGGTGCCTCCTTTGAAAACTTCTCTACTTCTCAGAGAACTATTCGCCCCGCACCTTCTTTCCGTGACCTCTTAGCAAATGCCGAAAACCAAGAAATGTTCATCCAAAAACTTCACGGGTCACAGCCTCTACAAGCTGCTTTCTATGCCAATCAATCAAAAAACCGATATCATCGTACCAAATCATCCCATGGCAGAGGACGACACTCAAATACCTCTCGTGGCCGTGGAGGTTCCTATGCCAAACGCCCTCCCCAATGTCAATTGTGTAGAAAGGAGGGACATTATGCGACCACTTGCACAAATCTCAGTTCCTTTGCTAAAAAATCTCAAACTCTAGATGCTAATCTAGCCGATGCCTTTTATGCTCAGTGCAATGTTGCAACCGACACTCCAGATTGGACTGCCGATTCAGGTGCTACCACACACATGCTTCCCACATAAATTGGCCTAAGTTATTTAAAACCTCAAACCAA
The DNA here is from genome assembly GCF_002127325.2 of Helianthus annuus. Classification (NCBI taxonomy): domain Eukaryota; kingdom Viridiplantae; phylum Streptophyta; class Magnoliopsida; order Asterales; family Asteraceae; genus Helianthus; species Helianthus annuus. The sequence goes on from NC_035435.2 coordinate 164,259,755, forward strand.
AAACATTCGAGTAACATTTGGTAACGGGAAATCATTACCCGTTACCCACATTGGAAACACTAATTTAAACAATTCCATTTCTTTAAAAAATGTGCTAGTGGTTCCAAATCTCACAAAAAATCTACTTTCAATTAGTAGATTAATAAATGACTCGCTGGCTGATGTTTTGTTTTCTAATAATTACTTTCATATTCAGGACTGAAAAACAATGGAAGTTCTAGCTAGAGGCACATGTGAAAAAGGCGTCTATGTCCTCACTCAAAGTCACAAGTCCCTTGTTGTTGCGCTTTCCACTACGCACCTTCGTGCTTCTTTCAATAAATGGCATAGTCGACTTGGCCATGTTTCTTTTGATACAATTTCTAGTTTAAATAAACTTGGACATGTTTTTGTTACATCCTTGTTACCCAAACCGGGATTATGTAATTCTTGTGAATTATCGAAAGCCAAACATTTACCATTCATTGAAAATACTAAACGCGCACAACATGTTTTTGATCTCATTCATTGCGATCTATGGGGACCCGCTCTTGTACCATCCACTGATGGTTATCGATACTATGTCATATTTATCAGTGATTATTCTCGATTCACTTGGTTTTACCCATTAAAGGATAAATCAGATTTTTACAACATTCTCACTACCTTTTTACCTTTTATGCAAAACCAATTTTCAACCGCCATCAAAGTTTTTCAAAGCGACGGTGGAACCGAATTTACAAATCACTAAGTGCCAAACTTTTTCAAACAAAATGGCATACATCATAGGCTCTTATGTCCCCACACACCTGAACACAATGGAAGGGTGGAACGCAAACACCTTCACATAATGGAAACCGGGTTAGCCATAATGTTCAATGCACATGCTCCATCAAATTTTTGCTTTGATGCCTTTTCATCCGCCACTTACATCATAAATCGCCTTCCCACAACCCTTCTAAAAAAATCACCCTTTGAAATACTTTTTCACCAACCTCCCACCTACTCAAATCTTCGTGTCTTTGGTTGTCGTGTGTACCCATACCTTTGTGACTATACCAAAAACAAACTACTTCCTAGAAGTACACCTTGCATATTCATAGGCTATAGTCTACGATACAAAGGTTTTCGATGTCTTGACACCACAACCGGTCGAATCTACACCACAAGACACGCTAGATTTGATAAAGACAACTTGCCATTCCAAACCAATTCAACATCTTCGGATGTTGCAACCTTTCCAATAACAAATTTTGATAACCATTTACCCCCACCAACTCAACCAGCAACCAACTCTCCACCTAACCCAACTACACCAAACAACCAAACCCATCCATCTCTGTTCGATTACCCAATCCCATCCCCTCCACAACCTAACGGCCCAAATACTCCTCACGACCCAACAACTAATCCCAGCCCACCAGCATTGTAACAACCCGACTTTTCAGATCGTTACCTATTTGCTTTTGCCTTGATCTGTAACCGTCTTGTATTCCGAGATTCGATATAAATAAAGGGTTATGTTATACTAAATAGTTTTTCATCACACCGCACCGCTACACGCTTAAACGCTTATTATTCACAACGCTTACGCAACACGAATTACAGAGAATTATGCTATTTAAATTGCCATGCTTGTTTGTTTGGTTATCATACGCCTCTGCATTAGCTTATCTCGACTAAAACGCTAAATCGCAAACGATGTTAGTAGTAATAGTAATGTGATAACATGTGTTCTTATGCTTTATTTGTGTGTGCTTATTATGTGTATTGTTACTCGCAAATGCTATCGCAACGCAAACTCTACGCGACCCGAAACCCAGTGCTACGCTAAAATACCTAAAGTACCAATACTAGCTAACGCAAGAAAACGCATTAAACGAGCATCCTACACGCAAAACGAGGATTTCGTTGCACAAAACAGCACCTTTGTTCGAAGCCACCATCTCTATAAATACCCAAGCCCCTCCTCATTCATTCTCACTTGCTGATTCATACTGAAACTCTGCCGAATTGTTGTCCGACCAATTTCAAGTAAGATTTAACAGTTTTCTTCAATTACACAATGTTTTCCACTTCGATTTTCACAAGAATCACTTCATTCTCATCTAAATTCTTATGTTTTTACTTAAAAACATTCAACTTTTCACTTAACCTTTTCTTTTCTTCATAAATTCCTGCTTTTACGAAAACCCTTCATCTTTTTCATTAAATCTTCTTCATCTACAAGGTTTTACACCTAACCGAGTGTATTGGGAGTAGCCACGGCTTCCTAAGTTAGAAATCAGTTGATTTCGCACTCACTAAGTGTTAGAACTTAAGATGAAACTTTTAGAACCTGTTTATATTTGATTTTCACCCTAAACGGACCTAAAACGACATGCATTTCGTTCATTGAATAGTGGAACAGGGTAATATCGAAACCAGCTTGAATAGGACTCGAAAACATAGAATTTAAAAATGGGAAAATGAAACCTTCCCTTATTTACCTTATTCGGGCTCTTGTTAAATAAGGTGTGAGTCGGCTCGCTCCCGTCCAAACCGTCAGTGTGAAAATCATACACTGTAAAAGGGACTATCATCGCAAGGTCGATACAAGGATGACTATCGCCTTCGTTTTCGCAAGTGTCTAGGGTAGGTTTGTTGGTCTCGGTGTTGTTTGTTCCTGATGTTCCCCCATCGATTCTCCTTTGCTTAAATTCCTTGATGAATATCGTGCCTTTATAATGGATTCTATTTCTTCGAGTTTTTGGAGAATCCTATTTTCTATTTGATTTACGTCTTCTAAGTCTCCCAGGTAAGAGGGTTGATGGGGTTCAGGCGAATAGATGTCATTATCGTTTTTACTCCTGCCCATCTTAAGGTGATCGTCACAGGAAAACGATAGGGCTACGTAGTGGGGAGCAAATCTTAGAATGACACATTCTAATTCTTTATGCATTCCACCACATAATTTGCACTATTCACTGTAAGAGTGGCGGGGGTAAAAATAATCATAAACATCCTTGTTTTCTAGAGAGATTTTAACCGTCGAGATCAGGCGGTTACTATTTTCTTACAAACTGTTGATATTGCACGACCCCGTGTGGTTTTTACACAGCCTCGTGCTGCAGTCCGTATCTAGTAGAAAATAGTTCTGAGGTTACTGGGGGGTTTAACACGGCCCTGTGTAGATCACACACGCCCCCGTGTCATTTTGGCAGAAAGTGAAAAAATTAAAGAAAAAGAAGATAAACTTAAAAAGGAAACATAAAAATAATTAGGCCGTTAATTTTAAGCTTTTTAAAAATCCTTTTGTCCACGGCAACGGTGCCAAAAACTTGACGTGTGAGGGTGTGGGTATAAATTATAGATATATTTAAGCACTTTTTACTCGCGAATCAAGCTTTAAATTTATAAAACACAATACAATACTATCACTCTACACACGTTAGGGAAAGAGCACCCATCGTGGACGTAGTATAGTGATGGTAAGATACCGAGGTTGTCCAAGGACACAAGAGCTTTTAGTACCGGCTATCGTTAACATCTAATCTAACCAAATTTTGATAAAAGATTTAAAAGTTTTAAAAAAATAAACTAGAAAGCAAAAATGTAAATGTAAGGAAAACAAATAGACAAGAAGGAATCACTTGGTTCCAACTCCTCTTTTATGTACCCTTTGATAATTTCCGCACTTTGGGCTTTTTAAGAGATTATCTTAGTTATAGTGGTAGGCCCCTCTTATGAAGGCGACGTTACCCTTAATCTATTGGTCCGAGTCAGCAGGGATGCAGTCCCGTTAGGTCGGATTATTGAATAATTATATAAGTTATTAATGCGAAAAGTGGTAGGCCCCTCTTGTGAAGCGACGTTACCCTCAGCCTATTGGTCCGAGTCAGCAGGGATACCGTCCCGCAAGGCCGGGTTATTGTTTTAATAGTAGTTAAATTATAAGGGATTACAAGCCGTTCTTACTTCCCCCCGATTTGATGCTATCTGCCACAAGGGAAGTCCTAATAAGATTGAATCAGGTCATCCCAGGATCTATACACTGAACGAGCCAAGAACTTTACCCAACCACCCTTCTAACCCCCTTCCAGGCAGTTAACGCGCTTTATATAGACCGTAAAGACATGAACCAGTGAATCAACAAAACATGAAGAAATGATTAAGTAAACTTCACCTTCAATATAAAAAACTCATTGTTAAAGTCTTTAATACATACCAAATAAAAAGTTGCCAAAGATTGGAAATCAAAAACATAAAAGATTTTTCTTCATCAAGTGATGTAAGAGATTTAGCTAAACATGACCTTTGATTAACAAGAACTCTTACGATCGATCTTGGATCCCGAGACTACTACACACTCTAAAAGATGAAAGATGGATGATGGTGGTGGGTGTTGGTGTTGTAGTGGTGGTGGACTGATGGCAAGTGTGAGAGAAGTAGTTTGCCAAGGGATGAATTGGAATGAAACCAAGCACCCATATTTATAGTTGGAAATAGAGTCTTCACACGCCCCGTGCCTACCTGACACGGCCCCGTGGTATTCAATTTCTCTCCCTTCGTTAACTGCAGATGTCCGGTCTTGTATTAACACTCCCCGTGGTGACACAACACGACCCTATGGTGAGTGTACTTGCTGTACTATCCCAGATTCTGCAAATGTTAGAGTTAACCACTGCCCATGTTGAGTTGGCACGACCCCGTGTTGGTTTATCTTTTGCTGTTGTCTTTTTCTGTAAGGAGTCTTGACTGGGCATGACCCCATGCCTGGTGGGTACGACCCCGTGCCTAAGCTTTGGTTTTTGTTATTTTTGTTGTTTTGGATGGGGGTTCGGCGAGTCGTGTCAATCCTTTTTCTTTTATTTGTGTTGGTTTTATGCTGTTAATTTGTTCTTCTTGTTCGTTTAAGCTCTTTTGATCCTGTAAATTAAAAGTAAACAAAGAAACATGCTTTTTCCGACATTAGTACCAAAAAAGGGTTGATTTTATGCCTTGTTTGATGTAATTTATATGTTGTATTTTACTCATATCAGTTTAAATACCTGGATGAAGAATTACAACTCAACCCAACGATCTTTAAGATAAATGGTAGGTACCTTTAAAACCTTTAAGAAAAAAGAAAGAACACGTAACTTTAATTTATATATAAAGTAGTAACAAACTTTATTTAAAGTTTATGAACAATTATAAAACTTACTAATAGCTCGTTCTTCACATTTTATTTTAACTCAATACGAAAATATGTAAAAATATTTTTGACAATAAACTTAGTAGGGGCAGGGGATTTTTAGGCAAAATAATTAGTTGGGGCGGACCTACATAATTTTTAAATTTTCGGACGAAAAATCGGAAATATTACACTTCTAACCGAAACATTCAGGAGGGGGTGGTTGCACCCTTCCGTCCCTTAAAATCTACGCCACTGAAAACAACCACATAAGAGGGCGACTAAAGAAACACTAACATATAGTTGGTAACCGGAGGCTCAATGGACCCTCCGGACCCCCCCCCCTATAGTTCCGCCGCTGGTTGAATAATATAATTTACTTTGAGACCACCTGTGTAACATGTGTACTTAAACTAGTATATATATAATAGACAAACATATTAGCGCCAATGTAGTATTTGATTCTTAAGTTTTACCACCAAGTTTTGGTTTGGTGTTCACATTTAACCCTTGTAACCTTTCTTTTAACCTTGTCTTTTACCACTTTCAATTAAACTATTTTTAACAAATTATTATAGACTTACAAATTAAAATAAATATCTTAAACAGAGTAAGATATAGGAATGAGCAAATGATACCGGGTAATGGTTCAGAACTAGTACTAGTACTGAACTGGTATTTCCCGTATTTCCCGAACCGACTCGATTTTTGGTACCGACATTTTATGTTTTTGGTACAGGTATTTATCGGTTTTTACCTTTAAATACCGGTCCGTACCGTACCGGGTATTTTCCGGTATCGATACCATTTTTTGAGATTTTCGGTACTCGGTTGGTACCAAGCTCATCCCTAGTTATCAAAATTACTCTACAAATGCATTAACAACATAAAATTCAAAATTACTCTACAAGTGTATCCTAATTACTCTGCAAGTTTATCGAGATAACATAAAAGACACAATTACTCTACAAGTTCATCAAACAACATACAATTCAAAATTACTCTACAAGTGTATTATAATTACCCTACCAGTTCATCATTAATACACTACTACAATATATCATTGAAAATTACTATACAAGTGCATCAAACAACTAATCATTCAAAATTACTTTACAAGTTCATCAAACAACATACAATTCAAAATTACTCTACAAGTGAATCATAATTACTCTAGTAGTTCATCATTAATACACTACTACAATATATTATTTGAAATTACTTTACAAGTGTATCAAACAACTAGTTATTCAAAATTACTCTATAAGTGTATCATAATTACTCTACTAGTTCATTAAAATTACATAACATATACACTTACTCTACATGTTCATCAAACAACATACAATTCAAAATTACTCTAAAAGTGCATTATAATTAGTCTACCAGTTCATCAAAACATATATCAGACACATTTACTTTACAAGTTCATCAAACAACATAAAGTTCAGAATTACTCTACAAGTGCATCAAATAACATAAAATTCAAAATTCCTCTACAAGTGTATCATAATTACTCTACCAGTTCATCAAGATAGTTAATCTACTAATATAATAATTACGAAAATGACACCGTCCTTTTTTACTTTTACATGCCATTCGTATGCTGTATATGATAACCGTATTTGTATTTGTATTTGATCTTGTGTCCATTATAAATATGTGTTTTTTTTGGTTTAGCAATGATAAAAATCTTCAATAAAGATAAAGATGATAAAGAAACCATATGAAGATGATCACAAAGAACCAAAATCCATTGACGAAGACAAAACACAGAGAAAGATGATGAATTAAACCATTTACATATATGAAAATGTTCCGGGGATATCTAAGTTAACCATTTACATATATATAAATGTGCTACAAATTTTCTTGTTTCTTTTAACATATGTCATTGATTAATTGTTGATTTACTTATCTGTAACTTAACAAATATTCACGGTTTTTTTTAATACCTGGTCATTGGCTAATCATGAATTTTGTTGGTTATTGTATATCAATCATTTTGTTTGTAGTTGCATAAAACATTAGTTAAACCTATTTAAAACATTACCTAAACCTAATTAAACATAATAATTCCTAATGAAACACATACACCCAAATTATTTCGGTCCCAATCGTTAGAAAGGATTCTGGAGATGGCATGTCATGATCCCTATCATGATCGTCCAACCTGTTGCCTCGATGGACGCGTCCGGAGTCATTTGAAGATGGATAAACCATTTCTTTGTCTGACCTAGGTACGTATTCCTCACCCGGGTTGGGTTCATACCCTTCAACCCAAGTGGGTATGACTTGTGTTGGACGGATGTTTGTGACAGGAAGGTTTGCAGTGAAGTCGGTTTGAGTCTCCGCAAGTTGTAGTTGGTCAATTTATAGTTGAGCCATGGTGTAGTCATACACGAAGTTCAACTCCTGGTCTATAAGAGGATTTAGATCATCACCTGCATGAGGAAAAGGGCTTGTAGGTGAAAGGTTTGAATGCTTGAGGAAAAAGGTTGAAGGTGTAGGACGATAGACTTCTTGAGGAAAAGGGTTTGAAGGTGGAGGATTTAAACTTCGATGAGATGCTCGTCTAGGGTTTGAAAGTGGAGTGTTTCATAGCAGAGGGTTTGACGGCTGAGGGTTTGAACGTCGACGAGATGATCGTCTAGGGTTCGAAGGTCCTACTACTTCACTTGGATAACCGCCACCATTATCTTCGAATTAGTGTTGTCTTTGGAGTGAAATGTGAAGTACAAACATGGGTCGGGAAACGAATTGAATTTATAGTCACTAGAAAAAGTAGTCGTTAGTCGTTGGAAGAGAAAAAAATAGCCGTTGGTTTATCCATTTGTAAAAGGTTTGATTAGATCATTTGCACAATGGTTTATGGGCTTTTTTTTATAAATCCACCTCAAATTTTATAAGTTCATATATTTATTTAAGAATTATTATTTTAGATTTTTGTAATTATTTTTAATATTATTATATGGACGAATACTAGTTATTTTAGATTTTTGTAATTGTTTTTAATATTATTATATGGACGAATACTAGTTATTTTAGATTTTTTGTTTTTATTTTTAATCTAACTTATAAAAAAAGACTCCAAATAATGCCACATGGCATTCTCATCTTCAACCTCTCATAAATTTTATTTATATTTGTTTAATAAATTTCTTTTTGATAAAAACCAAAGAGAAATATAGAGATAAACTGAATTTAATCCTTCACAATATTCAACATTACAATATATAGAGATAAACATAATCATAAACCCTAAAGCCCATAAGTAATGAGTTGGGCCTAAAATGTCTGGTTTATAACACTCCCCCTCAGACATTTGGAATTATACACAGTTTAACAGCATACTTCAGGATGATGTTAAATAGGTACTTCAGGACCTGAATAAATAAACTGATACTACTGGATCAGCTATGCTGCCTCATTAAAAACCTTACTAAGAAAACCCAATGGGACAAAACTTAGTTAAGGGAAAAAGAGTACAGCGTGTATAATTCTCCCCATGAATTCAACAAACATCTTTCAATCTACGAAGACCGATCTTGTGTGATAGCTGCTCGAAACTGCTTCTAGGTAAAGATTTCGTGAACAGGTCAGCTAGATTTTCACTTGACTTAGTCTGGCGAACATCAATTCCCCTTCTTTTTGCAAGTCATATGTTGAGAAAAATTTTTGGTGAGATGCGCTTTGTTCGATCACCCTTGATATAACCTTCTCTGATCTGAGCTATGCAAGCAGCGTTGTCTTCATAAATAATTGTCGGCTCCTTCTTGATCTGTTCTAATCCGCATGCTTCTTGTATGTGATTAATCATTGATCTCAACCACACGCATTCTCGACCAGCATCATATAGTGCTATCAATTCGGCATGATTTGATGATGTTGCTGTAAGTGTTTGCTTAGTTGACTTCCAAGAAATTGTTGTGCCGCCGTATGTGAATACATAACCTGTCTGAGATTTTGCTTTGTGAGGATCTGATAGATATCCAGCATCAACATACCCAACAAGCTGGGACTTTTGATCTTTCTGATAGAAAAGACCTAAGTCTTGTGTCCCGCAAATATACCGGAACATATGTTTTACACCATTCCAGTGTCTACGTGTTAGATTCGAACTGTATCTCGCTAGTACATGTACTGCAAATGCAATGTCAGGTCTTGTGTTATTTGCAAGATACATAAGGGCACCGATCGCACTTAAGTACGGTACTTCTGGACCAAGTACTTCTTCGCCTTCTTCTTGAGGGCGATAAGGATCCTTGTGTGGATCTAGCGGTCGGACAACCATAGGTACGCAAAACGGATGTGCTTTATCCATATTGAAACGTACTAACATCTTCTAGATGTAGTTTGATTGATGGAAAAATGTGCCATTGCACAGATACTCAAGTTGTAGTCCGATACATAATTTCGTCATACCAAGATCTTTCATTTCAATTTCCTTCTTTAACAACTGAGCAGCTTTCTCTATCTCTTCAAGAGATCTGATGATGTTGATATCATCAACATAGACTGCTATTATAGTGAAATTTGAGACTGATATTTTTATAATGACACATGGACTGATTACATCAGACTTGTATCTTTCTTTTTCGGGATATTCACTAGGTCGATTGTACCACATACGACCAGATTGTTTGAGACCATATAAAGATCTCTGGAGCTTTATAGAACACATTTCTCGAGATGTTGATTTTAATGCTTCAGGAAATTTTAATCCTTTAGGGATTTTCATGTAGATGTCATTTTCAAGTGTCCCGTATAAGTATGCGGTGACGACATCTATTAGTCTCATATGAAGTCCTTCAGAGATTGTGAGGCCGATTAGGAACCTAAGGGTTATTGCATCCACTACAGGGGAATACGTTTCCTCATAATCAACTCCTGGGATTTGGGAAAACCCTTGTGCTATTAGTCAAGCCTTATATCATACAATCTCATTCTTTTCATTTCTCTTTATTGCAAACACCCATTTATAACTGACTGGTTTGACGTCTATGGGCGTTCGGACTACAGGTCCGAAAACATGTCGCTTTTCGAGCGAATTCAATTCGGCGTTTATGGCTTCTTGCCATCTTGGCCAATCATTTCTATTCATGCACTCTTCTAAAGTTTTTGGTACATAATCATTTTCATTGATTACATCCATTGCTATAGCATATGCGAATATATCATCAACACGTGTTTTATTTCGGTTCCACATTGTACTATTTTGTACATAATTAATAGAGATCTCATTTTCGTTCGGTACCGGTGTTTCTTTTGAAACTTCATTTTCCTCTGGATTCATAGTTGTCTCTTCTGGGACATTTACCTCTACCGGGGTTTCACTTATAATCTTTTGTAAGTTTTCACCAACTGCGTTACTTTGCTCTTTTCGTTTCCGTGGGTTTTTGTCTTTGGAACCGATTTGTCTCCCACGCTTTCGTTGTATAGTAATTGCTTCTGGGATTACTTCAATTCGAGCAGGTGCATTTGATGCTGGTACATGTGACTCTGTCACTCTATTTGTGTTTGTGAATGCATCTGGTAATTCATTCGCTATTCTTTGCAAATGTATGATCTTTTGGACTTCATATTCACATTGACCACTTCGGGGGTCGATATTTGATAGCGATGATGCATTCCACGTTATTTCTTATGTTACCAGTCTTTCTTTGTCCTTATCTCCCCCTAAGACTGGGAACATTGTTTCATCAAAATGACAGTCAGCATACTGTGCTGTAAACATGTCTCCCGTCATTGGTTCTAAATATTTAATTATGGATGGGAAGTTAAAACCAATATAGATACCCAGTCTTCTTTGGGGTCCCATTGTAGTATGTTGTGGTGGCGGGATTGGTACATATAACGCAAAACCAAAAATTCTAAGGTGGGACAAACTTGGTTCTCATCCGGAGACCAGTTGCAATGGGGAGTATTCGTGATCAGCAGTTGGCCTCAATCTAATCAGTGCAGCGGCATGCAAAATAGCATGACCCCATGCAGAAGATGGTAGTTTACATCTCATTAAAAGTGGTCTAGCGATTATTTGTAATCATTTAATCATAGATTCAGCTAAACCGTTTTGTGTGTGAACATGAGGTACTGAATGTTCAACATTGATCCAAATTGACATACAATAGTCATTAAAAGCTTAAGATGTGAACTCTCCCGCATTATCCATCCGGATGTTTCTAATTTGATTATCGGGGAAATTGGCTCTCAATTGTATGATTTGAGCTAAAAGTCGGGCAAATGCTACATTTCGAGTAGCTAAAAGGCTCACATGTGACCACCTTGAGGATGCGTCTATTAAGACCAAGAAATAGCGGAATGGTCCACACGGAGGATGAATAGGCACACACATATCCCCTTGGATTCTTTCTAAAAATGATGGGGTTTCATGTATCAATTTAGTTTGTGAAGGCCGAGTTATAAGTTTGCCCAGAGAGCATGTTGCACATGATAAGTCTTGTGGTAGCAAAATTTTTAAGTTTTTTTAAGAGGGTGCCCGGTTGTACTTTTGATTATTCATCTCATCATTATGCTACCAGGGTGACCTAGACGGTCATGCCATAATCGGTGTCTCTGCCGGAGGCAACTCAGAGAAAAATTTCATATCTTTGAGAATAGTGTTAGTACTACCGCTATCTACCAGACATTCATCACCAATAATAGCTCTATTGGAGCTAGTATACATATTTCTTCAGGAAATAAAAATAAATAAAAGTTAATTAAAAGAAGTAAAATGAAAACATTGCAAGAGTTTATAACAAATGCGTTGATATGAACTCAGAGAAAAATTTCATATCTTTGAGAATAGTGTTAGTACTACCGCTATCTACCAAACATTCATCACCAATAATAGCTCTATTGGAGCTAGTATACATATTTCTTCAGGAAATAAAAATAAATAAAAGTTAATTAAAAGAAGTAAAATGAAAACATTGCAAGAGTTTATAACAAATGCGTTGATATGCCTCAATGAGGTGTTTAGGGGTGCGACATGTGCGAGACCAATGATTTGACATCCCACATTTATAACAAATGTTGCTTTGGTTCCCGCTACTTTTCCTTTTTGAAGGTTGCCCCGTATTATGTCGACTCGATTCACCACCGCTATTTTTTTAGTGCTCTGGGACTCTTGATGCCATGTGTATCCCCGTCCTCGAGCACGACCACGACCTCTGCTGGGGTCGCGGCCTCTACCTCTACCTCTACCTCGTCCGCTTTGAGAATTGGCCACATTCGCTTCAGGGAATGGGCTTGCACCGGCGGGTCACGATTGATGGTTTTGTAGTAGGAGCTTGTTGTTTTGCTCAGCGACCAGAAGACATGATATCAGTTCGGAATATTTAGTAAACGGGCGTTCCCTATATTGCTGCGACAGGAGCATATTTGAGGCATGGAACGTTGAGAAAATTTTTCCAAGTATGTCTTCATCGGTTATTTTTCACCACATAATTTTAACTCAGAGGTAATGCGGAATAAGGCAGAATAATACTCACTGACAGTCTTAAAATCCTGTAGTCGTAAATGAAGCCATTCAAGCGGGCTTTGGGGAGTAAGACCAACTTCTGGTGGTCAAAACGTTCTTTGATATTTGTCCATAATTCAAGAGGGTCCTCAACAGTTAGATATTCCCGCTTTATATCTTCGTGAAGATGATGGCGGAAAAATAACATAACTTTCGCTTTATCTTGAGGTGAAGTTTGATTACCATCAATAATTGTCTCCCCCAAATTATTTGCTGTCAAATGAATTTTAGCATCAAGAGTCCATGGGAGGTAGTTGTTACCTGAGATGTCAAGTGCGGTGAATTCAAGCTTTGATAAGTTCGACATTTTATCTACAAAGGAAAGAGACATGCAATGGATACCATAGGAGAACTTCGGGTTCTTCGTAATTAGAACTTCAAGTTCTATACAATAATACACTTTTCATGTGTATGTTGTAGTTGCGATTTGTAGATCGGATGAAAGCTCGCATGTGATTATGGTAAATTTTCTTTATTTCTTTATTATCATTAAGAATTAAAACACACCCAAAAAAATCTCGCATATTTGTAAATAGGGCTGTAAACGAACCGAACGAACACGAACGAGGCCTTGTTCGTGTTCGTTCGTTAAGGAAATAAATGTGTTCACGAACGGTTCATGAACACTTACCGAACGAGATTTTATGTTCGTGTTCGTTCATTAAGAAAATGAGCGTGTTCACGAACGGTTCACGAACACCGATAAATTTGGCGAACGCGATGAAGGATAAAGGTGGATGGCCCAGAGAGTAGCACTAGAACTTGAATCCCTTATTGTGGAACGGAGGTAGATCATACTCGTCGATGTAAATAATATGTAAATAATGAGAAAAGAAAGGGAAATGGTGCATAAACAAGGTGAAATAGGGTTTCCTAGTTTAATTGTTAGGGTAATGATATAAATAAAAGTTTAATAGTATAAAAAGTATAGATAAAACATATGAAAGTATAAAAATCTTTAATTAAAACACGAACATAAACGAACGCAAATGAACGAATGTTCATGAACACCTTACCGAACGTTCACGAACAAGACCTTTGTTCATGTTCGTTCATTTAACTAATCGAACGGAATTTCTTGTTCATGTTCGTTCGTTTATTAAACGGACGAACATAAACGAACTTCCCGCCGAACGGTTCACGAACTGTTCGTTGAACGTTCGGTTCGTTTGCAGCCCTATTTGTAAAAGTAGTGATTTCTTTAATAACGTAAATGTGATATTAAATATGCGATATTAATAACATAAATGTGATATTAAAAACTAAATAATAGTGTATTTATGTTACAAATTGTAAGTACTGATGTGATTTCTTTAATAACATAAATGTGATATTAAATACTAAATAATTGTGTATTTATGTTGAAAAAGTAGAACGGTGTAATGTTGTAGCCCATTAATAACACAAGTCAGAGCATTCACATCCAGCCCCATAAAATTATACATACATTCCATTAAAAAACAACTTATATATCAATATATTTTCACTAAAAACAAATACTTTTTCTCTCTACTTTTCAATTAAATAATATTTTTATACCTTTATCATTACATTTTTCTCTCTCCTTCACTCACAACCACTTTCAATATATATTAAAAAATTATAGTGGGTGAACAGTGTCCCCCCAAATATACAGATAAACAGTAACATTTTCTCTCTCCTCCACTCACAACCATTTTTTATACTCTTTATATTTTAAAAACCTCACACTCACAATTTAGTTCTTTGGATGTGAATGCTCTTATTGGGTCAGAGGGTAGGATGACGAGGGTAGGATCCAAACATAACACGGTTTATAAAGAATATGAAATAGAAATTAGGGTTTGGTTAAGAAAGGCAACACTTTTTTTTTATTTTGGATCTTCCCATACACCGAAGATAATCCGATGGTTTACCGCTTCACCTGTAGCCATCACCGTGACAAGAACGCCACCATAGAAAAGGTTTTAACGGATTTCATGTTCATCCAAGTAGTCGTAGGGATGAATTTGTCGATGGGATCCATCAATACTGTCAAACAAGATATACCTTGTAATCAACGGTTTTATCGCCACCAAGCAAGCCGTCGCTAACATCGCAAATCAAGAACATCGGTGGTGCGTGGCGTCGGTTAACCGGTGTGTTGAATAGCCGGAGGAAGGTTTTCGGGTAAGATTGTTATGTGTGAGGGTAGGAACCGTCGTGTGTTTTGAGGAAAAACAATCTAATTTAATTGTATATCGATTCGTTAATTGTTGTATCGGTTCATAATATATGTTTCTGTATGTACAAATCAAAAGAAATTCCTAGTTGTTCTAAAGTCCAGATAAAAAAAAACGAATTGAGTAATCTAGTATCCAGATCGAAATTCTTATTTCTTTTGTTCCAAAGGATGAGACTTAAAATCCAATTTAAAAAGTATTCGAAAATGGCGCGGATCTTTTTTGTGAAAAACTACCACCGAAGAAAGTATATATATATAAATTTTACTTTTCTAATAGCAACTTTGTAAAATTTAAATATGCGAATCATCCTTTGGAATATCAAAACTGTAAAAAGAAAAAAACTTGAAACATAATAAACACTTAGTTGAGACTGTGATGATATGTACCAGGAGGTGGTAGAACAGAATAGTTTCTGAATCACCAAAATAAAGTCCGGTGAATATGTATTGTGGCCGAAGACGGGGAAACGGCTACCAATTCTTGTGAGTGATTTGAGATTTCCGATAAATCTCAGTGGAGAGTCTCGTGCTGATAACGTGATAAAAATCAAAGAGAAATATAGAGATAAACTGAATTTAATCCTTCACAATATTCAACATTACAATACATAGAGATAAGCATAATCATAAACCCTAAAGCCCATAAGTAATGGGTTGGGCCTAAAATGTCAGTTTGTAACACTTTTAATCTTAATATTAATTAATAATCAACATATAGATATCACTTATTTTTATCCTTATCTTTATCTAAAATTAATAAATAACTTTAATTTTGTAATTTAGACCCTTTGTTTTTTTTTTACTTTTAACCCAAAGTTTTTCATCTTTTGCAATTTAATCCCAACTCTTTTTTATTTTCAATTTTGGTCCACCATACTTTTCATCTTTCCTATGTTTTTCGTTTCGTTCTAAATTTTGTGAGTTAACGCACCGCAACGTGCGTGTGGGGTTCAACATTTTTTCGTATATTTTTTCCCGTTTGACTGGCCCGTCGCGTCACATCTATTTTTCTGTGTTTGACAAGTTCGTCCAACACGCGGGTCATGGATGGACTTAGTTATTTTTTTTCTAAATTTTACGTTTCGGTTTAATTTGTCAGCAACGAGCGTGCATGATTCAAAGATTTTACGTCTGCTTTTCGCTCGACGTTATTTTTTTCCCGTTTTTATTTATTTTGTTTTTACGAGCTTTTCCGGTGTTGGTGGTCGCTGCTTGAAAAGATACCTTGGTATTAAACCCATACCAAACATATAGGTAGTGTTTGGTATGCAGGAATAAGAGGTGGAATGGAATGAACTATTGCGAGGGAATGAAAAAAAGTGTGTTTGGTTGGTCAACGTAATGGAATCACCCATTACATAAGTCATTCCATTCCCTAAAATTCATTCCATCCACTCCCCTTGTTTTTTTTCCATTCCAATCCCTTTCTCAACCTACGTCACAAACACCGCCCATTACCTCCACCATTTGCCACCACCACCAACTGTCGTCGTCACTACCCGCCACCAACCTCTGCCGACAACCACCACCACCGTCCTCTGCCGCTCGCCGCCGCCGCCATCGACTACCATCGCTGCCACCCGCCATCGTAAACCACCGCCACCCCCGACCACTACCGCCACCCTCCACCGACCACCACCACCCGCTACCGACGACGACCACCACCCACCGTTGTCATTGCCACCACCACCCGTCACCACCACCATCGATCACAATCGCCGCCACCCACCACCACTGGCCACCGCCACCCCGACGACAACCGCCATCCTCCGCGGCCACCTCCCGCTACCGTCAACCACCACCACCCACCGTCCTCGTCGCCACCACCATCGCCGCCACCCGCCACCACCGACCACCGCCACCCGACCACTAACACCATCGCCACCCCGACCACCATCCTCTGCAGCCACCACCTGCTACCGTCAACCACCACCACCCACCATCGTCGCAACCACCATCGCCGCCACTTGCCACCGCAGACCACCGCCAACCCCAACCATCGCCGCCACCAACGCAAACAACCGTCACCCACCGACCACCGCCACCCACCACCACTACCACCGACCACTGCCACCCATCGCCGCCACCGCTACTAGCCGCCACCGATCACCGCCACCACCCATCGCCGATTTAATTCATTCCTTTTTTCTTACCTACCAAACAACACAATGTAATGATTTATTCATTTCCTACATGATAACCAAACAAGACTATGGAATGTAATGATCCATTTCATTCCTTTATCCATTCCATTACCTCGTCCATTTCATTCACTCGTCTATTCCATTACGTCATACCAAACAGACCCATAGTTTTTTGTTAACTGCGAATTATAGTAATAATAAAAAAAGTCAATAAGTTGAATTATCCGAAGAGAAAAATGTTGATGGCCCAACTTTACCTAACAAATTAATGCTTAATTATTTGGTTACCACTAACAATTCATTACGATTTTATGAAAGTCCTTTGTCAACTGAAAATGTGCATTTTACCTAAAACATATGTGGCCGTTTTTAAAACGATTTCAAGATATATACGTGGGATCTTAGAAGGTTATGGTTAGCAACACTTTGTAATAAAAAAGTAATTGGTTTACACTAACGGATTATAAATCTAAAAAATACTAGGATAAATTACACTTTTCGTCCTTTATGTTTCTATCAAATTGCAACGATTACCCTTTAACTTTAATAATTACAGTCACAGTCTTTTTTTTGTTAAAAGCATTACACTTTACGTCCTTTGGTCCTAACTCGGTTTAAACTTTCAGTTAAATATAACATATGCTCTACACATGAGGGTATTATTGTCTTTTCACATTCTAATTCAATAAAAAAGATTAAAAACTACTCCTTATTCTTCTTAGCTCTCTCTTTCTCACTCTAACACCCACCACCATCATCACCACCCACCACCACACACTCTCTCTCTCTACCCTTCCTCTCTTTCTATCTATCTCTCTCTCAGTCACAACCAAACCCACACCACTGTGGGTTCAATCGAAATCTGATAAAGGGGCTTCGACAAATAAATCTGATAGTTTGAAGGTAAATCTGATGTTCAATCGAGATCTGAAGTTCAATCGAGATCAGTTACTCGTTGATGGGTTGTTGCTCCGGTCGGACCGAGCAATGGATTTCCGGTAAGAACGATTAACAAAAAATGAATTAAATCAAACCAAAAAAGCACATCGCATGAAGAGCTGTGCTTCACAAGCTCCAAGGCCTATGCAGTCCATGAAGTTCCAAAGCTACAATATTTGAAATAAAATTCCCCAAATCCTTTAAAATTGCTCAAAAGCACCAATGTGCTGCACAACTATACATTTTGGAAACAAATTTAGGGCTTTTTTCCGGTTAAAAATCTGTTTGTTTTGATCAATTAACGAACCGGTTTTTGTAATTTGGTGATTATGATATTGGTTTGAGATTTTGGGTTCAGATTCA
This sequence comes from Helianthus annuus, assembly GCF_002127325.2. Taxonomy (NCBI): domain Eukaryota; kingdom Viridiplantae; phylum Streptophyta; class Magnoliopsida; order Asterales; family Asteraceae; genus Helianthus; species Helianthus annuus. The sequence goes on from NC_035435.2 coordinate 164,278,063, forward strand.
GAGAGAGGGAGGTTTTTTTTAATTTGATTTGTTTTATTTATAAATTTATTTTAGATAAATGAGTAAAATTACAAAAGTACCCTCATGTTCCTTACACATGCCATATTTAACTAAAAATTTTAACCAGGTTATGGGCAAAGGACGTATAGTGTAATGGTTTTTCTAAAAAAAGGACTACGACTGTAATTATTGAAGTTAAAGGCTATCCATTGCAATCTGATACAAACATAAAGGACGAAAAGTGTAATTTACCCAAAATATTATTAGGAACTCTGGTTAAAATAGGGCTGGCAATTGGGTACCTGTTAAGACACGATTAGACTTGTTTGACTGAAAATTACACCCTTTGACTTTTTTAATTTTTAAAATAATTAAAATTACAATGTTAGGATCTATCATTTATTTATCTTTGTACATAAAACATAAAACTGTTTTATAAACATGAGGTAGAAAGTAGTTAAATGAGTCGTAATCATGTTTGAAACTTATGTTGTGCGCGCCGTCAGAAACCTGTTAAACCTGTTAAGACACGATTTACCAGCCTTAGGTTAAAAGGTTTTGGTTCCGTCACTCATTATCTATCTACAATGCTTATATGGAAAAATTTTATTTGCTATCAATCTCATCGGTGTATATGTCTTTCATTATCATATATATTTATTATGTGGTGACATATCCCTTTCTTATGCACCTTTCATTGCCTATTTTACCAAGCATCTTTTTCATTTATCGTACCTACCTTTTGTTATCTTTTGTGTTCTTATATGTTATGTAGTCTTAAACTGTATCGAGTATCATCCAAGATCTCGCATCAAAGCGTACAAGAGTGACCATCACCCTTATCAAATACTCCCATCAACAAGAACTTATCTGCGTCCGTGCGGGCGCGCGGGAGCGCAATTAACTGTTCCAATCGATCTAGTGATGAGAAGACTTACCTTGTGTATGAAAACGATTGTTTTCGTCACGACAAGGGATGCGGTAACAACCGTGGTTACCACACACAGCGATGCGACTCAGCACCGCACCCTGTAGATATTTTCGTCACGACAAGGGACGCGGAAACAACCGCGATTACCGCACATAGCGATGCGGCCCAGTACCGTATCCTATTGACAACGCAAGTGGGAGTGACACTTTGACTTAAGTGTCCAAAACAGCAAATGGCACTGACAGTAGTCACCTGTCCAGCCCACATGTATGCAAGCGAACATACTGACAGCCACAGCAGGACGTGGCATCACTTCTGTGACCTACGCGCCTAACACACCTGCAAAGGGTTGTGCGTTGTCAGTCTAGCCACTCAATTACCCTCCTTCACTTTTCGGCTATAAATATCCATCCCGGACCAGGTTTGAGGTATCGTTTTTCCTGCTCTCTCTCACACTTACTACAAACACACACTTTGCTCTTAAGCAAATACTGATTCTCACGCAGGAGAGTGGTAACAAGGAGCAACCCCCACCCCATCCTTCATGTTACGAGTCACAGTGTGTTTCCTTGTGCAGGAGACAGGTTAGCGAACGATCCAGCCGCTGATCCTCGGAAAGAAGTGATTAACCCTACTCGACGAGACCAGTGAATTAACCTCCCCGGTTAACCACTGTTACATCAACATCTAGAAACACATGGTGTCACGGCCCCAGCCCCGGTTTCACCCGGTCAGGAGCCGCGGGACAGGAACCCGTGGTATTTATTAATTGATGCGACATCGGAAGATTTTACAGGATTTTTTTTTAAAACTTGAAAATGCCCGATTATTTCATTTCATAAATCGGGATAATCCCGTAGTTTACAATAGAGGAATTTTACTAGGAAATTCCCTAATTTATTAAAACATGTTTATTTATTTTAACTGAGCCACCTCTTCAAGCTTGTAAGTGCTCCGTAGCACGTTTTCCTTGATTTACAGCAGGTCGCCCGAAACATGTTTTAAAAATATTTTTGTCAGCGGGGAAATACTGGTGAATCATTCATTTTTGATAAAATGACACATAGTTATTAATTACAGCATAAGAGCGATTACAATGGCTTTTATCTTATTTTTATCTGGCGCCGTGTCACCTGGTGGCGATGGTCATACCACTATTGGGTCTTTCCCCTAGTAGTGACGTTTATCACTGTTATGATTTATTAGCCTAACCGTGAGAAATTAGTAATGTGCACAATCCCCCACTAGGAAGTGATTCAAGATAACCACGACTTAATCCCTGTAATTATAACTTTGAAAATAATTGGAGTATTGTAAAACATTGTTGATAAAAAGAGAATGACTCACATTGAAAGTTTATACGGGCAGAGTTTTAGCCTACTGATAAGCTTGATAACCTAGTTTAAACAACAATGCACACGAACTAGGTTAGTAACTAATACATCATTTACGATAACTCACGAGATACAAACCCTCACAACGAATGACAAAGTGCGATACTTAACATCCATCAAATTCACGACGAATGACAAAGCATAACCCTAATGTGGGCAGCACTTAAACATCCATTGGATAGTTCCAATCGATCGGACATTGAATCGTAATAGCGATCGAGTTAATACCCGGTATCGTAGCAGCACCTAGCTATCTTAATTTTCGAATTTGAGCAGTGAGACTTCGTTTTTGTGAAATGATTTCGACACCCGTGAACTGCTCCTGATCCAAGCTATTTATAGGTGATTTTTGGGTTTGTCGCGGCCCGCGTAAGCCATAGGCTAAGCCTTACGCGGCCTGCGTAGCCACCTAGTCTACGTGTAGGTTGCATGGGTCACGAGTAGGGTCACCGGATGGTCAACACGTGGTCCCGGATACTTATCCGGTCAGACTTCAAGTTGACGCGGCTCACGTAAGGCTAAGCTAACCCTTACGCGGCCCGCCTGAAACTCAAAAACTTTGTTTTCTTGGTTTTTCATGCACAGTAGAGTTTCAGGGGTCTGGGTTTTTACTTACGGGTCGTTTTAGGGATATTTTTGTAGTCCTTACATCCTCCCCACCTTATTTCAAATCTCGTCCTCGAGATTTACTGGAATAAGTGAGGATACTTTCGCTTCATTTCCGATTCCAGCTCCCAAGTGTATTCGGGTCCTATTTTTGAATCCCACTTGACCTTGACTAGTACCAATGTTTTGTGCTTGAGAAACTTGACTTTTCTGTCTTCTATTTGAAGCGGTTTCTCAACAAACTTCAGTTTTTCATTCACTTGTATGTCTTGAAGAAGGACTACCAGGGATTCGTCAGATAAACATTTCTTGAGGTTGGATACAAGGAATACGTCATGTACTTCTGCTAATTCTTCTGGTAGTTGTAAGCGATAGGCAACTGGTCCTATAGGTTGGATTACTGGAAATGGTCCTACGTACCTTGGGCTCAGCTTTCCTTTCTTACCGAACCGAACTACTCATTTCCAAGGAGAAACTTTCAAAAGTACCTTATCTCCGATTTGAAATTCTAGTGGCTTGCGTCGATTGTCGGCATAACGTTTCTGACGATCTCGAGCCGTTTTCAGTCTTTCCTTGATTTGAGTGATCTTGTCGGTAGTTTCTTGTACTATTTCAGGACCTGATAATTGACTTTCTCCTATTTCTGCCCAACATACTGGAGTTCTACACTTACGTCCGCACAGTGCTTCAAATGGGGCAGCTGCAATGCTTAAATGATAACTATTGTTATAGGAGAATTCGATTAAGGGTAGGTGATCGTCCCAGTTCCCACCAAAATCTATCACACATGCCCTAAGCATGTCTTCTAGGGTTTGAATCGTCCTTTTACTTTATCCGTCTGTTTGAGGATGATATGCAGTGCTTAGATTTAGTCGGGTTCCCATTGCTTCCTGGAAACTTGTCCAAAAATGGGAAGTGAAACGACTATCCCTATCTGATACAATGGAGAGTGGAACTCCATGTAAGGATACAACTTCATCTACATACAACTTAGCTAATTTTTCCATGCTAAAAGTTTCTTTCATGGGTAGAAAATGTGCTGATTTGGTTAATCGATCCACAATTACCCAAATCGCATCATTACCTTTTCTGGTTTTGGGTAACTTAGTAACAAAGTCCATTGTTATAAGTTCCCATTTCCATACAGGCATTTCTAATTGTTGTAGTAGACCTGAAGGTTTCTGGTGTTCTGCCTTAACTTGTTAACAAGTAAGACACTTAGAAACATATCTAGCTATGTCCTTTTTCATTACCATCCACCAGAAGTTATTCCTTAAATCTTGGTACATTTTATTGTTACCGGGATGCATGGTATACCTAGATTTATGGGCTTCCTCTAAAATCTTACTTCTTAATTCCCCTTGCTTAGGTACCCAAATTCTCTTTTTATGAAATCTCCAAATTCCATCACTTCCTTGCTCTAATTCTTTTATATTTCCTTTCATTCCTTCAGCATCATCCTTGATTGCTGTTTTCTAAATATTCTTCAGTTGTTCTATTAAATCTAACTGTAGATTTAATCTAAGAGCACGAACTTGCTTTTGCTTTTCATGATACTTTCGACTTAAAGCATCGGCGACTACGTTTGCTTTTCCTTCGTGATATTGAATATCACAGTCGTAGTCACTTAGAATTTCCATCCACTTTGAGAATTTGGCGTAAAGCTTCTCCTTTCTTAACAAGGTTAAGAGTGCATGTAGGTGCTCACAATGCTCTTCCTGGCTTTTAGAATAAATAAGTATATCGTCGATAAAGACAATTACGAATTTATCCAGGTACGGTTTACAGATCCTATTCATCATGTCCATAAATGCTACAGGAGCATTTGTTAGTCCGAATGGCATGACTGTAAACTCGTAATGCCCATACCTAGTTCTGAAAGCAGTTTTAGGTATGTTTTCTTCTTGTACTTTTAACTGATGGTATCCAGAGAGTAAGTCGATCTTAGAAAAGTATCTAGCTCCTTGAAGTTGATCAAAGAGATCATCGATCCTAGGTAATGGGTATCGATTCTTAATTGTAACCTTATTCAATTCTCTATAATCGATACACATTCGCATTGAACCATCTTTCTTCTTTACAAACAATACTGGTGCTCACCACGGGGATGAACTAGGTTGTATGAAACCTTTGCTTAGTAATTCATCTATCTGCTTTTTCAATTCTAGCATTTCTGTGGGTGCTAACCAATAAGGTGCCTTGGCTATCGGTGTAGTTCCAGGAATTAGATGAATTCTAAACTCTACTTCCCTATTAGGTGGTAATCCAGGTAGTTCTTCTGGGAATACCTCTGGGTATTCTGATACTATTGGAATTTCTTGGAGTTTCTTACCCTTAGTGTTAATGATTACTGAAATCATATACACCATTTCTTGTTTTCTTGAATAACTGGCCAATTTCATTACTGATATGAATTTCAGTGGCTTACGTGGCTTATCCCCTGTAATCACCACTAATTCTCCTGTGCGTGTATGTATTTCTATGGAATTTTTATCACGAAGAATTCGAGCATGATTGGCTACTAACCAATCCATTCCTAATACCACATCGAATTCGGCTAACTTCATAGGTAACAGATTTGCAGAAAATTTATGGTCTAAGAGTTCTATCTTTTCTTCTCGCAAAACTTTATCTATGTGAACAGAATTACCATCTGTCGTTTCTACCATAAAAATTTGCCTAAGCTTGGTTAAAGGTAGGTTAAGAGCTTGGCAGAATGTAGTATTTATAAAACTTTGGTTTACACCAGAGTCAAATAATACTTTTGCATATACGTTGTGAACTAGCAACGTACCAGCTATTACGCCAGGGATTAGTTCGGCTTCCTGGGTAGTCAACTGGAAGGCTCTTGCGTTTTTCTTGATAGTTCCTTCTGCAGGTTTGGCTTTATTATCAGCTGGTTTGACCAGTTTTGGGCAATCTGGCCTAAAGTGTCCAGCTTCTCCACAGTTGTAGCAGACTGTTGCTTTCTTCTTCCTGCAATCTTCTTCTTGGTGCCCCAGGATTTTGTAGAAATTGCAATACCCTTTGCATCTTCCAAAATGCTTCCTTTTACAGGCATTGCAAAATGGAATAGTGGAAGATTGCCCGGTTCCTTTTCTCTTGAAATTGCTACGATTACCCACACGGAATCCTTGGGTAATCTTTTGGGCTACTTCCTTTTCCGGGTTTCTTCTCTTGTGCGTACTAGTCCGTCAGTTAGGGTGTTAGCTAATTCCACAACATCGTCAATAGTGCGTGGTCTCGCAGCTTTAACGATATCTCGAATTTCGCCAATTAATCCACAAATATAACGGGAAATAAGTATCGGCTCTGGTGAAACCAGGGTTGGTACCACTCTAGCATATTCGAAGAATATCGAAGTATATCCTCGACAGTCTACATCCACCATCCGGTGGTTCAGGAATTTATTTGTCATTTGTTCCTTTTCATACTCGGGACAAAATTTTGTTTCCACTAGCTGTTTGAATTCTTCCCAACTCATGGCATAGGCCATATTTCTTCCTTTGGCTTGAAGTACCGTATTCCACCATTCTAGCGCCCCTTCTTTAAAAAGATGCGACGCGTACATGACCTTGTCCTCCTCGACACATTTACTTATCATAATTACTGCTTCGGTTTTCTCCAACCAACGCAGCGCCGCAGTTGCCCCTTCGTTACCTGCAAACTCAGCTGGTTTACAGGTAAGTGTAAGTGCAACCAAGAGTTGCAGTTTTCATTCTTTTGAGAATTGGGGCTTGCAGTAGATTATCATTATTATTGTTATTGTTACCACCTCCGTTTACACTATTACTGAAGTTATCTTCATGAGTACGTTTGCTATGAATAATTTGAGGTTCAACTGGATGTCGAGCAGCAGCAAGTAATTTTGGAATAGCATTGGCTATTCCCTGAGCAACGATATTCTCGATATCTTGCCTATTTAGAAACTGATTGTCGTTGTTTTGCTCGGAATGATTAATCTCATTAACTTGTTCGTTATCAGCATGTTCCATTCTGGTAATTAATTTATATATAAATAATTAGCATAAAATAATTAATAACCAAATATAACAAAACAATTGCACACAATCACACAAATTTTACAACACACGTATAGCCAAAATTGTCGATTTCTCGACTTCCATTTTTATAGATTATATTAGGCATCCGTACACACTGTTATTTTACAAAAGTTTTATTTTTAAGTTATTTTACAGAGTTTTATTTTTATTACTATTGTTATTATACAACCACAGCCTCCCAACCTCACTATCCCTCGTCAGCTAACATTTTAGAAACGACGTTCCCTTTCGTCGTACTTCCAGGAGATTTGTTCTCCCACCTCCTGGATCCTATTCCCTGCATTCACCAGTTCCTCTCCAAAATGTCGGAGTTCAGCTAAGTTTTCATTACTCATTGGTGGGTTTGGTGCAGGTTCTGGGTCGAATTGAGGGAAAAAGGTATAAGGGTTATTTAGTAGGTTTTGAAATTGCCAATCGTTGGTCCACCACTCGTCCATTTCTCCTAGAGGTTGGGTGTGGATCAGAGGTTCTGGGATGGCTGGTTCCAAGTTTACTGGAAGTTGGGTTTCAGCAGGATAAGGGAAGAGGTTTTCATTAATAGGCCTAAGGATATCACAACTTGCTAGTATACGATCTAATTCCTCCTGTAGTGGCAATTCCACGATTTGCTTAGAACTTTCCCCAATTTCTATTCCTGCTTGCCTAGAACTTTCCCCGATCTCGATCCCTTTTCCTTTATCAATGGGATTTTCTATCTTGGGAATTCTCCTAGTTGCTGGTTTCCTCCTGCGTACACGCCTCCAACCTACAAATCTTCGTCTTTTCTTTGGCTTTGATTTTTCTGGAGGTGGAGCTTGAAATTCCATAGGTTCCTCCACATCGGCAAAGTAACCAGTGAAGTCTTTGGAAACTTCTACTTTAACAGGGTAGAGATTGAGATTCTCTAGGGCTTCAGACAATTCATTCATGCTGTTTAGCATTTATGAAAAACACACAAATTCTTAGGTTAAATTTTGTAAATTAAATTTTTCACAGAATTATAGAATTAAATCAGAAAATTTTATATTAATGATGAATATCTAATAAACCATTTTATTAGAACAAAATATTTATTTTTAGTACAACTATAACATTAAAGTTTCTGTCTTACGGACAATATGGGTGCTAATACTGGGTCGGGGTGTTGGCAGTTTAAAGGTTAGTATTTACTGCTACAGTGGCTAACATATAGAGATTTGCCCATTGTTCATCTAACTCATCTTCCCATGGTGGGTTAGTGCCTATATTCTGAGTTTCCTCATTACTCAACCCTTCTTTTGGTTGTGACTTCCTTATTTTCTCTTGACTTTTTCTAATAATTCAACTTCTTTTATTGGGGGTAAGTGGTTTCTCATACTGTGCCTTACGAACAAATATTCCTTCCTCAGTCTCTGCTGAGTATCTTGAGGAATTTGATTGGGATGAAGTTCCATTGTCTTTAAGTGAAATATCTAGTTTAAGATAAATATCCGAAATTCTTTGCTTACCCATACTGTATTTTAACAGATAGTCAAGATAGAAACACATAATCATAAAATGATAATCAGAAAATTAAGTATTTTAGAATACTTAATTGGCTTAAATCAGTGGCTCTGATACCAATTTTTCCTGTCACGGCCCCAGCCCCGGTTTGACCCGGTCAGGAGCCGCGGGACAGGAACCCGTGGTATTTATTAATTGATGCGACAGCGGAAGATTTTACAGGATTTTTTTTAAAACTTGAAAATGCCCGATTATTTCATTTCATAAATCGGGATAACCCCATAGTTTACAATAGAGGAATTTTACTAGGAAATTCCCTGATTTATTAAAACATGTTTATTTATTTTAACTGAGCCACCTCTTCAAGCTTGTTAGTGCTCCGTAGCACGTTTTCCTTGATTTACAGCAGGTCGCCTGAAACATGTTTTAAAAATATTTTTGTCAGCGGGGAAATACTGGTGAATCATTCATTTTTGATAAAATGACACATAGTTATTAATTACAGCATAAGAGCGATTACAATGGCTTTTATCTTATTTTTATCTGGCGCCGTATCACCTGGTGACGATGGTCATACCACTATTGGGTCTTTCCCCAAGTAGGGACGTTTATCACTGTTAGGATTTATTAGCCTAACCTTGAGAAATTAGTAATGTGCACAATACCCCACTAGCAAGTGATTCAAGATAACCACGACTTAATCCCTGTAATTATAACTTTGAAAATAATTGGAGTATTGTGAAACATTGTTGATAAAAAGAGAATGACTCACATTGCAAGTTTATACGGGCAGAGTTTTAGCCTACTGATAAGCTTGATAACCTAGTTTAAACAACAATGCACACGAACTAGGTTAGTAACTAATACAGCATTTACGATAACTCACGAGATACAAACCCTCACAACGAATGACAAAGTGCGATACTTAACATCCATCGAATTCACGACGAATGACAAAGCATAACCCTAATGTGGGCAGCACTTAAACATCCATTGGATAGTTCCAATCGATCGGACATTGAATCGTAATAGCGATCGAGTTAATACCCGGTATCGTAGCAGCACCTAGCTATCTTAATTTTCGAATTTGAGCAGTGAGACTTCGTTTTTGTGAAATGATTTCGACACCAGTGAACTGCTCCTGATCCAAGCTATTTATAGGTGATTTTTTGGGTCTGTCGCGGCCCGCGTAAGCCATAGGTTAAGCCTTACGCGGCCCGCGTAGCCACCTAGTCTACGTGTAGGTTGCATGGGTCATGAGTAGGGTCACCAGATGGTCAACACGTGGTCCCGGATACTTATCCGGTCAGACTTTAAGTTGACGCGGTCCGCGTAAGGCTAAGCTAACCCTTACGCGGCCCGCCTGAAACTCAAAAACTTTGTTTTCTTGGTTTTTCATGCACAGTAGAGTTTCAGGGGTCTGGGTTTTTACTTACGGGTCGTTTTAGGGATATTTTTGTAGTCCTTACACATGGAGCCATCTTGTGGAACAAATTGAGTCGGATGATGATTTTCAAAGTCCTATAAAAATGTAGACAACACTTCCAAAAAGGCAATACAAAGAAAACCACCTTACACCCCATTCACAAACCAGCAGATTTAGACAATGAACATACGAGCTCATGCGTGCGGGTTCAAGTAGTTCACCCCAACCGAAATGTGTTTCAAAATTGGGTTGCGAAACTCAGTGTGATTTTGAGAAGAGATGCAGAATTCAAAGTTGTCAAATGTGGTCCCAACCCCACCAACCAATCATAGTTAATTCAAACGTGTTCCCAACCTCTCCAACCAATCAAATTTCAACTTATTTTATTTTATTTTTATTTTGGTTTTAAAGAAAAGTCGTGTGGGTTAAATAAATGGGTTGTTTGGGTTTATCTGAGGTGGCATTATTGGCTATTTTTTGTTTTAAACGTCAAATTTTATATTCTCATTGTCTGTGTGACTTGAACCCAAAACCTTCTCCTCTCAAGGTGTTTAAAAGATTTGCCTTTATTAATAAACCACTACCCCATTGGTATTATTTAATGGCTATTGATGTGGGTTTATTGGGTTCAAGGGGGATACACCCCTTCTATCTTTAGGCTGGGTGGTGTGGGGTATTTCCCATCACCACCTCACCCCAATAACACCCCCAACACCGACTCCTTGGTGCCATTAATGCCTTCACCATTTGTCAAGACATTGACAATAACGTCCAGTCATCAAACCCCCTACTAACTTATGTCGAGAAAGAAGCTATTCGATTGAAAATACGTGATAGGGAGACACACTTGAATTTACGAGCGAATTTGGTTTAACATATATGGTTGAATCGCCTTAACGATGACGGTGACGTTGAGTAAAATAATTGTATTTTTAGTAGTTTGTTTTAATGTATAGTATTTGGTAAAATAAAAATTTAGTATGTTAATTTATTTTCTTTATGGTTTAACTTATAATTATAATCATATTATAATAAGCATGGCGTGGGCCAAATCGTGGGTGGAAAAGGCAGAAAAGTGAGCCCACCCCAGGCAAATACACTTCTCGTTATCTTGTTCCTGGTCATGCTCCCGTACCCGCTCCTTACTCACATCCTCCCCAATTAAAGTAACGTAAGGAGGGGCCACTATCAATTGAATAAGCGTCTCAAAGAGAATGAGGTCTAGCGCCCCATCGAGAAAGAGCAATGGAACAAGGTGGGAATAAGATCTAAGGTAGGACAACCAAGGGCAATTCAATGGCTTTATGGGAGAATCCTTAGACTTTATGCGTAGGCAGGCCCAGCGGTATCCAATCAATGTAGTCGGCGGAACAAAGGAAAGAGGAATGGGAGACATTTTAGAGGAAGATCTAAGTACCGAGGGGGAAATGGAGCTCAAATCCATAGCATTCTCCACGCACCTACCATTCGTTAGCAGCGACCTTACCACGCTTACCACCAGCCATTTCACTCGAATCTGTAGTAAGCAGGATCCTTCGCAACTAGAGGAGAAATCCTCTTCTTTTCTTTATCTTTCTTGGAAAAAAAAAACCTTAAGAACCATAGGTGCCACCAACCGAGGCGGAGATTGGAGATACAACGATTGGAGTGAGTGACTGTACCCAAGATAGATCTGAACCGACGGTTGCGGAGAATAGGTGCAACGGGGAATCATGGGAATAACGAGAGGGTACGTAGGGAACATGGCTGACCAAGCTCCTTTTTCTAACGATTGAAAAAAGAAAGAGGTCGGTGTTCTTCCCAACTGCTCCAATAAAGGTGCCTACACCCGGAGCAGGTTGAGACCCCCGGAGCAGATTGCCGATGGTATTATTAGCACAGTGAGAGCAAAATTAATTTCCTTCAAATACAAACAAACTTCTAATGTTAAGCGGTTTTTGGAGGAATGGAAGATAGATAAAGAAGACTTCTTGAATGAAGAGTGAAGACCAATTTCTTTTTTTGTCTGTGATGTAATTGGTTGTTTTTGATTGTTTTGTGATTCACTCTTTAGTGGTATGCTACTAAGAGAACTAGGGAGTATTTCAGCTTCCTACTTGGTTTTTTTGGTTATTTTATGAAATCACCGGGGTAAACCCTTTACCCCCAAAAAAAAAAAAAAGCATGGCGTGGGCCTGCATGATTTGAAGTTAACAGTTTGATGGGCCCATATAACCAGCCCAATGTCCAATATACATAAACTTATTTTAACCAACCGAGCTCGCACTTCTGCATCACCTAACTCGATTAGTAATTAAGATCAAATTTATCGACAAGGTAATCCAATATCACTAATCATGTAGATAACACTAAAATTACCAACACCATTTACATTCCTTAATATATTTTAAATCCAGATTGAACCATTCGTAAGTAAATCACTGTATATTTCCAAATTCAGATATCTTTATGAGACCATGCGTAGTGGTATAACACTATAATGCCCCCACCATGGGGCGTTTTGCGCCATGTGGCGTCCTAGTCAGCAAGGGGGCATTATAGCAAAAGTGGTGTAGTGGTATAATGCCCCATAATGCCCCATTCAATCATTTTACAATCATTTCACAATTATTTTTTTTTAAATTTAAAACATAAAATAACATTCATTAATTTAAAAAAAAATTACATTACTTGAAAAAAAAAAACTAAAGAAAAAACCGAAAGTAAAAAAAAAGCTGAAAATAAAAAAAAAAACAGAAAAATAACTGAAAAAAATAAAAAAAACATAAAAAAAATAATATGATCTAGAGTCCATATTTTTCTTTAATTTTTTGGCGACGCATTTGCGCAAGGATCAACGCATCGCCTTGTAGGTGGTCGATAGGTTTGGACAAAAACTCGATGTCCTTTTCCATTTGCCTCGCCTCTTGCATCTCGTTAAATTTTTTTGTTTCGGCCATTCGTTCCTTCATAATTTCATAACGTTGGTGGCCGAGATCTCGAATGTCTTGGAGACGACGGTTAAGCTAGGGTCCATGTCTTGACGGTTAAGCTAGCCGAAAGTTGGAGGAACAAACGGAGGGGCGCCACTTAAGTAAGCCGCGTAACTTAAAAAGCTAGGGTCCATGTCTTGAAGGTTGAATGGGGTTTGCGGTTGGGTTGTGTTCGGGTTTGCGGGTCTAGCGGGGACACCAAAAGGAGGGCGGAAAGGATGCATGGTTGTATAAAAATAAGAAGAAAGTGGGTTTTTTTTATAAAAGTTGGAAGAAAGTGGGAGAGTTTGTGAAGTTTTGTATAAAAAATGGTGTGAATGTGAGTTAAATATATATAGTGGGAATTATTTAAAAAAAAAAAAAAAAAATAAAGAAAGTTACCGTTTGAAGCAACGGTCGAAAGATGGTGGCCCCCACAATTTTAAGCGTTATTTTTAAAACGCCGGAGCCTTTTTTTTCGAAAATCACGCCTGATAACGCCCCCTGTAATGGGGGGTGGGGCGTTATAGGGCGTTTTCGGGCAAAAATTTTAAAAAAAACGCCCCATTACGCATGGTCTGACAACGGAAATGATCCTATATTTAACTAGCTTATGGTAATGATTAACAACCATCTTATGGTTACCTACATGTTTACAGAAACAACTGTAAGTTGGTTGAATAAAGACTTTCTTACACTAATAACCACCACATGTGTATTACCTGGATGCTGTTGTTTGGCCTGTTTTGGCAATCTTGCCTACAGGTAAGCTACTGCTAACTTTGCTTTCTGATTTTTTGTTTAGAGATGAATTTTTCTTTCTTCATTCTTATGAATTTTAATATCTCTCCTACTTTGTCGTTGATTGGTCGCCGCCACCTGGGAATGGAAAGGAGAAACTAGTTTATTTCTATTAATCCATCTCTTGTGAAATAGATGTTTGAAGAATAAACAGATCTGTGGATATAGGGTGTTGTAGCTTTGTAGTAATATAGCAGTAACGATGAACAATTTTATACGAGAAAACTGAACATAAATAACCAGGAGAGTTTTGCTCTGTATGATAAATTTGATACAACACAAACACATGTTTAGATTTAATTACATTTGATACAACACAAACACATATTTTATTTTATTACTCTAAATAAGCAACAAAAATATGCATTGGAACTTGTACATTGTGCTTTGGGGTTTTTTCAAAAAAAAAAAAAACCTTGATTTTTTATTTTTAACCCAAAGGTTTTTACCTTTTGCAATTTTAACCCTACATAATTTGTTTTTTTAACTTTAACTTAAAACTTTTCATTACTTTTAACCCAAAGGTTTTTACCTTTTGCAATTTTAACCCTACATAATTTTTTTTTAACTTTAACTCAAAACTCTTCATTATTTTCAATTTAACTTCACAACTTTTGTCACATATACTTTTCATCTTTGGCAAATTTTCGGTTTACGTATAGTTCTAAATTTTTTGAGTTAATACGACGCAACGTACGAGTGTGGTTCAACTTTTTTATGTTTTGTTTCAAATTTTGCAAGTTAACACGGCGCAACGTGCATGTGTGGTTCAACTTTTTTACCTATATTTTTTCATGTTTAACAGGTTCGTCGCAACACGCAGATCCTAGGTCGAGTCAGTGTTGGTTGTCGATAACGGTTGTGTGACAATAGTACTATTTGACACCGTTTTACGCCCCGCCGCAACACGGGGTGTGCTTTGGGGGTTTTCCAAAGAAAAAATAGTTATGCATATAGTTGTCGTAACCTTTGCTTTGGGGGTTTTCCAAAAAATAAAATGTTTTTTTTACTTTTCACCTAAAAGTATTTCATAAATTACTTTTAACCCAAAACTATCTGTTTGTTACTTTTAACCCAAAATTTTTTATCTTTTGCAATCTATCCTCACAACTTTTTTTACTTTCAACTTTGGTCCTTTATAGTTTTCATTTTCCGCAAATTTTTTGCTTTATGCTTGGTTCTAAATTTTGTAACTTAACACATCGCAACGTGCGTCTTTGGTTTAACGTTTTTACGTTTCGTTCTAAATTTTTCGACTTAACACGATTCAACGTGCGTGGGTGGGTGAACGTTTTTACATCGTCTATTTTTTCCCTGTTTGACAGGTTAACATAACGTGCGGGTCCTAGATCGACTGCGTCTTTGGTTTAATGTTTTTACGTTTCGTTCTAAATTTTGCGAGTTAACACGACCCAACGTGCGTCTGTGGGTGAACGTTTTTACATCGTCTATTTCTTCCCCGTTTGACAGGTTTACCATAACGTTCGGATCCAAGATCGACTTACTTATAACTAAAGAATCCCCGCCGCATTGCGGCGGGTCTCAATCCTAGTCTTTTTTTTTTGAAAGGTAAACTTCATTAAAAAACCACCGACACCCTCAAACCGAGGGGCCCCAAACAACAAACCAACTACATAATTACAAATTTACACCAATCATACCACGACAGGTTTTTAAACCTAGACCTATTTATGAACCACAAAAAACCTGACGCTTTTACCTCACTGATAATATCGCCCGCACTTATCTCTTTGTTTTCAAACCTTGCTTTGTTTCTAGCTTTCCAAATGTTCCAAACCGTGATCCTAACAATGCCCTTGAAAGCTTCCTTTTTACCTCCGGTCAAACCCACATGTTCATGGATCTCCAAAATATCTTTGAAACCGAAAAAAAAAAAAGATTATGAGTGTTGCACCACCTGCTGATATGGTTCCATACCAACCCCGCAATATAACAAGAAGAGAAGATATGCTCAACCGAGTCCACACCATCCCTACATAGAACACAACACTCCTCTTGAACCTCGATGTTTCTATTTTTTAATGCTTCCACCGTCGCAATTCGATTCAACGCCGATCTCCACATAAAAATGTTACATTTATCGGGGATCCATTTGCAATCTTCGAGCGGCTCCACCGAATGATCATTTTGCACCCCAGCTTCATTAAGAAGCCTTTTAACAGCTTTCACGCTGAACACCTTATCGTCGGCACCTATCCATTCCCACGAATCGGAACGATCAACAAGATTAACATTGAGCAACCTCCCACATAAATCTGTCATCTCAATGACCTCCAACTCAGTCATAAGCGGTCTGACCCAAGCCAAGACAAAGCTGGAAACAAAGCCGCTATCCACAGACCTGTTGTTGAACCGATCCGCCACCTTACACCTCTTTTCTTTTTCAATCTTGAACAGTTCCAGGAAGACAACTTTCAGTGGTTCGTTACATAGCCACGGGTCCAGCCAAAACGACGTATCCTCCCCGTTCCCAACCTTGCTACGAAAAAAATGTCTTAACGGGCACCCTTCCACCGTAGTCTTTGAGAGAACTTTCGCTATATTGCACCACACCCCGCCCATCGATTTTCTACACGGAATAAAATCCCAATTAAGTCGAGTATTATGGATAGCGTTTACCACCCTGACCCATAGCTTGTTAGATTCCACCTTAAACCTCCACCCCCATTTCGAGAGAAGCGAAACATTGATATTTTTTAGCTTGCTTAGGCCAAGACCACCCAATTTTTTTGGGAGCGAAACCGTATTCCAGGCCACCCAATGGTCTCAATCCTAGTTTAGATTTAATTAACCATTGCGTCACTTCAAGAGGTGGCGCATTAAATAACCCTGAATCCTAACTGTTAACAAACTTAACTACCATAATAATAACACTTAGGATATAATAATTTAATAAATAACAATAATACTTAGGATAACGTCTAGATTATATTATTCTAGCGTCTCTTGCATGCTAGCATAGTTTTGCATTATCATTAACTATATTTGGTCACTTGGCAATTAGAATTCACACTATCAGCTCTTTGAGTGTTCAAGACTGAATCAAAGATTCGATGACTGAACACTAAGCTATATAACTTTATTAACTGAGAACTGAAGAACAACTCCTGAGACCACAAGCAAAAACTACACAGATAAGAGTATTGAGAGAGAAGAGAGTAATTAAGTTGGGAAGCAAGTGGTTATCATTGAACATAAGTGTCGATTACCTCACCTTCAATTATATATGGCTTTTCTCATGTCACTCTGTTATCTCAAAGATTAAAACGTGGACTAAACGCGTACCATACACAAGAGTTATTCGACTCGGCGGGCTGACTTGGCTAAACACTTAAGCTAAACAGTTGAAATACACATCATTTTAAAGGGGACAAACACAAAAATGATCGAGTAAAGGAATGATACATGGCAAAGGAACAGCAAAGACAACATCACACATGGGCATGTTGTATCAGATGAAATACACCTTAATTAAGCATCTACACATTCTCAAAGGGATGATACATTTGCTTCATCATCCTCATATATTTAGTCATAATATCATCATCATTCATGGCAGTAACAAGACAGGAAAACAATAAACTGAAATCTTCAATATTTGTTTTAGAGCTTAATGATAACTTTTGAACAGCCCATATCTTATATCATATATGATGCGGGCCCAAGCGTGGAAGAGCGGGCCATCCGGTACTTGGAGGCCCAGGATCGCGTCACAAAAGGGGCTTCATTGAAATGGCTCTAACTTGGGCTACGGGAGTCCGTTTGGGGCGTGTGACCAGTCAAAACGAACGGGAGAACGAGCTCTATCTTGCTGCAAACGCCTACGGCGGTTTGGGTCATCGTCCGGGCCGAAAAAACGCTTATTTCTATTAGTTTTTTCCATTTTTATGTTTTTTCAAGTATTTTGGGCATTTTGTTTTTGGGCTTGTGTTTGGCCCGTTGTCTTTTTTAGGCCCGTTTCGAATTTCTGTCTCTATTTATGTATTGCCCTAATCATTTGATGAATCAGAATTGAATTTTGAGAAAAACAGTTTTTCACTTCAAATTCCGAGCCCTTTGGGTTGAATTTTGGGGTTGGGGAAGAACGACACGGGCATTCACAGAATCAACGTGTTTGATCTTCATTATCGTACTACTCACTACATCAATATAACAGCAAAGTCCTTATACTGAGATACATGAATAGCAAACACTATTGAAACAATCCTTATCTCTTTATTATTTAAGTAACACCTTATAGTTAAACATAAACATAGATGATCCAGATGTTGGATCTAATTAGGTCTCTTTCTCAAAGATCCGAACATGAAATCCATTAGGAAATTGTAAGCCTGGAGTTCGTACGATATCTCCTCCTTTAATTGGTTGCCACCTGAGATTGGAAAGGAAAAACAAGTTAATATATCTTTTTAATTCTTTTTCTACAGTATCAATATATTCTGATTCATCTTAACTGATATTTGGTCACTAGGCAATGAAGAAAGATAGCAATTTGAAGTTTAGCAAAATCCGCTCCAACACAAAACCTCTGGCCACCTCCAAAAGCCATAAAAGTCTTGGATGCACTTTTCAAATCCATATCCTGCTTGAAAGTTGTGATATGGTTTAAGATTTCACAATAATTTTGAATTTTATTACCATTTCTTTATTTGTTGTGAGATGTATGAGAATAAACAGAATTACCTCCCATCGCCATGGATTGAAGTCGAGTGGATCCTTATAGTTGACAGGATCCAAATGGACAGCAGGGGGACACACCATTACCGCCCAGCCAGATGGGATAGTATACTCTGCATTAAGGCAGTTTCTATATCATGTACACCTGTGAATCTTACTATATCTTAAAATGTATGTGCTATATATAGTAGTTACCTTTAAACTTGATATCTTTTTTTGCTTTTCTGAACAGTACTGGAACTATGCTCGCCAGCCTTAGTGTTTCATTGATAACCTGTAAGCTATTTGGTTAGTTCATATTAGGGTACATGTGCATTCAGGCAACTTTGATTCTGTTGGGGAATTTTCGGATTGCCGGATGATCAGAGAGGCGTGTAATCACTCTCAGATCAAATTATTTTGGTGGTTCACCCGAATAATTCAATCGGATACAACTCTGATTTCGAGAAATTGAACTAGTGTATGTTGTTTGTGTGAATTGATGAACCAGAAAATTGTGATAAAAAACTGAATACGAAATTGGGTTTTGGGGTGTAACTGCCCAATGGCAGTTAACTCTATTTTTAGGACAAAACTGCCATTTAACTGCCATTGTTTCAAACATTTCGAAAATGTGGCAAAATTCAGAAAATAAAATTTTCTGACACATTTGCCATTGTTTCAAACAGCTCGACCCCAGCCAGGGGCTCTGCCCCTTGGACCCTGCTCCCAGGGGCGTTGCCCCCGGACCCCCGCCAAGGGGGCGCTGCCCCCTTGGAACCTCCGTAGAGTACGGACTCCGCCCGTACACTTCGAATAATAATAACTCAAACAAGCGTGCACTCCCGCACCTCCTAACTTGCTTGATGTGTATTGTTATTCGCTTTGATCACCAAGTCAATCCCCGATTACACTAAAATATCTAACAGATTCTTTTACTTTTAATATTTCTTAGCTTCTTCCGTTCTACATTGCGAAAAAGCATTTGTGGGACAAACATGATCTAGCCCGAGTTTTGATTTTGACCCGTTATCTAACCTCTACATCATGCACTTTTTACTTTTACTACTAATCATTAACATGGGATTATCTTCCCATGCGTTTTTACTCTAAAGTCCAACCTGAAAGGTAAATCTCATCGACTTATATTCTTCCCATGTAAGTCCAGCCTTCGGGTTTTCACGCTTTCTTAGGATTTTCTGGTGTTCTTCCTGCATTAAATAACATGCATGTTAAATGTGTAACATCGTTTTAGGGATTTTACACTCTTTACATACCGTTAATTCCTTCAATGCGCGAGGGTTATGTGTTAGAAACTTGATTGCAACTGTTATCGCTTGGGAAGTGGTTTCAAAGTTGGCAAACAATAGCGCAAACATCAAATCTAAAGCAGTTGCTTCTGTAAGCATTGTATCATTTTGCTTGAGTTCTTCAAGAACATAATCAAAGAAATCGTTTTTTACTTTATTTGGCTTAGCCCGTCTTTCTTCTAGCATGTTCTTTAGCTTCATAATCATCTTCTTTCTTCCCTGTTTAAAGATCAAGAATGAGGTCTTGGGTTCTCTCTAAGATCCCATTACATCTCTCATTACAGGTGGAAAAATGGATAACATGTTAAAACTAGGGTCAGAGCTTAATTGGTGAAATTGGGTTGGTCTGAAAAATAAAAGTTTTTCTCACATGTTTCATGAATTTCATCATTATAGTTGATGCGTTAAATATCCAATAAGGCAATCTGGATAGTATACTCTACATGTTAAGAAAAATTTTTAGAGTCGGGGGTCTAAGCAGAAACAACCTCTCTGTCCCCATGAGACAATAACTTTTTATGAGTGAGATTTTACTACGTACAGTTGTTTTTTTTGTTTAATAAGTATGAAATAATAATATGTTTCTTTTCATAATTAATAAAATGAAATGAGTTTTATGTCTTTTTATTATGATTCTTTTTGACATGTTTGACCTGTTTTCATTTTAGTTACTATTCGAGTCCCTGAATCGACCATAATCAATATAACACACACATGAAATTGGATGAATCGCAAACTATTATTGATAATCAAGAAAATAACTCAAAACTTGAAAACCAATACTCACGTACATCATAGACTCAATGCATGGATATATAGACTAACTCTAACTTGATAGTCAAGACATTACCATAAGTTTTTCTAATGACAATTGTTACTCTTACTCTGCTTTACACTAGTAATTCTAAAATACCCCATTGCCCAAGTTTGAACCCGGGACCTCCACTTTAATGCATGTGACTCTACCAAGTGGGCTAACCCCACAACAAGAGATTACCATAACGATATTTAACATAATTAGCTAGGAAACTTAACAATTTAACCAACTTGTCAAATTTGGTCCCTGAGTTCACCGACTTGTGAGACTTGTTTAAACCCATCATGATTCACCGCCTTGAGGATCCATACGGTTCAACCCTAATCGACTTGTTAGAATCGGG
Organism: Helianthus annuus; assembly: GCF_002127325.2. Classification (NCBI taxonomy): domain Eukaryota; kingdom Viridiplantae; phylum Streptophyta; class Magnoliopsida; order Asterales; family Asteraceae; genus Helianthus; species Helianthus annuus. The sequence continues at coordinate 164,298,844 of NC_035435.2, forward strand.
AACTAAGCCCAACAAATATTAATACCAAGAGGCTTGTATTGGTATTAAGGAGCGTAGTAAAGATGTTCTCCTTTAACTGGTTGAGGATTCTAGTCTCATATGAATACTGGTGTAGATTTAGAAGTATGTTTGTGTGAGTTAGCCATTCTAATAATAGGGTTATTTTCTCATTAGTAAATGATAACCTGGCATGTTTATTGGATAAATCATTTGTTTACCTGTAGACACTTGTAATAAGCAGTTCCAGGTATCTCCAAAGGGAACGAAATTAATCCTCGAATAAAAGCTTCAAAATTATCCCTTAAATTCTCAGATGACTTTTCTGGATCATAACTTATCAGTTTTTTCCCCATGAATTCAAAGACCATCTGATTAAACACCAAAATAGTACCATAAACATACATGAGTTAATAACTTGTCACTGAATAAAAATACTTACATTTCCAATTGAGGTTTTCAACTCCACTGTTTCTTGGCTAGCCCACACCTCTAAATTTCTTGTTGCTACACTTTCAACTTCAGAAAACATCTTTTTAAGGCTTTCGGGACCGACTACAGATAGCACCATGTTCTTGAGATACTTGTGCAAGCTCCCATGCAAAGAAGATATATTTTGGTTCCCAAATATCCTTCTGAAGCTTGGTGGGTACCAACTTTCGAAGGATTGACCTTCTTGTTGGAAAACCATATAACTAAGTTCCGAATCAGTTGATACTATAACTTGCAACCCAACCAAACTAGTTCGAAATATAGGCCCGTATCTGAAATTTAAATTTAGTGCTAAGATTTGGGTCATATAACTATATATTATGGTTAATATATTCGTGTCTAGAAGTAATGACTTATATATGGATGCATATTATTAAAGCTATAAATGGAGAAAAGTTGGGGTCGTTGATGGGATGGAGTCCGGTAATTCAACGCAAGTGGCAGAGTAACAAGGGGCAACAGGGTTGACGCTCCGGTGGTAGTGTAAATTTTAGAAAAATTTGACGTTTTTTCGATTTCGTTGCCCATTTAGAAAAGAAAATTTTGAAACGTTGCCCCTTCGTTTTTTCTAAAAAAACAAACGTTTACCTTTTTATTCTGTTCTTGATGAAAGGAGTATCGTTGGTTTGATTGGGAGTGAAGAAATCTAGAGTTTCGCCGAGTAGCGGCAAACCCATTGAACCAGGAGGAAGCTTTCCATTACATTTAGGGTTCCTCCATCTGTAAACCCAATGGGTAATGCTTACTACAAACAAAGCCGCAATGCATAGACCAACATGCAACATTTGTAATGTGCAAGAAAATTATAGACTGGAAAGAAGGTAGAATGAGAATGATTTGGTGAGGAGAAACAACTGGTGAGGAGGTAGTTATATAGCCATGCATGAAGAAAGATTGAAGTACAAAATAGTCCCTCAACAATCTGTCAATAAGCTAATTCTTCCCGGTTTTTGACTGATAATTTTGCTTTTATGAGAGATTTTGAAAAAAAAAAAGAAACTAAATTGGAAAATAGGATAAAGTATAGGTTCTACAAAACTAGTAATTAAGTGGTTGAATATGTGAAGGTGTGAATTTAAATGGGCTGGTGTGTTTAATACAGATTATTATTGACCATTCAAATATAACAACACAATACCTAGCTATTTTCAATTGTGTTTGTGACGTGTTTCATGTTACCCCTAGAAAATAGCATAGACTAGCTACATTTTGTTAAGATGATTATGAACTCATAAACAACAGCAGATCTAGAATGAGACTGGACTCAGATGCAGCAAGATTTTGTCAAGAACTAATATAAACCACTAATTGCCGAGGTAATTAAGCATAAAGTAATTTAGTTTTGCTAGAAACCAAAACCGTACCAAAATTTGGTAATTTAGTTTTTGTCCTTCGAAACTGTTTGGTTTCAGTTTTTATAGTGTTGCTACACGTAATCAGGCTCGCTCTTTGATGTCGGGTCAATTCATATCTAACATTCCTAATTTTAGATCCTGACAACAACATACAATGCACACGCGAGAAGGTGACATGGAGCGCCCCAAGAACACCCTCAAATAAGTAATCTATATAAGATAAACATGTATGTAAACACATCCACAATATATAGGTGAGGTTCAATTGAAAACCGAAAAAAATGTGGGGAACTCAGAAACCATGTAAAAAACCCATAAAAAATATTTTTACATGTAAAAAATAACTTTTTTGCTAAGCTTTTTCATATAAACACATATAGAAGCCATTTTAATAAAACTATTTCAAAAAGTTCAAAAAACGTAAAAAATTACAAAAAATGATTTTTTTCTGTCTGAACGTCTTCTACGTGTGTTTATATGAAAAGCTCTGGATAAATTATATAAAATAAATTTTATTCTATTTAAAAATGACTTTTTAATGATTCTTTTACATATAAAATTAGTAGTTCCTTCGTTTCCTATTTTTTTGTGATTCGCCAATAAAGTACGGAACTTCGATGGGTAAGGAGAGGAATGATGGCAATGGAGTACCGGAGAAGGCTGATGACCATGCAAACCAGGTTTTTTCAGACTCACCGGAGGATATGGAAGACTATATCGATAAAACTTTTTCCGGCACAGATTCATCGGAAACAAAGAATAACGGTTCGGGTAATAATACATTGGAATCTGGGATGGGAGATTACGGCGACGTTTGTCGTAACCCCGACCTCTACCCCGGAAGCGGGTGCCGCGAGATCCAGATCAGTGGTATCAGTGTTTATTAATTTGGCAGCGGAATACATCAGGACCGTAGTTAGGAAATATTTTTATCCGAGTTAAACACCAAACTTTTTATAACAAATCATTGGGATAAAATCCCTAGTTCATTTGACAGTAGATATGTTGGGATAAACCCTATTTATTGAAAACAAAAACTCCTTTTTATTTAGGTAACTTTTACAGCCACTTTTCCAAGCCTTCAGTGCTCTCCAGCTGGCTTCTATTGGCTTTCACATTGTGTTACCTGAAACACATTTTAAAAAGATTTTTATCAGCAAGAAATACCGGCAAGTACATTCCATTTTGGTAAAACGTCCATTGTTTACACATTACAGTATTAAGGGTGATTACAATGTTTATATCTATACAATTACTCAGTCAGTACGTGTCACTCGACGGATCTGTGACTATGGTCATATCACACATTGGATACCCATGCCCAATTGTGAAGGTTATCAAGTATTGTATACATAACCCATAATACGGGCAGCAATTGAAGACTGACAAAGACTTAATCACTATAACTGTATTTGAAAATATTTGAGGTTTTGGTAAAACATTTTGACTCACAAAAATGTACTCTCAAATAATGAGAAAAAGTGAATGTACTTACATTGTCGACTTAGGTGATACTACTATATCTTCCTGGTGATTGTCCTAGTTATTATCTATTAAAATTAAACAATGCACACGTGTTAGTAAAATAACCCAAATCACATTAATCGTATAACTCGAGACAGAACTCCAATGACTGAGTCAGGCAGAGCCTTGACATGCATTATGGAGCCCTAGATCGATCGGGTGTAACATGAGACAGAACTCCAACGACTGAGTCAGACAGAGCCTTGAGATGCGTTACAGAGCCCTAAATCAATTGTGTAGGGTAATAGCAGAGTTATAATACTTACAACGAGGCAGAGCTTTGCTTTAAAGTGGGTATTATGCTCGGGTATTATAATAGCCTACAGAAAGTTTGAGAGAGATTTAGAAACTGAACGACTGAACAAATGCGCCTGAGCCCCCCATTTATAGGCTGGTCGACCACCTTGTCGCGCCCCGCGACAACTTAGGCCTCGGCCTTCGCGGCCCGCGAGAGCCCTAAGGGGGGCAGTAGGCTTGGTGAGTCATCGAGTAGCCTCCACACGTGTTTGGACACGTGACATCATTGTGTGTCTGGCAAGTCTAGGCCGTCCCAACCTGCAAAGGATCTTCCTTCGTCTGTCGCTGCCCGCGAGCGTCTCAGAATTTTGTTTTTTCTTGATTTTTATAAGTATAAGGGTATTTCGGGCTTGTTTCTCGCATACGGGGTATATAAGGAACGTTTTAGGGTTACGTTAAGGGTTCTAGGATGGTTGTTATAACGTTCAGACGAACAGCTCTCCATTTTCCGGCAAGGACTCATCAGAATCGGAGTCTAACAGTCCAAAAGTTGAAAAGGTGAATGAAGTTATTGCAGATGAGAACATCGGGGGTATTAATGGGGAAGAATAGGGGATAGGGCAGAAGAAGGGGGTGGTTTTTTGAAGAATACAAGGTTTAGTGGTTCTACAAATAATGAAGAGGAAAATGATGTGAGAGGTGTTTTATTTAATCCGGCCGATACAGGGTTTAATGGGCCGATTTATTTGGGCTTCAATATTATTCTCAAAAACAGTAGGCCTAGGAAAGGAGCCAAGATTATTAGAAAGCCCAGAAACAACACAAATTCTATAGAGGAAGCTAGTAGGATGGCAAGGCCAAGGAAGAGGATGAGACAAAATGTCCCGTTCGATTTAAATAAAATAATAGGAATTCAGGCGGACAGTGATTCAACAGAAGAGCAGGAAGACATAAACGCAAGTAACCCGGGAAATGAAGGAACGGTTGAGAGTGAACAGAAAGGGACAGGTGAAATTAGAGGAGAGACTTTGGAGGGGGACAGAAACGACAATAGGATGGAAGAAGATAATGGGCAAACCAATGCGGAGAACGACATAGTTAATTTAGAGACACATCTTACGGCCACATTGGGGGGGGGGTGTAGTGGGTGTAGATCTTAAAGGGGGGGGGTAGACTTGTAACACCCCAAAAACGGGTTTGGTAATCAAACCACGTTAATATTAATGAACGGGTAAAATACCGTTAGTGGTAAAAATTAACCCGGTAAATATTAGGATTTAAATATATAAACCTAATATTAAATAAAAGAGAATAAATGCTTTGAGAAAACAAAGTTAATAAGAAGCCTGAGTTAACGGGACTTAAAATAAAACGGGTTATAACTCCCCCAAACCCACTAAGTTAACTAGGAAAAATTAACCTAGTTAGTAATGTGTAATTAAGTGATAAACTATGAGTATAGCTTCATTTGATCAAAAGGAAATATGGGGGACTAATATGGTCATGGGGATCATAAGATATGTCATAAAACCTAGATTGGTTAAAGTTGAATTTTGAGACAAGTAGGTTACTTGTAAATAGATTGTTGGATTATGATCCAAAGTTGAAATTGAATGTTTATGTATGTTTAATTTTGTTAGTTATGATGAAATTATGAAGTACTTGATGTAAGGTTACTTGTAAGTGATTATCAAGTAAACTAGGAAGTGGGTTTTGACTATATAGTGAAGATGATGATATACATGTGCTTAGAATCATCATAATTGGTAGTTGAAGTGAGATACTTGAAGAAATTATAAGTTCGAGTGAAAGCTCATGCATGACTTGAAATGGGTTTTTGTATGTTATGGTGAAATTGGTAATTTTGTTCATGTAAATAGATGCATGAAATCGTGTTATCTACTAGTTCATATGAAGAACTTGATTATATTTGGTGTTCGGATAAATGCTAGTGATATGATGAAACGGGTCTCACTTATAGATGAGAACCCTTAGTTCTTGCGAAATGAATGAATAAATTAGTTTTGATAATCTCTTGAGGCTAGTTAAAGTGTTGGAAATGTAATAAACTTGGTTAGAACTTTGGTTAAAACGATGGCCTAAAGATAACGCCTACCGGGTAATTAAGGAATGCCTAAACTAGTTGATGAACTTGATTGTGCATTTCATATACTAATGGGCATTTGACTTTTAAAATGTCAAACTGACCTATAATACGATGAATGATAATTTTGATATAAAATGCGTAAGGTGGAATAATCGTATTAAATTATGATTAATCTAACCACCTTGTGAATGATGAATGATAGTTTGACGTTTAACAAGCCAGGTGGAAGCTTGGGGAGGAAGCGGGTCAAACGAATCAAGTATGAAAAGAAAGGCGTAGTTGGATGCGAGGTAAGTAAAACTTACACCTTTTTGTAGAATACGTACTTATTCTATAAGTTATAAATACGATAGAGATAATATCGAAATATGGTTTCCGACGCGAAATGATACGGGTCGGAACAAATATAAATGATAAAAACCATGATTAATGGTAAAAAGGGGTAAAACGGTAATTTAGTCATGAAAAGACTAGATAAAATGAGTTTTCGAAAGGCTACTTTATAAGTAAGTCTAAACGAATAAAAAGGGTAAAAAGGAGATTTAGTCAAGTATAAATGGATCAAAGCTGAAGTTTAAAATGACACCAAGTGGCATAAGCCATGTTGGGTAAACGCGCAAAAAATGGATTTAAGAGATCTAACTAATTGGTGAAAAATCTGAAATAAGTTACTTAACGAAATGGTAAATAAATGCCATTCAATTATAAGCGCAAAATGTTTGGTCGTTTAGACCAAACGGGTCAAATGGTAATGTTGATACCATTTGACAATTAACGACTATTAAGTGTTTGTCGAGTCTTATACTCACAGTATAAAACGGCTTATGAATTAGCATTGCTACGAATTAGCAATATATTGAGACAAGGTATTAAAATGGGTCAACATGTTGATCCGAGCCAGGTACGTATAAATAAGATTATAGTAAACGTACGATTCTAGTCAAATATTTAGTGAAAGTCCTTCGTCGTAAAATGAGGGACTAAAGTTGACCAAAACGCCTTTGATGGGTAAATCGGGCAAACGACCTTTATGGGTTGTTTAGGAACTTGTATTATGATTATGTAATCCTTAGATACGTATAAAAGTTATAGGCATAAACTTTCGTGGGAAAAATGCCTAAGAATGGGTTATTTGCGTAAAATGACTAACCGAAGGGTAAAAATTCGGAATAATGGGTTCAATATGTTAAATCCACCACAAAAATAGTTGTGGTGGAATATAAGTAGCTATTTAAATATGGGCATGTGAATTGTGAAAAGAGAAGAGCGAGTTTGATGCTTAAATGCATAAAAATCCTCTAAACGGGTCAAAATGAATTACGCGCATAATTTGGATATTGGCCGCGTAATTCACAAAAGTTATGAATCCGAGATAAAGATTTTGAGTTAACATGTTCAAAATACAAGCTTCTGCACATTGTTTCGTCGTCATTTTAAATGACGAATTCATACATATTATCTTGTATTGTTTTTAATGAGAAAAGTTTTTAATAAACCCAAATTTTCTAATGTATGTGTAATCGTAATTAAACATTTTATCCGAAACTAATATAATAATAGTAAATAGAAGTAAGGGTCTTACACACGTGCCGACAACTGGGAGATCGGGAGGGGTGGTTAGGGGTGGTTAGCTTATAGGATCCTAATATTTTCAAGGTACATGATTCTATTAAACACCCTAATTTTCTTTTGACGTTAGGGACTTTGAAGGGGAGCAATAAAGCTATTAATGTTATAAATGTCTACGCTCCCCAAAAAGTTTCCCAAAAGAAATCGTGGGATTATATAGGGGGTCTGTTGGGTAATCTTTCGGGGTGGTGGGTGATTTTGGGTGACTTTAACGCGGTGCGTTGCTTGGAAGAAAGGAGGAATGCTAAGTTTAACAAAACATGTGCTTCAAATTTTAAGAATTTTATTATTAATAATGGGTTGAGAAAATTCGAGATGAAAGGAAGGAAATTTAGTTATCATAATGATAATGGTAACAAACAGAGCAAGATAAATAGATTTTTGGTCTGTCAGGATTTTTTTTTTCTAAATGGCAGATGGCATGTTTGAGGACGTTACCTAGAGTTCATTTGGATCACTATCCTGTAGTTTTGACTTGTTCGAACAAAAATTTTGGGGCAAAGCCTTTTAGATTTTTTAATTCCTGGTTGGATCAAAAGGACTTTGATGAGGTGGTTAAAAAGGCGACAAAAATTTTTATTGGAGTTGGAGGAACTTGATAAAATAGACGAGAGATCGGAAGTTAAGGAATTATCTGAAAAGGATGAGTGGGTTAAAGCAGAATGTATAAAAGATCTTAAGGAACTAGAAGAACTCAAAAATAAATATCTCAAGCAAAGGGTCAGAATTAAATGGGATTTAGATACAAATAAAAATTTGGCATTTTTTTCACGAGTACATTAACAGTAGACGGGCTTCAAACAATATTCCAGGTCTCATGATTGACGGGGTTTGGACGACTAAATCGTCTTTAGTCAAAAAAGAGATTATGGGCTTTTTCAAGTCGGCTTTCAAGGAAAAATTCAAAAACAGGCCAAGCTTATTTGCCATTGTATCAAGAGACTCTCGGAGGAGAACGCAGCGTACCTGTCAGCCCCTTTTGAGAGAGAGGAGATAAAGAAAGCAGTGTTCAAATGTGGGGCCGACAAAGTACCTGGACCAGATGGTTTTAACTTCAATTTCATAAAAAGATACTGGAATTTATTTGATCTTGATTTTTATAACTTGCTTGAAGACTTTTACAGCAAAGGTTCTATCGCGAAAGGATGCAGCGCTTCATTCATAACCCTTATTCCAAAAACAAGGATCCAGTGGGGATGAGAGATTATCGTCCGATCAACCTTATTGGGGTGATTAGTAAAACTATTTATATGGTTCTTGCTAACCGTCTCAAAAAGGTTATAGGTTCGATAATCTCGGAATAAACAAACGACGTTTCTTAAAGGCATGTACATTCCTGACAGTCCATTGATGGTTAATGAGCTTGTTTCTTGGATTAAAAAAGTTAATAAAAAGGCGTTCCTTTTAAAAATCAATTTCGAAATGGCTTATGATGACGTTTGTTGGGATTTTTTGCTGGATATCATGGGTCAGATGGGTTCCCCTAATATTTGGTATAAATGGGTGGAAGGCGTATTAACCTCGGTTAGATCCGCGGTGCTAGTGAACGGGTCTCCTAGTTTTGAGTTTGGTTGTTCCAAAGGGACCAGATAGGGAGATCCGTTGTCTCCGTTTCTGTTCCTGTTGGTTATGGAAGCCCTGTCTAGCATTTTTTGCAAAGCAGGCTCGAAGGTTGTTTCAAAGGCATACAAACACCTAATAACGACCCGATTGTTTTGCATCTTTTTTATGTTGATGACACTTTAATCTTGGGGGATTGGGATAGGGTTAATGTGACGAACGTGGCTAGATGCTTCAGAATTTTTTACTTATGTTCGGGCCTAAATATTAACCTTCACAAATTTTACCTTTATGGGCTGAGGGTGGATAATGGGAAAGTTAAAGATATGGCAAACGTAATTAGGTGTAATTTTGATAATATTCCGCTTTCGTACTTGGGTATCACGGTGGGGGCCAATATGAATAGAATCAGCAATTGGGACCCTATTGTTGAGATTTTTGATAAAAGACTATCAGTTTGAAAAGCTAAAACTATGTCTATTGGGGGAGACTTACTTTGATTAATGCGGTGTTGTAAAGTCTCCCTATATATTACTTCTTATTATATAAAGCTCCGGTCGGTATTATTAAAATTCTCGAAGCTAAGATGAGAAAGTTTTTTTGGGCGAGCTCTAGTGAAAATAACAAAATGAATTGGGTGGCATGGGATTGGATCTTTTGGCCCAAGAAAAAAGGGGGGTTGGGTATTAACAGACTAAAAGAAGTCAATGTGGCGCTCCTGTATAAATGGGGTTGGAGATATAGGGTCGAAATTGATAGTTTATGGAGGAAAGTGGTGGAAGCTTGCCATTCTAAAAACAACCATTGAGGCTTTTTTTTCCACTAAGCGGCCATTATACGGGTTGCTAGAGTAATATTGTGAAATTGATCTCCAAAATGAAGTTTAATAGGGAAAGTATAAATCGGGTGATCCTGGTTAAAGTGGGGAACAGAGATAATATTCGTCTTTGGCTTGACAACTGGGTGGGTGATCTTCCTTTTGTGGAAAGATGGTCGCATTTGTTTGCTCTGGAATTTTTTAAATCTTGCAAGGTTTCAGAAAGAATGGGGCCGAGTCAAGGAAATTGTGGATACACATGGAATTGGGTTAGACAACCAGAATCGGATATTGAGCTTAAGGAATGGAATGAGTGTCAAGACGCCATCAACATGGTGAGATTGTCAAATAAAAAAGACGCATGGTTATGGGATGTTGACAGACAGAAGGGGTTCTCGGTGAATTCTGTGAAAAAGGCTTTAATTTCCGATTGGGAAAGAAGTCACCTTCCGAAATTCGTGTGGAGAAAATGGGTTCCAATAAAATGTAACATTACGACATGGAGAGGTAACTTAGATAGACTTGCTACCAAAGTTAATTTGAGAAGAAGGAACGTGGATATCCCATCGGTATTATGCCCTTTCTGCGAAGAATATGAGGAAACGGTGGATCATTTGTTTTCGGCATGTACGGTGACTATTCGGGTGTGGGCTGCTATCAGTGATTGGTGCAACATTCCGCCGATCTTTGCTTTCGAATTCAAAGATTTAATGGATATTCATAATGTTATTCAGGGTGGGAAAAAGATGAAGAAGATTATCCGTGGTTTGATTGTTATCTCGTGTTGGTGTATTTGGAAAGGCAGGAACGACTTGGTATTCAATCAGATCAGGAGAAGTTCGCAAGAAATGTTGATAGAGATTAAATCGAGAGGTTTTGGTTTAAAAGTAGATCGTCTTGTAAAAATATTAGTTGGAATGAATGATGTAAATACCCTATGTATACGTTGTAATTTGGCCCTTTGTCCGTTTAGATCGGGTGTGTTGTTTTGTATTGGTCTTTTGTCTTTTTTAATGAAGATTTATTTTCAAAAAAGGTTATCTTCTTGTTAAAAAACCATTGGGTATGATAGTCGAGTAGCTCCTTAATTGAGATTATAGGTTTAAGTCTCAAACAATAAATCCCTTTCAAAAATCTTCTTATGAACAAATAGGACACGTGATTAGGAAAGTCAATTGCTTAATAGACTAATAGGCGTATAAAGTCTATTGTCTGTCACATTTTTCAATCATATAACGCCAAAAGTCCATTCTCTGTCTACATATGAAGTTAAATACGGCTTTTTATTTATAACATGTGTAGTGGTTTATCTTAACAATGCCTTCATCATGAGTTATTTTGCGACACGTGGCAGTCTAGTCAGCATTGGGCATTATTGGGGGTTATTGCAAAAGTGGCGTAGTGGGAATAATGCTCAATAACGCCCCTTCCAATTATTATTTTTTTAATTAAAAACTTAAATAGTGGCCTCCATTAATTAATTGTCAGACCATGTGGGGGTTAGTTGAAAAGTGATTGCTAGGTCAAACATGTACAAAGCGTTATATTTAAAACGCCAAACTTTTTTTTTCAAAAAACACGCCACATAACGCCCCATGTAATGGGGGTCCGGCGTTTTACGGCGTTTTTTTTCAATTTTTTTTTAAAATACCGCCCCACTACAGGTGGTCTTAGTCTGCATGTATTAAAATCTTTAATCATTGGTAACTTATGCGCACTAAGAATCTTCTATATATGGTTCTTGTTTTACCATTAGATTATGTGTAACGGTTTAATTACTCAATATGGTATAACCTAATTGTTCAGAGAATCTTTCACTAAATTATTTTTTATTAGAAAGGTCTCTGGTTCAATCCTGTAAATTCTGTAAATATGAGCAATTACCACTGGGAAGGATTTGAACTTGGGGAGTGGGTTTAAGAGTTTGTTCTCGCTGTTCAAAAAAATATGTAGTGGTTTAATAAAAAATTTAAAAGTTCTCGTCGTATAGATAGTAAGACTTTAACTAAATTTATAAGTGTATTATTGTGTGCAGTGGTTTATCTAAAAATTATAAATTATTATTATTATTATTATTATTATTATTATTATTATAAAAAGAGGAGTAACATGGTTCGATTGGTTAGGTTGTGACTTAGCCCTACACCCCAAGCCTATAACGTTAGTTAAGGGGATAACGAAGAAAAGAGGCGTTAAGCCCTTAGCACCCTCTCAAATGGGTTAGTAATGGTTTAACGCCCACTACGGGAAATGGGGGTTCACACCCACTACAGGAAAGGGTGGTGACGTGGAAGGTGGTTAACTCTCACTACGAGCATTCTTACCATGTTTAAGAGTTGAAAGAGTGAGTTTTTTCTCTTTATCGACCCTTTCATCTCTAATGTTACTTGTATCTAGGGCTGTTCATTTTTATCTGAAACCCGAAACCCGACCCGAAGTTGAAGCCAACCGAACCCGAAGTAGAGAATACCCGAAAAACCCGAACCCGAATAACCCGAACCTGACCAACCCGAACCTTAAATGGGTTGGTTATCGGGTCACTTTTTCCCAACCAAAAACCCGACCCGAAAAACCGGAAAAAAACCCCGAACATTTAATGTCTTTTTTCGGTAGATGTGTTTTGGTTTAGAGTTTTTGGTATCTAAAACATTATGTTTTAGGACATCTGAACATATCATGTCATATTGTCAAACATTGTTTTAATTTTGATAATATTTTTTAAATAGAATGATGAATTTTAATTATATATTGCAAAAAAAAAAAAACATTTTTTAATATTACATCTAAACCTGAAAACCGAACAACCCGACTCGAATTGAACCCGAATAACCCGAACCCGATCAACCCGAGCTTTAAAAGGTTTGGTTATCGGGTCACTTTTTCCTAGCTAAAAACCAGAACAACTCGACCAGAAAAACCCCAAAACCCGAGAAAAAAACCGAAGAACACCCCTACTTGTATCACATATTAGTATCGTATAAGTTTTCTTTTTCTTCCCATATCATTATTATTTTTATAGAGTAAATTAGTATCGTATAAGTTTTCTCTTTCTTACCATATCATTATTATTTTATAGAGTAAATTTCCATTTTAGTACTTAAGGTTTGTCTCACATTGCCATTTTAGTCCAAATAATTTTTTTTCATTCTCTAGGTCCGTGAGTTTTCCATTTTTGTCATTTTGATCATATTGTCTAACTTCGTCTAAAACCCTCAGTTAAATAAAGGGCATTTTTTTTCACTTACATATTTTTTTGATTTTTATATTTGTTAATTAAAAAACCCACTAATTAAAAGACATAAAGCATAAATAATAAAACATAAAACTATATACATATACATATATACATTACAGACACATGTACTTACTTTCCCCCTCTATCTCTCTACACCACCAACCCACCACCATCAACACCTACCACTGCCACCATCCACCACCTGCCACCACCCACCCCTCTCTCTCTTAGGGGTGTGCACGATTTGGTTCGGTTCGGTTTTTGGGTAAAACAAAAACCGTAACCGAAGGTTTGGTTCGGTTTTTGGGTAAAACCAAAACCGTAACCGAAAGTTTGGTTTTTGGTTTTTAAAAACCGTTCGGTTTCGGTTTTTTCGGTTTCGATTATTTCGGTTTTAGCAACAGTTTGGTTCGGTTTTTCGGTTTTTGAAACAAATTATGTAAGATTCAAAACTTACAAATATAATTCAAAGTTTAAGAATCTTTCCTAAAATTATTACATTTAAGTTAATATATTTAGTCTTTTAAATTAATATTATTCACATAAACCTAACCTTCTAATCTATTTTAATGTTTCTCCAAAGTTTTTGTTAAGACGGTTTCTTTTATAATACTTTGAAAACCATTTAATTTTTATATTAAACTTTGTTAGTTCTTGTAAACAATGGATAATTTTAATGATAAATAAACATGGTAATGGTCTTATTATAAATATTTAACAAACAAGAATAAAATTAATAATTCTTAGTAGCATGGGCAAACACTTAAACATAAAAATATAGATATTTTGTATACTATTAAAACTTATCGGTTCAGTTCGGTTCGGTTATTGATAATGATTATCCGAAAACCGAACCGAAATTTTCGGTTATTAAAAATCCGAAAGCCGAACCGTCGGTTTTTGTTTCGGTTCGGTTTTCCGGTCTGGATTTTTCGGTTATTTCGGTTTTCTGCTCACCCTTACTCTCTCTCTCTCTTTTTCTCTCTCTATACAACCCCCACAAAACCACCACCTGTTACCACCTAGTTCTGCCACCTGTGTGGTACCCCACCACGGCTACCACCATTCCCACCACAAACCCCACCACATCTGCCGGAAATGCATCACGCAAATCCGGCGACAGCATGAAGGTTCAAACCAGAACGACCTTTTGATTCGTCATCTTCTTCTTCATACCACCATACCCTGTTCCTGATCTGAAAATCTGGCGAGGGCAAAGGTTAGGTTAGGGTTTGTCTTTTAATTTTGGGTTTTTGGTTCTCAAATTGGTTTTGGGTTATAGGTGGTGGTAATGGTTGTCAACTATGGTGGTAATAGTGCTATAAGATAGTGGTTGTAGTGGTGGCATTGGTATTGTTCCAGTCGCTAGAAATGTGAAGGGGGGTGGGGGTTATTAAATCTGATGGTAGATGGTTGGGTGGTGTTGGTCGTGATGGGATATCTAAGTTAACTATTTACATATATGTAAATGTGCTACAAATGTTCATGTTCTTTTTTTAACATATGTCATTGATTAATCGTTGAATTACTTATATGTAACTTAACAAATATTCATGATCTTTAATACCTCTCACTGGCTAATCATGAATGTTTGTTGGATATTGTATATCAATCATTTTGTTTGTAGTTGTATAAAACATTAGTTAAACCTATTTAAGACATGGGGAAGGTTTATTTGAGAATAAATTTAATGTGAGAAGAAAAAGAAGAAAGGGCATATTAGTAAAATACCATTTCATTTATAACTCATATTATTAATTTTTAAATTTCTAATTAATTAGTCAACTAATCATTAATAATCCTACATATAATCTACAAAACCTACACATATCAAAATTTTTCTACATATACCCTACACATTATAGAATTTTATCCTACACAGTCGAAATTTATCCTACATACCTTGAAATATATCCTACACAACTCGTAATTTATCCTATACAACTAGTAATTTATTCTACACTTTAAATTAAGTTGTTTTTTTAATTTGGAAAAAGTGTGTATTTTGAAAAGGAGTTACAAATTTAATTTAGTTAGTTATTAAAGGGGAAGAATACAAATTAATGATTTTTGTAAGTTTACCAATATACCCTTATATTAAAATTAAATGCAAATATTAAATAAAGTAAAATAAAGCATTCTTATTGGTTGAAACTTCTTCTTTTTTCTTCTTACAAAAAAATTTTCTCATTTGAACCCTCCACTTTAAGACATTACCTAAACCTAATTAAACATAATAATTCCTAATGAAACACACATACGCCCAAATTACTTCAGTCCCAATCGCCTAGAAAGGATTCCCAATCGACTAGAAAGGATTCTGGATATGGCACGTCACGATCCCTATCACGACCGTCCAACCTCTTGTCTCAATGGCCACGTCCGGAGTCATTTGAAGATGGATAAACCATTTCTTCGTCCGACCTAGATACGTATTCCTCACCTGGGTTGGGTTCATACCCTTCAACCCAGGTGGGTATGACTTGTGTTGGATGGATGTTTGTGACATGAAGGGTTTTAGTGAAGTTGGTTTGAGTCTCCGCAAGTTGTAATCAGTCAAATTATAGTTGAGCCATGGTGTAGTCATACATCAAGTTCAACTCGTCATCTGTAAGAGGATTTGGATCAGCACCTGCATGAGGAAAAGGTCTTGTAGGTGAAGGGTTTGAATGCTTGAGGAAAAAGGTTTGAAAGTGGAGGACAGTAGCCTGCTTGAGGAAAAGGGTTTGAAGGTGGAGGATTTAAACTTCGATGGGATGATCGACTTGGGTGTGGAAGTGGAGCGTTTTGATGGTGGAGGGTTAGAACGTTGACGAGATGATCGTCTAAGGTTCGAAGGTCCTACTACTTCACTTGGATAACCACCACCCGTATCTTCGAATTAGTATTGTCTTAGGAGTGAATTGTAAAGTTCAAACATGGGTTGGAAAACGAATTGTATTTGTAACCACTAGAAAGAGTAGTCTTTTGAAAGAAGTCGTTGGAAGAGAAACCGTTTGAAAAAATAGCCGTGTGTTACACCAGAGAGTTTTGCTTTTGTGGTGGCACAACGACTGTCAAGTGGTAGCCGGCGGTATGGTTTCCCGGGTAACGCCCTAAAAAGCCAAACTTTGAAGCCAGCGTGGGCCCAGTTAAGACAACATAGTCTGGCCAAAGTGAGGCAATACAGGGCTCTTCGATTTAGAGAGTATGGTAACCTTATACATAAAGTTCACCGTTAAAAAAAACGATCTAGTTTTTTTTCCAAATTTGTTAAATGCCAATTATAGTAATAATAAAAAAGTCAATGAGTTGAATTATCAGAATAGAAAAATGTTGATGGTCCAACTTGCCTAATAATTTAATGCTTAATTATTTGGTTACTATTAAAGAGAAGTATGGAGACAATTCATTACGACTCTTGTTAAGATTGTGGGGTATGGGGCTTGGGTTTGGGGAAAACGCCCAAGCCACCACCTCGAGTGAGTTTGGGTTGGGGCGTGGCCCAAGGGACGGGAGTTTGATGCCGGGCGTGGGGCGGGCTAGCCATCCTATGTGGCTGGCTCCTATTCGCTTTGTTGGCCATGTCATAGCAGGGCGGGGTAGTTTGAATTTTAAATTGTAACCGTTTGGCCAAGCCGAGCGGTCACTCTAACCCCCAACAGTCAACATCCCCTATAAATTTAACCCCAACCCCACCGGCTACCCCATCCCAAACCATCGCTGTCCACAGCTACCCCAACCATAACCCACTTGATCGAACCCGCTACCCCAACCCACTTGACCGATGGCCTCTTGGACCCACGAAGAAGAGCGAGCTCTCGTCACAAGCGTCGTTGATGCTATGAAGGGGCGACAACCCGGCCAAACACGATATTGGTCGGAAGCCTTCGCAAGCTACCGACATAACGTCGGACACGACCGGCACAACTTAAACGCGTACCAACATAAATGGCGCGAGCTACGGCCCAAGCTTGATCGTTTCAAGGCCTACTACGAAGTCGTTCCGAGCGGTGAGTAAAGCCACGAGGACCGGGTGGCGGTGGCGAACATTGAGTTTCGGGCCAAGGAGCGAAGGCCGTTCGACAAGCTCGCGCTTTTTGAAATTTACCTAACGCTCTAGATTTTTTTTTTTTATTTTGTAATCGTTTTTAGGTTTTTTTTTTGTAATTTTGTAATCGTTTTTAGTTTTTTTTTTATTTTGTAATTAATAAAATTTTAGGCTTTTTTTTAATGTTGTGTGTATTTTTTTAATTTTTTGTAATTTTTTTTAATAAACTGCCAAGCCATGCCCCAACCCAAGCCCCGCCATACCCACGGACACGTCACTCACCGGTGGAGGGCTCGAACTCCACGTGTCAACTCATGCCCCCAACTCAAACCCCACCATACCACACGGTCTAATGGTGCATTTTACCTAAAACATATGTGGCCGTTTTTACGACGGTTTCAAGATATATATATATGTGGGACCTTAGAAGGTTAAGGTTAGCAACAATTTGTAATAAAAATATGATTGGTTTACACTAACGGATTATAAATCTAAAACAATACTACAGTATTAGGACATGCAGTTAAAAGTTTGGGTTCCGGCCACTTGTTACGTACCTTTCAATACTTATCTACAATGCTTATACGTAAATTAATTGTTATTTGCCATCAATCTCATCGGTATATATGTTTTCCATTATGTGGTGACATATCCCTTTCTTATGCATCTTTCATTTCCTATCTTACCAAGCATTCATCTGTGCCGATATATGTCATTGTTATGTGCTATCAATCTCATTGTTATATATCTTTTTCACTGTCATACCTACCTTTTGTTATCTTTAGTGTTGTCCTGTAGTATTTGGTCACTGTATCCACATCCAGAAACACATGGAGCCATCTTGTGGAACAAATTGAGTCTGATGATGATTTTCAAACTCCTACAAAAATGTAGACTATACTTTTAAAATGTTGGATCAGTTCTGTTTAAATGTAATGGAAAACATGAATAATACTTGTTACAGCAGACAGGCCAGCAGAGAATCCAGTCAGAGATGCAGCCATTGAGTTCGACATGATTGTCAGGATGATCTGGTTCCTCCTTAGGGTGTAAGTTAATGATGGCGATGAAACCGAAAGTAGGGTAACTTCGGTTATGGGGAGAGAGAGACGAATTCTTGATGTTATGAGGGTTTGTGATTGTGTAATGTGTGTAACCCTTTAACTCTCTAATAAGCCTCTTATTTATACACCCAAGAGGAAACCCAATTAGTTAATAAGGGTAATATGGTCCATCAACAATTACCAACTAATTATTAATAGGTTATTAAATATATTTTGATCTAATATAATATAAATGATTATATAGGCTACAAGATTAAATATTACATTTATATATTTAATCTCACATTCTCCCACTTAGCCAAGTAATCATTTATCATGAGTATTAGGTAAGCCTGGCCAGGAGTTAACACTCATTTTAGCTTTAAACCAAGAACTATACCAGAGAAATACAGCCGTTGAATCATCATTCGACTCAGGACCCCCATTAATCATACTATAGCCTCAATTTAAAACCTAATAGTTACGATCAAAATATGTATAAGCCCTTTAGCGTCTGATTTGTATTTATATTTGTCTATATGTCATTACACCGGCAGAACATATGTTAGAGACATACAAAATCAAACTGAGGAAATTTTATTAATTAAAACATAAGCTAGTACAATATGCCATTAATAAGGTCTTTAGTAAGTCCCATATTCGATACATGTTCTTCGAAAACTTTAGGTGGGAGACCTTTAGTCATCGGATCCGCTAGCATATCTTTAGTACTAATATACTCAATACAAAGATTATTTTCCTCAACTCGTTCACGTACGAACAAATATTTTGTATCGAGATATAAACCAGCTCCAGTCGAACTGTTACTGTTCGAGAAACTAACGGCAGCTGAGTTATCACAGTAAAGCTTCAATGGTCTAGAAATGAAATTAACGATTTTGAGTCTAGTGATCAGATTTCTAAGCAACATTCCATGACAGGTTGCGTTGTAAACAGCAATGTATTCTGCCATCATTGTGGAAGTTGTAGTTAACTGTTGTTTATGACTCTTCCATGAGATAGGTCCGCCTGCTAACATAAAGATGTAGCCCGAAGTGGATTTCTTGTCATCTTTGCATTTGGCAAAGTCAGAATCAGAATAACCTACCACTTCTAAGTGATCACTTCTTCTATAAGTCAGTTTATAGTCTTTCGTCCCTTGCAGATATCTAAGGACCTTCTTAGCTGCTTTCCAGTGATCTAGGCCAGGATTAGTCTGATAACGGCCTAGCATTCCAGCAATATAAGCGATATCTGGGCGAGTACAGACTTGAGCATACATCAGGCTCCCGACTACTGACGCGTAAGGTATCTGGCTCATTTGCTCCTTTTCAACCTCTGTTGTCGGACACTGGAATGAACCGAAAACATCTCCCTTAACTACTGGAGCGACGGAGGGTTTGCACTGTTGCATGTTGTAACGTGTAAGGACACGATCTATGTAAGTATTTTGAGACAATCCTAAGATCCCTTTGTGTCTATCTCGGTGAATTTCGATACCAATGACGTAAGAAGCATCTCCGAGATCCTTCATGTCGAAGTTATGCGAAAGTAACCGCTTCGACTCATGCAACATGTCTAAACTATTACTTGCCAATAGAATATCATCTACGTAAAGGACAAGTATAGTAAAGTTACTCCCACTCATCTTGAGGTAGGTGCATTGATCCACTTGATTCTTCATAAAACCTTGCCTCTTCATGACTTCATCAAACTTGAGGTACCATTGACGTGATGCTTGTTTTAACCCATAAATGGATTTCTTCAACTTACAGACTAGATGCTCCTGACCTTCAGGTTTAAAGCCTTCAGGTTGTTTCATGTAAACATCTTCGTCTAAGTCTCCGTTAAGGAAAGCAGTTTTGACGTCCATCTGATGTAGCTCTAAATCAAAATGAGCTACTAGGGCCATAACGATCCTTAATGAATCTTTACGAGAGACAGGTGAAAACGTCTCTTGATAATCAATTCCCTCTTTCTGAGTGTAGCCCTTTGCAACCAATCTCGCTTTGTAGCGTTCAACGTTCCCATTCGGATCCAGTTTTATTTTGAACACCCATTTACAACCTACAGGTTTGACACCGTTGGGTAATTCTACCAAATCCCAAACGTCATTTTTCTTCATGGATTCAAGCTCATCAATCATTGCTTTGTTCCATTCAGAAGACTGATCACTGCTAATGGCTTCATTATAAGAGATAGGATCATTGAGCTTTCCAGCATCCATTTCAGTCAGGTAGGTAACGTAATCATCCCAATTAGTAGGCCGTTTCTGCCTAGATGACCTCCTGAGCTGATTCTCGGGTTCAGCGTTGTCTTGGTTTTGAGCGTTTGATGTGCCTTCGTTATGAGGTATAATGGGTTCTGGTTGTGGAGATGGAGTTTGTGCAGTGGCTTCAGGTGCAGTTGCATGGGGTACAAGAGGAGTAAACGGAGTAATGGTAAGCGACGAGTCTCTCCCCCCCGCGTCTTGTACTTCTTGCAATTCTTCGTAAAGGTTGGTACTGCTCCCACTGACCTTGAAATCCTCCAGGAACGCAGCACGCTTGGTTTCAACAATACGGGTGACATGGGAAGGACAATAGAAACGATAACCCTTTGAATGATCAGGATACCCAATAAAGAAACAGGTAACTGTTTTAGGATCAAGTTTCCTTAGGAAAGGATTATATAATTTTGCTTCAGCAATGCAGCCCCATACTTTCATATATTTAAGACTCGGTTTCATTCCTGTCCAAAGTTCATAAGGAGTTTTAGGGACAGACTTGGAAGGAACTCTATTAAGTATATGAACAGCTGCTTTTAACGCTTCAGTCCAGAGGAATAATGGTAAATTAGTGTTGGCTAACATACTTCGCACCACGTTCATAAGGGTATGATTTCTTCGTTCAGCGACACCATTCTGCTGAGGTGTACCAGGCATGGTGTATTGGTTCACAATCCCCTGGCCCTTACAAAACTCATAAAATGGACCAGGAGCTTGACCCACATCAGTATGTCTTCCATAATATTCACCGCCTCTGTCTGATCTCACAACTTTAATCTGACGATCTAATTGCTTTTCAACTTCAGCTTTATAATCTTTAAAAGTTGTAAGAGATTCAGACTTTTCCTTAATAAGATACAAGTACATGTAACGAGAATAATCATCAATGAAAGTGATAAATGAAGTATGTCCTGTGATGCCAGCGATTTGATAGGGACCACTAATGTCAGTGTGAATGAGTTCTAATAAATTAGAGCTCCTAGTGGCACCTTTCTTATTCGCTGATGTCATTTTGCCTTTAA